>NC_143568.1:112890973-113201818 GCF_054136105.1 Typopeltis vanoorti
TGCGTGCTATCGTATGGCAATCGGCGAGTAACAAGGTGGTGACAGGTGAACAGAAATGTCTGTTTGTTTGATGGAAAAGAAAATTTCATTCAGAGATTGATTTGCCAAGAGCAGTTATGAGAATATATCAGGCTAACTTGCCTGATGATAATAATAATAATAATAATAAAATATTTTAGCTGCAGTTACTTCGAAAATGTTGAATTGCAGGTAGATGTATACCAACTAATCTACACGTGGAATTTGTTCACTCCCCATATAATACTAAAAGTATAATTCACAATATTGCATCCTGCTACTTCTTCGCTTTAAAAACAAATATTTTTATTTAAAACACCAGCATTAGTGTGAAAATCCTAAGTGTTATGATTCTGATCAAATCAAAGGGTTTGAACGGGCTAATTTTTACAAACTTATGCGTAGAAACATGTTACGTATGAAAGTGTTATTATATCATCACTGGACACAGTGTAATGGATTCAGACCGCTTTTCTGTTCTCTCCCAGAGGTGGCAGTTCGATCGATGAGTCTTCAAATTCAATTTATTAGTATGGAGCAAACCCAAGGATGTATGACAGCAGAACAAATCATCTTGCGGCCCTTCTAGCATAAACCGAAACCTTCATTCTACAGTTAGAACGATGAGAAATCCAGGACAACAAAATGTACTTTGATTTATAAGATTGAATTTTAGCTCAAGAATTAAATTCACGCCCACCGGAACTAAATAATGCTGGACTGTTTAGTTAGGAATGGAATTCTGACTAACAAAGCCAATTGGCTGGGATACAAATGAAATTCGCATCTCGAAAACAAGCCTAAGTTCGATTTCGTCTAGTTTGAACCCGTCAAGTGAAAGAGAAATTTCAGAGACACGATTTTTTCTGCTGTCATGCATCAAGAAATCGTAAATTATATGAGTCATTCAATTTACAGGAATATAGGAATGCATATTACTTTTTTCTACAGACGTTATTGAACCAAATGTACTTTTTTGCGTGTTTATCGCAACGGATAGCTGCATACCTAATACAAGATCGATTCGCATTGCTGCTCCAGTTTAGAAGCATTAGTATAATCGAGTTCGATGTGTATGTGTGGTAAAAGATTCGGGTTTGAGAGAATTTCTCTCGAAATGCATCTCATCCCTAATTCGCCCAATTAATAGACGCCTTCTTCCAAAATACGTATCGCTAAACGGCAGTCAAAGATCGCCGGTCCATCGTTTTGATGTTTGTGTGTTGTTTCGCTGATTTCCTCCCTCTACCTTCTTCTTTTCTTTTGGCATCCAAATAACGTAAACCGTCCGTAAATTTAGCCCCGTGTCCCATGAAACGCTAGTTATCACAAATAACACTGTCCTGTAAGAAAACGCAAGTATCTTCACTTCTATAATGCTTTCATTATTATTCGCAATAAACAGCAAAGCATCGTACCAGCGCCCTAATCCTAAGAATGATTACTCTTTATTATTTTTTTGGCAAATAATTAAAAAAAAGTTTCTTTGTTAAAACACAAATAATACAGTTCAAGATATACAAAGAAAACAAAATACGATTAGTATAGCACGTATTTCAAACAATACAGTATATGTCTAAGAATAATCACATTGGCCATTTATTTCAAACTTTGAACTCGTTTTTCAACCTCAGTTTAAAACGTCCATGTCGGGATTCGAACCCGTAGCCTGTTACTTGGAGATCGTGTAATGTTAACCCTTTTAGCGAGCCTGGTTGGCCGAGTGGTCATTTAAATTCAAGATCAAATATTTGACTCGGAGGTCGGAAAAGACAAGTGTAAATACAGCAATCCGCATTCTATCAACTAGGATGATATTTTACTATCTATCCTGTGTTTTAGTATCCATTTAAACATTTTCAGCTCTGGATATCCTGCTGTATTGTGCTTTGGCTCTCGAGGTCGAATCTACATCCAAGCACCACCATTAGCATTCTAGCTTACAGGAGGATCCGGTTAATAGTATTCCGAAGTGGAGTTGTGCCTTCACGTTAAGTATTTCAGCATTTATCCACTGTCCCTTACTCGCCACCTGAACCCTCTACGCCCCTAGGGTCTACGGTTCGAGAGAGGAGGCCTTAAAGTGACGACACGATATAATCTCTCCTTGTCTCTACATTCGATGACTCACCGCCTCCAGCTTAAAGCTTTCTCCCCGGGGGCTGTAGAAAAAAACGACTGGGAGTGCGTTGCGACCCAGATCGTAATCATCGCTAACCCGGGAATTTCATGTGGTTAAAACTCCTTGTCACGGTCAACTTACCCTTTTCCAGTTTCGACCTCAGTCCCCAGGGAAAATTGTGCAGCGCCAGAAGTAACACCTTATGTTGCTACTCAGGGGTGCTTACAACTTGTACCGGATTTTCTGATTGATGATGAAAAGTAGGGGGGGGGGGTATATTAATCGTTTATCCTTTATTTCCTGCGTTGTCTATCTGCCTGCCCATCTTAGTCAAACTGTGTGCTTTTTTTACAGAATGACCAAAACTTACATCGAAATCTCACCACACTGGGGAAGAGTACCCTCTTCTCATACGAATAAATATCTACAGAAATGGCTCCATAGGTGGGATAACTTTCACTTACAGCACAACATATAAAACACATTAAATACAAATTTCTTTTGGATTGAGATAAATATATTTTACTTAATACTTGAAGAACTTAGCTATCAATGATGTAGGATTTGCTAACATCGTACATGATCAAATATTTCGGCATGCGTGAAACACTATTATTAGGAAGCAATAGCAACACTGAAGTCACTCTTGTCAGGTTTGCATCAGCAGATGAACCAATAAAATAATTTGACCGTAGCCATGAGAGGATGTCAGCAATAGCGTCTACTAATGCACTTACAACTTCGAACTTACATAAAAACCAATTCTTATCCTCTTCATTCTATCTATCTCTGTTCTTTGGGACCAGCCTTCCTCACCCTGTCTTTCTAAAGACTACAACTTTCAGCCGTTCATGGATTTCTCCTGTCCGCATACGCTTCTAATGTGTTCTATCATACTTCTCTTGGTGGAGTTGATATATATAAAAAAAATTAGTCTCATACCGAAGTTCCCCCCTCCCTGGAATTTGGAGAAAGTGTAAATGTTGATGTTAGAAATTTTTTCATTCACGAAATTTGAGGCCCTGCAAAATTCACCGTCTGGTTTGAGACCCGGGTTTCTTATGTCTGCATTTAAGAATCCAAAAATGCAGTAAAAAATGTGAAACTCTTCCTGCCATCTAATGACAAGTGATAAAAATAAAAAGTAAAATCCGTGGCCATCTCTAGAAATATATTCCAGAAATGTATAAGTGCTGTATTATAAATTTAAAAGTGTATTATTTCAGTTATAAATAAATTGGGGTGATCAAATGTTGTTGGGTAATCCACCTGGAATTCAAGCAGCTGACTGAGAATAACACTGCTTAACGGAAGAAGAAGAAGATACATTTTACATCAAAGTGACATATTTGGGTATCGATTGGTTGCTTTGCTGACAACTCCAAACGGCCACGGTGACTATAAAGAAATGTGTGTGGGGGGGAGAGGTACACACACGCATACGGTAGAGTATAAGGGAAGGTCAGGCTCCTGAAACATGACACCGTCACTGATCGGTGCCAAAAAGTAAACCAAACCTGGCTGCTGCCGCGTCGCTAAGCCTCGTAGCTGATGAGTTCTCTTTGTCTGTTCTCAATAGAGGGCGTTTCAAAAAGAATGTCCCGATTTGAAAACTGCAACCACGAGCCACAAATCAATGCGACTTGAGCATTTGTGATTGTGGTGAGTTAAACTTTAGGCCTTACTTCATACTCGACAATTTGTTTTGTAACTGTACCACATTTTCATTATTAAATATAATTATTTGAAATCGGGTCATTCTCTTTGAAACACCCTGTATTGACCTCGCAATGAACGAAGGCTCAGTTGACAGAAGGGAAAGTGGCCAAACATCATTAGGTCTAACCGGAGCATAATGTCAGGTTTAAGGCTGCTGACGGAACGAGTGTTATTAACGAGATTAAAAGTGATCCCAGGGTGTACTTGTGGTAGCAACCGGAGGCTGGCGCGCGTACACACATATGTCTCTCTCTCTGTCATGGCGTGGTGATAACCACCACGCTTAATGATCGGAACTCCCGAGTCTGGTTTATTATTATTATAAAGAGACCGTTGTAGTCAGTAGCGGATTAATCCAGAGGATTAATAATAATAAAACTAAATTATAGTATGGTTAAAAATTCAAAAGATATGCAAGTCATCCTGGTGGAATAAACACTATTACAGTTTCGATTCAAGTTATTTTTTAGGTGGGGGGATACGACCGAGAAAAAACAGTTAATCCCCCAAAGTCAGCAAGATCGATCTTAGGACAGTCACACATACATATAAATAAATACCAGTTGGGTTACAGACTTTGCATCAGTATAAAATGTGATGCAGGGAAGAGTTTACACATTGTCCGGTAAAAATATTGACCATAGTTCAAATAGGTTGTTCTCTTCCCCCCCACCCCACCCCTGTTGACAGAATTGCCGCTACCCGGCGTAGTATGCCACATCAGAATTGCTTCTTTCACCATTCTTGGTGGGAAATTCAAATATCGGATCTCTTGACCATGTAATCTCACATAAACTCTACAGGATTCAAATCCTGCGAATTCTGTGGCCATAATAACACCTGGAAGTCGCTGTCTTGTTTGAACTGCTCTCCAACGATACTGGTTACGTCACACAGTGTATTATCTGTTGGAATACACTCGCGCCATCGGAAAAGACATCTGCAATATCATAACTTTCTGACCTTCTTCCTGTTCCTTCCGGACCATGATGTCTGGGTGATTCTTCCCGGTTGATGCTTATCCTCCCGCTATGCCATCATTGCAATGAAAATGGAAATGAATTGGAATAGCTGGAAATGATATTCATCCGAAAAAGCAATTTTCTCTTCTCCCAATCTCTTTGACGTTACTCCGACGGAAATTATAGATGTCGTCATCGATGAGTAGGCCTAGTATAGGTCCCTGGCTGGGCGCCAACTGATTTTCAAGTTAGCGCAAAAGGTACCGCCTCATCTTAGGGAATGTAATGGCGTGAAAATTGGGCAATCAAAATTTGAATTATATTAAGAAAGCAAATATTTTAAATAAAACGCAAGGATTTGTTAATAAAAAAGTCTTTAAACTAAAATTTTGATTCAACCCCCTCGGTGAATAAAAGATTTTGACTGTTTATATCGCGAATGCGGCATTTGATGGATCGCTTCGGAAAGGATTCTTGGTTGATCTTTTCATTAATGATATAGAGAGTGAAAAACGTAACTATTCTCATACTCCGATGGAATCACGGTTAAGCATAATTTTTTTTTATGTATTTCGGCGATCAGAGACAGGAAAAGATGTTGCCGTTTATTGACTGGCTAAAACTAAATGGGCAAAATTCCAACTACGAAAACCCAGATCAAGCATTGATACCACTAAACAAACAAAAAAGCAGCAAGAAATTCTCTAAAAATACTTAGAATGCAACGCTTTTATTACACCGGTTCGGCGTTTACAAATCTGGAGGATTCCACTTGTCGGCAAAAAGAGCAATCAGGTATCCCCACAAAGGGTGAACTCAACTCTTCAGTGGATCTCGTAGTGACTTGATCAATATCTCCGTTTCACGGACATAATTCGTGTGCATCTCGATGGGTATAGGAAGGCTGCTGGTTCCGTATCAAGGTGTGGTTCACGCACGACCTTCCTTCTGATCCTCCTGCAGAGGTTAGCCAGCTCTTGTAGATAGTTGATGATGGCCTGCAAGTGCCGATAGCAGACATCGAGCCTGCTCAAAATTATTCTGACGTCCTGAATGGGGTACTCACCGAGACTGCGTCTCCCGGTCATGTCCCTGATCAGCAATTCGATGTCGTGCAATCCGTTTCGAATTTGCTCGAAGTGATAGTGAAGGATTTCCCATCGATGGGTCAAGTTAGGACACAGCGCTCGGAGGTTATCGACCGTTTGTCGCAACACAGCATCGGTAGAAATCAGATGCTCCACCGATGCATCGAGATTGTGCAAAATTTCATTGTAGTAGTGATCTTCGGACATGGTCTGACGGATTAAAAAATTTTGATCTAAAACGAACTCCAACTAAAATTCTGCAGCTGCTTCCGACCACTTCGTTGTCGCTGTGTAATTGTTTTTGTTGAACACAATTGTTCAACAAAACGCCTCTGGTGAACAAAGCAAGGCGTTTTGTTGACCAGAGACTATGACGTCACAATCAGTTGAACCAATAACAAATTATGAAAATAGCGATTAAAAGTTTTAGATTAAATAATGAAATTTATGGGGTGCCAATCCTTGAGAAGGTGTTCTTAATAGGAAACATGCCTCATCCTATATAATATCTGGAAGGCTCTCGTGCAGTATATAAACCCTTTACTACGCTACCGTCTCGAAAACTCAGTGTGACATTAACTTGCTAAATGATTCGCGTGATCAAACTGTATTCTGTCATGTTTAGATTTTTTTTTTTTTTAAATACCAAAATCTGAATTTGGAAATCTCCTTCAGAGGTTTTCTGATTGTTTATATTTCTGTGGTTAATTCCCAGGATGCTATTAGGTCTAAATGGCGAAAGGTAGTCTAATACTTTATGCACTTTAGAGTATGATTTTTGAGGGTTTCTTTTTCTTTTTTTGTCGTTAATACAATCTGTGAACACATGAATTTATACAGAATTTATGCATTTATACCGAAGGAAATGCTGGTCCAATGTAAGAATTGGTCTTCGTTTTTTTTTCTTCTTTAAACTGCATCACTGGATAAATTTATTGATTAATGGTTAATTTTAGGTAACAGGTGATTTTCATTTAGCCCGGTGTGACCACCCTGCTTACTGGAGGCCTGAAGTGGCTTGAAAAGTTTCCTGTTTGGTTTCCAGAGCAGAATTTCTGGATTAACTACCTCTTAACCCACACAACGAAGTACAGGTTTATTATTATTATTATTATTATTATTATTATTATTATTATTATTATTATTATTAAGAGAGACATCCAGGAAGCCACATACTACACACACCAGATATCATACTTATTCTTGAATTCATTCACACTGCTTGCACTCACAGCATCAAATGGCAATCCATTCCAATCACGCACCACCCTATGAGAGAAAAATCTAGCCCTCACACCCTTCTTCGCAGCCTTCATTCTCAGCTTCCGAGGATGCCCTCTCGTTCTTTCCCCACCCTCCATAAGTTGAAAAATTCCATCAATTGAAATCATGTATGACCCTTTCAGAAGTTTCTAAGTCTCAATCATATTACCCCTCTTTCTCCTGTTTGCTAGTGTCTACAGTCTACAAATTCTCAATCTGTCTTCATCATCAGTATTCCACAATCCTGAAATCATTTTTAACACTCTCCTTTGTACTCTCTCCAATATATCAGAATCACAACGGAAACCAGGAGACCAGACCTGCGCACAGTAGTCCAAGTGAGGTCTTATCAAAGCCTTGTAAAGAGGCAAAATAATCTCTACTTTGCAATGAGCAGCATGGGTTTACTAAGGGAAGGTCATGTTTTAGCAACTTGCTCACATTCTATGACAATGTTCCCATTGAACTAGACAAGGAGAATGGATACTCCATGACACTTTTGGATACAAAAGATGACACTTTTGTGTCATCTTTTGCATCCAAAATCTTTACATGTGAACGTTCGTTTCAGCAATGCAATTATCTTTTGAGTTGTATTTGCAATCTTTGCTACGTGACCCCTGAACTTCAACTTCCTATCTATTAACACCACAAGATCCCTAGCCTCATCAGTTTCTTCTAGCCTAATCCCACCAATATAATATGACATTGGATATCTAATCATCAGCAAATAACTGTATGTCACTTGTCAAATCCTTCCCAATATCATTAATGTACAGATTGAATAACAGTGGACCAAGCACTGATCCTTGTGGTACACCACTTGTTACCTTAAACCTTGCAGACTCAGATCCCCCTGTACTACTTTTTGACATCTGTCAGTGAGACGTCCTCTTATCCATGCTAATGTTATATAACCCAAACCCATTTTCTCCAATTTATTCAGCAGTCTGCCATGCTGTATTCTGTCAAAAGCCTTAGCAAAATCCAAAAGTGTCATGGAGTATCCATTCTCCTTGTCTAGTTCAATGGGAACATTGTCATAGAATGTGAGCAAGTTGCTAAAACATGTCCTTCCCTTAGTAAACCCATGTTCTTCATTGCAAAGTAGAGATTCACTGTCAACCCATTTCTGAATGTGGGCACTAACCAATCTTTCCAAACTCTTCACCACCACTCCTGACATACTGATTGGTCAATAGTTAGACCACCCTTGTGCAATGGAATTACCATACATTCCTTCCATTTCTGCGGAATCTTCCGTGTTATGAGACTCATATTAAACATCCTGGTCAAAGGAATGGCCCGTTCAGCTGAACACTCTTTCAGCACACGTGCTGATATCCCATCAGTCCCCATTGCTGAATTCTTATTCAGTTTGTGCAACAGCTCTAATACCTTGCCCTCACTCACCTGCGTTTCTTCATCTAGTGAAGAGGTAAGAGTGAGCTCAAGGTTGCGTTCACCTGGTTGATAGTTTTTAACAAAATGAGCACTCATTAACTGAACAACCTCTTCTGCATCTGTAATAACCCTCACGCCATCTGGATTTAGAAGAATTATTCTTCCATGTTCATTCTTTCCTTTACTTGCAGCATATCGATAGAATTCTTTTGGGTTGTCTTTAGCCCGCAGAGCCAGTTTCTTTTCATAATCAGACTTTGCTTTCCGTACAACAGTTGTGACTATTCTAGCCTGCTGCTTATAACGTTCGTAACGGACGTCATCCTTATGCAAACGGTATTCCTTCCACAACGTTCTTTTCTTACGAATCTCTTTCTTAATAAGATTACACATCCATTTCACTCCTACTCTATTTATTCTTCGAACTCTCGGGACATATTCTGATATCGCATCCTTTACGTATTGTTTAAATGCTTCCCATTCACTGTCGATATTCTTTCCATCCAGCAACCGATTTCATTCCACTGAACTAAGTATACTCCTCAGTTGGTCATAATTTCCTGAAAAAAGTACTCATGAATAAAATTCAAATCTGAATTTTAAAATGTACTCGGAAGCCAAGTTTTTTTTTTTTTTTCCCAACTCGCACAACTGGAAGAACGCATGTAAATGTCATACTGGACTCATTTGCTTTAATAATTGAAAACAAGTCAACCCAAACTTTTTTATTTTGATTTGTGAGTTATTTTTAAGTAGTTAAATTAACTATTTCAATTTAGGTGTTGTTACTAGCAGAAAAAAATATTCTTAGTTCCTGTGGTTGCCATCGTAAACCGATGCTTCAGCATAAAGATAGTACCTGGTATTCCAAGCAATGTAGAAATTCGAAAGATGACGTCACAAACAAGACAACGTCTGCGTTCATGATAGCAACAATCATTCGGAAAGCTAATTGCAAATGGTGCAAAAGGGCCACTTTTGTCCTTGGGCTTGTTTATCGCGGGATCCAAAATGGAAGCTGTCGGCCGTCGCAACGTTTTCCTGAGCATTCACAAATTCCGAGATCTCATTCACGAGATGCAAAAGCTGCTGTTGATCCAAATGGAGATTCTTTTGCCTCCGGAATTTGCCGTCTTGTGGAAAAGTGTGCGTCCGCTGTTTATCGAAGGCCAATCAGACCGTACAAATCGAGATGGTGCTGAACTCGTTATTCGGCGACACTGGTTTGATAATTCAAACAAATATTCCCTAAGAAAACCTGCTGAACTATTTGAAACACCTCCGCAAACAGGGCAACGCATTCTTAAGACACGTGCAGGTGATAGAGGACTACTTGAAGGATGCTAATAAGAATTTTCGACGGGCCAAGTGAAGTCGATAAGTCAAACAGAAATCGTTGCAAATAGTGTTTTCTTGTGTCTTAAATCACTGAAGTTATCGTGCTGATTCTTTATGCATCTCTTCTTCCTACTAACCATCTCCTTATTTTCTCTCCTCAGCGATTGGAGCCACTTGACGGCGCGTCTCCTTGAAGATTGGGACGTGTGTTTTTACACAATTTCGTGGAGATTGTTCCGCTACCCAGTGATGTAAACAAAAATTTTTGCGAGCTCTATTTTGCAGTATTAGAGTATTTTTTGCGCTAAAAACCTATCAGCTTAATATTTCAGCTAACACAAACTAAACCACAAAATGTCACAAAACAATGAACACGAGGAAGCCAAAGTCACCCCCAAGATTTAGACTATTCACAGGGCCTCAATGTGTCAATGCCTTCGAATACTTCATCGGACGGACAGTCTCATAAATGGTTGTTTTGAATTAAGTGGGATTCAGTCTCAGAGGATTTCTTAGTATATATGTTACTATAAAAGCCCGAAAAGTGGTAAATTACCATAGTAAGGTGGTAAAAGTCCGAAAAATTCTAATAACTTCTTCCATTTCGGGTTTTTGCCAAACCATTTCGGTAAATGGTCATTAACCAACACCAATTGCTAAAAGCCCATTTTGATTACATTATAATAACTTTTATCAGCCGGAAGGATGAATGTATCTTGGTTCTGTTGTAGGTTTTTAATAGATTGACGTTCTGTTGGAGAGAGATTTTCTTTGCACCAAAAGTAAATTGGTGAAGTTAAGTCAGGTTTCTAACATAACCTTCCGATAGGTAAGGTTGATAACGTAACCTAACCTGACTTTCCGATTTACTGTCTTAATTTTTATGAAGGAAATAAAAAAAAAAAACAACGTAAAATAAATTAGCACAAAAACAAACCGTCTTTAGATCGTAGCCGCTCACACTCGTCTATACTATTACTGTACTCTTACTTTTAGCGATTGGTGTTGGTAAATGCTGGCATTTTAGCGAAATTGTTTGGTAAAACCCGAAATGGATGCGTTTACAAGCCTTTTTCGGACTTTTGCCACCTCACCATGGTGAATGCTAGGATTTACCGATAAAACCTAGGATTTACCACTTTTCGAGCTTTTACACTAACATGCACATATCCATGGTTCTTTCATCCACCTTACTGTTCCAATCTTCCAGATTCCCCAATGCCGTCTTGGAATATGCAACTTGAATACGACATACCATTCCCAAACAGGTCTACTAAAGATACAACTGACTAATTAAAAGAATATACTTTGAAGGAGATAACTCAAAGTAATTTAGATGCGCTGCAATTTCCCAAAAAGGAAATAAATAATAAATTTGTCTTAAGTATTCTTAGTCAGTCCCGCACATGAACGCACAGTCTCAAACACAAATCGTGGTCAAAAGCAGAGCTCTGATGACACACTTCTTAATACTATGTTATCAACCCACTTTGTAAGCCATTCCAATGCAGTAGCTGCAGCAGATGACAAAGAACTCCATCAGGTTAAACCCCACGTAATTACCGATGCATCACGCCGAGCAGCACTGCTGATCTTTAGTGTGCAGCACATATAAAATATAAGTTACGAATATTTATTTATAATCTGTGAATAACATTTAAAAGATATTGTTTTTTATGTTTCGTATAGCATAATTACTTGCAGCTGATGCAAGATCAAGTAAATTAATTCATTTTATTATTCTGGAATTTTCTGCCTTTCTCCAATTGCTCTTACAATTCCAGTACAACATCCACATTTTTGTTGCCTTTTCACGAAATCCTTGAATTGAATTAACGTTTTATGTTTTACAGTGCTATCGAAATTTGTTTGCCATATGAGTGAATATCAAACAGATGCTCATATAGTGTGTGTGTGTGTGTGTGTGTGTGTGTGTGTGTGTGTGTGTGTGTGTGTGTGTGTGTGTGTGTGTGTGTGTGTGTGTGTGTGTGTGTGTGTGTGTGTGTGTGTGTGTGTGTGTGTGTGTGTGTGTGTGTGTGTGTGTGTGTGTGTGTGTGTGTGTGTGTGTGTGTGTGTGTGTATACGATGGTGGTCGGAAAAGTTCTCGCCCTGACAACGAAAAAACGTATTTATAATTTCACAATTATTTTCATTTTTCAATAAAATCTTGCTTATGACTAATACATCTATTCCAGTGATGCTCCAGCACCACTATCCCGTCCCTGTAGTGGTTCTCAGTAAGATCTGTCAAATACCCTTCTACAGCTGCAATCACCTCTTGTTTCTAACAAAAACGCTGACCAGCGAGGAAGAGTTTTAGTTTTTGGAAGAGATACAAGTCAGAGTGAACCAAATCTGGGGAATAGGGTGGATGTTCCAACAATTCATAGTGCAGATCCCTTAATTTTCCCATTGCGAAAACACTTTTGTGGGCAGATGCATTGTCCTGATCAAAGATGATTTTTTTCTTCTGCAAACGGGGTCTTTTCTCACGAATTTTTCCGTTTAGTCTTGTTATAAATTACCTTTTCAAGATAATTAATAAACAAAATGCCTTTGGCATCCCAAAATTTATGGAACCGACTTTGTCTTCTTTGGCGCTGAACAACCGGCTTCTATCCACTGTTTTTGACTGCTTTTCGGATTCGTGTGTGATATGATGAATCCACGTCTCATCCATACTAATAAATCGACGCATAAAATCAGTTTTATTCTTGTTAAAACGCTCCAAACACTGTTCAGAGATTTTCATGCGAGTTCGTTTTCGATCTGCTGTGAGCAATTGCGCCACCCATCTTGCGCAAAGCTTTTTCATTTGCAATTCATTCTTCATGTAAATTATATTTTACACGTTCTTTTGAAATGTCTGTACTCTCAGCTATTTCACGCACTTTAAATCCCCAGTCATCCAATACCATACCGTGCACTTGATCAATGATTTCTGGTGTTGTTACACTTTTTGGACGTCCTTCACGTGGATCATCTTCAAGGCTGGTACTGCCACGTTTAAACTCGGCAGCCCATTTCTTAATTGTCTAAAACGAAGGAGAAGAGTGCCCATAAAGTTTTATGAACTTCGAAAGAATTTCATTTGGCGTTAAACCTTTCATTTACAAAGAATTTTTTAACCGCACGATACTCATTTTTATCCATTTCAAGGGATGCAGACAACACTTTTGCTTCAGACAGCTGATTCAAACAAGCTACTTGATAGCATGATTTGCAATTTCACATGGATGCTTTTGACAGATGTTCCAACTCAGAAAAAAAAATAAAGGAGTTCATATGGGATCTGAAGAAGGTGAGTTTCCAATAATCGAGCACAAACCTATCGTCAGGAACGACAACGTGTACCGTAAAGTCAAGTGGTGGAAATCTCGCCGCCGATGCACTCTGGAGCGGTGGATGTTATCGCAGATATAAATCGCTCTTTAGAATTTGTCCGACGGAGTGGTCTGGCTGTTGCGGATTCTATGAAAACGCTACTTGTAAAAATGTGTTGATTCAACTATGGAGTTTGGTGGAGAAGGAACCATGATTACGGGCTTTTTTTTTTTTTTTTGGTTCTGCCTGAGCCATATAAATATAAATGACAACAAAAAAAGACATAAACCCACAAAACATAAAAATAACAAAAAATAATAATAACATAAAACACAAAAACATCAAACGTAAAGACACATAACCCATAACAAACGAAAAATAAAGCATAAAATAACGAATTCCAGCAAGGGAGAATCTTAATTCGCGCTGGAATGACATTTTAGAAAATTCTATAGTCCAACTTTATCATAATATTTCAATGACGCCCTTTTCGCTACCAAAATGAAGGATTTGTTGAGGTGGGTGTTGAAGACATTCCTACTTTGCTAGTCGGAATGTCTGTGTGATGGAATTCGAACTCCGAGAGTTAAGCCTAATTGCGCGACATCAGTGAAAGAGCTGACGAATACTCTACTGGATATTCCAGAACCGCAGAAAGGAACCAGAATCCAGTGGAAAGAAACCCTTTGCAGAAAACTAAATAATGGTATTATATCAGCAAAGGGGTGGAAACAACTCCAAATTACTCACGTTTATATTACAACGAGAGGTTGGGTGTGCATGCGTGGGATATATTTGATCAGATCCTAGCTTAAATGAATCGTTTTGTTTTAATCATAGGTAAGTATATGATTTTCTTTTACATTAAAAGAAGAAATCTTCACTCTTCTGGTCTTTAAATAAAACCAGACGAGTGGAGACTTTCTGTAAGAATGTTCCCTCCTCCCTAGCCATCTCCTCATGAGGCACCAAAAAGTGCGAAACATGTTTCTTGAATGGTGGAACTCAGAATTTAATTAGGTGTAACATTTGTAAGACAGAAATGTAGTCTCAAATGAGAGGACTCCCTGTAAGCGAAGTGCGTCCCTTTGGATGTTAAAAGAGGGCAAAGTTCAATGGAAATTTAGGGGAAATTAGTTTTCATTTGCCCCTTTGGTGGAGATCGCGACTTGTCAAGAAACATATCTGGATGGTGGGAAAGAGACTGGAATTACTGGTAAGTGTTTTCTTTTTATTTTATGAATTTCTGATTCCAACTCTACAAGAAAGTGACAGATGACTGCACTGTTAAGGAGAGGATTGTTCTGATTTTCTAATACTTTCATCTAATACATATCATTGCAACGGTTTCAGATAGCTGTCATTTGCGTTTTATGGTAAATGTGATTGTAAATCCGTAAATGATCCAAAAATTTATGGATTTATAATTATTATTGTTAATATAATTATAATTATTATTTTTAATTATAATAATTTTTTAAATTATTTTAACACCTTTTTATTATTAATATCAGATGTAATGAGTAATTTATTATAAATTAAGTCTAGGATCAATTTCCTGGTAACGAAACCTGTATTTTATTTCCTCAAAATTCCCTCAGGAGTATGAGAATATTCGATTTCAGCTTTTGAAGTGCTAATCATTAGGAAAATATATTTGTACCAGTGAATGAAAATAGTCTCTAGAGCAGTGATTTTCAATCTTTTCATAACGCGGCACACCTAGACTAATTATTAGAATTCTGCGGAACACTAAAAATATATTCTTTTAATTTTGTTTTGATGATCTGGGAAAAATAGGCATAATTTTGATTGATTTACACGCACACACACACACAAGATGATGGAAGACCAGACACTAATAAATAAATGCGCGAATTACGACATTATTTCTTTTAATTAATTTGTTTTCATAAATCTCGTGGCACACCTGAAGAACTCTCGCGGCACACCGGTTGAAAATCGCTGCTCTAGTGTATTAGATAAAACATTCAGTTATATCAAGTTCAGAAAAAACCACAATATCTAGTATTATCAATCATAAAAAGGTGCAATAGCTAGGACTTATATTTCATATTGAAAATGAGAGTATTCCTTCAAGGTTAAAATTCTTAGTGAAACAAAAAAGGGGAACCATAGAACAAGATGGATTGACACCATTAGTTAGCAGCATATTACAATGCCAAAACTGGAGAGGTTCAGGATATTCACATCTCAATTGCTTGTGATATTTTTTCTTGATTAACTCTCATAAAAAAATACTAATTTATTATATATATATAAATACGATGGAAAACATTATATGATATTAAAGTCCTCTGAATTAATAAAAGTTTTAAAGATTTTGGAATTTTATATATTGTTACATTAATATACCTTTTATTTATGAAAATAACTGAGTCTCAGCTATTGCTGTTACCCTCCTGCCATGATCAGAGCTTTAATAGCTCAATAACACCTTATCCCTACACTATCCTCTACAGATAACGAGGAAGATGAAAAGCATTCTTGCTTCGCCCCATTAAGCCAGTCCTTATAAAGTTACAATTTTTGCCTCCGTCTTCATTCATTTTTCGTTTCCATAGTTTTAGTTTTTTTATGGAAGCTGAAGTTTACTCAATCGACTTTAAAAGGAGCATTCATCTTTCCAAAACTAGCATATAAGTATGCTAGTTTTACCAAAAAATCTTCATTCACAAAATTTTCGGTATACTTGTGGTCTTCCTCTTTAAGAAAAATATAAATTTCCTGTCGCAGTTCAAACGTAAGAGAAAAAACATTACCACGAGAGAGCCATCGCGAAGTGCAACAAAGACTTGTGCTCGGATCACACATCCTCACATAGTTTTTTTGAAAAACCTTTGCTTTCAACGGCCGAGTTTTTATAAAGTTTACTACATTCACTACATATTCTAAGACCTGGTTCAATGTAGGACTCAGATATTTTGAAGGAAGTGCTTCCCTGTGAATAACGCAATGGGTTGCTTCGAATAAGTGCCTGCAATCCTCCATAACAGCCGGACATAGAACGAGCACCATCAGTACAGACAACAACGCACTTAGTCCACTTCAGATTATTTTCGGATATAAAAGTATCAAGGATCTTGAACAAGTCTTAGCACCAGCAGTGATACTTTTACAAAAAAAGATGGTCTTTTACAATGTTATTATCATCTATAAACCGTACATTACAAATCAAGTAAACATCATTATTATTAATATCTGCTGCCTCATCCAGCGGCAACCCAAATTCCTTCCCTTTTATTTTTTCACTTAAATGATCGTTGAGGTCCTCCGCTATGTGCTCTATTCTGCGACTGATGGTGTTATTGGACAAAGGCACTATTGAAAGCAGCTTCCCAGCAGCCTCACCGATCATAATGTTCACCCTTCTACAGCAGCCGGTAGAACGAGTTCTTCTGCGATGGTATGAGGCTTCTTATATTTTGCGATTCTATGTGGCCCCTTGTAAGATGCTAGCAAAGCAATACTTAGTATTGACTCCTCCTGCTTATAAAAACTAAGTTAATGTTGATTTAACTCTTTTAACTTTCTGGTAAAGTAGTCACGAGATGTACTACCCATGCTGGGATGATTGGTTTCTAAATGGCGTTTCAACTTACTTGGTAGCATACACTCTGGTTCCAAAACTGTCATACATAGTACGCACTGCGGCCTCCCATCACCATTGACTTCTGTCGACGTAAAACCAAAGTCCAAATAGCTGACATTATATTTTCGATATTTACGCTTATTCACACTCTTTCACAATAGAAAGAGAAAATAAAGAGGGCATATTACTGTTTAGTAAAAACCGATCCATTTTTGAAAATACATACGAGAAGAAATACTTCAGAAACTTCACTTGACTAAATCACAACAATATTCAGTTGATACAATCTCCGAAAACTAATTCAACACTAAGACCGCGCGAAACCGAAAGCTGTTTATATGCGAATACAAAGAACCGAAAAAGTTCGAGAAACTACTAAAACAATCGAGAAACTTAATTATTGTAGAGCGCCCTCTAGTAACCATTTGTAGAGGCTTTTGCAAACAGTAATTACTAAGTGAGTTACTGGTTTGCACCAGATCCGGTAGATGTCGCGTCCTATCACATTGAATTGAAAATGGAAATAAAATTATGAAAATTCTGTAATCGCGGCACCCCTGTCAGGAAGACGCCCTTTCCCAGGCGCCGCGGCGCACATTTTGGGAACCACTGGTTTAAGGTATACAAAAAGGTGAATACTTCCTCCCAACGACTCGAACTATTACCGTCCAGTCAGTAATAGAATTTTAGTTGGTCACATCTGACAAGGATATCCGATGTGACCAACGCTGTTTAAGATTTACCTTAATGCAGTACTGATACATCGGAATGCTTCATGAAGAATTATGATAATTAACGAGACTATTGTTTGTTGACAACCAAGCGATCATAGATCAGGATGACAACGAATTAATTAATGATGAGGAAACTGGTACATCGCTTTAAGTAGTTACGCGTTATACACACGTTTTTTTCCCAAAACACAAATCATTGAATTTAACACCAAATATACGCAAAATTTATTATACGTACTTAACTGTCGCTAAACAGGTTAAAGTCTACGAAATCGCCGTTTTCTATGGCAGTTTCTCAGATTTTATAGAAAAAGTTCTATTCCCAAAGAAGTTCGCATATGCACTTAAAGATGTAGTAAAATGCGCTCAGTTATGACCTTATTATCACAAGTTTAATTCCTAAACTTTTATAATTAATCTGTTGAACGAAAGGATGCCGTTTTTAGCTGAAGATCACTTGCACGAGTCTCCCTACACTACTTAGTGAAATGTTATCGTCGTTTAATCCTGTCTCAGAAAAAATAGATTTATTAGTTTTATGGTCATTCAACAAAAAATAAGAAAAAAAAGGATTGTGAATTAGATTTGGAATAATGAAGCCATAACTCTGATAATAAAGTGTTTTAGGTTTTTTTTTTCCAATTGATCTCGAGTATTCGTTTTCATAGTATGTTTCTACAATCGACTAAGGTGCAAGAAGAGTATGCTCTAATCCTACTGACATGATCTACAGTGTACGTTTCTTCGATTACGTTTAGGTTCGTTAGCAGTCTTAAGGGGACTGCTTAAGCTAAATAAATAAATAAAATTAAACAACTCGTTCTCACAAACGGAACACTGCCGAGATCAATTTAATCCTGTTCTTGTTGCTTCATCCAGAACCATTATTTGATCCAAGACTGAAGGACTTTTAAACACTTTTTAAAAATATTAATCTGGTTAATCCTTTGTTCTCCGAGAAATTTCCGATAATCTTATTTTGTAAACAGTAGCGAATAAATGTTCCTCAGAAACATTTCAGTCACGACATTCATCATCATCATCATCATCACATTCCTGATACATATACCCTCAAGGGGGTGTACAGGATATGATAGTACTACATGAAAAATTGCACCATTACTAATTTCCTATCTAAAATTTTCCAATTTTCCTCCAAATCAGTATGTTACCTGTCAAGACTCCAACATTATCAGATGTTATATTTCTGTGTTCTAAGGCACTTTTTACCTGTATCAATCCATTTATATCTTGGTCTTCCGGTGGGAAGACCAAGATATAGGTGGATTGACCTTTTTCCTGCCAACCTGGCAGAGAACACTTGTTTAGCTAATCTTTTCTCTCTCGTTCTTTTTAAGTGACCATACCACCTGAGATTATCTCTGCTAATGCATTCCTGGATGCTGACAATGTCAAGTTATTTCTAAATAACCGCGTTTTTAATATGAAATTGTCATTGATGCCATCTGCTCACGCCTCTAATCTTTCTCAGGAGTTTCATTTCTGTTGTCTCTAGTCTTTGGTCAAGTGTTTTACTCCTGACCCAGCTCTCAGATCCATAAGTTAAAACTGGTTTGAACACTGTCTTGTATACAGCTAATTTAGTGTTCTGACTAATTTCTCTCTTTTTCCATATGAATTTATTCAATTGACTTCCTACCATACTAGCTTTGTTGATTCTGTTGTCTACTTCCATATTTTTAATTTACCATCTTCAGTAAAAACTCTGCCTAAGTAGCTAAAATGTTTTACTTGTTATATAGGTTCTCCATTCACAACACAGTTGACATTTTCAATGTTTGTGCCTATTTTCATTGTCACAAAAGACATCTTCAATATCATAACTTTCCGTCCTCCTTCCTTTCCGGCCTCCTTCCTGTTTCTGTTTCTTCCGGACCATGATATCTGGGTGATTCTTCTTCCCGGTTGATGCTTATCCTCCCGCTATGCCATCATTGCAAGGAAAATGGAAATGAATTGGAATAGCTGGAAATTATATTCATCCGAAAAAGCAGTTTTCTTTTTCCCCAGCCTCATTGACGTCACTCCGACGGAAATTATAGATGTCGTCATCGATGAGTGGGCCTAGTACAGGTACCTGTCTGGGCGCCAACTGATTTTCAAGTTAGGGCTAAAAGGTACCACCTCTCTTAGGGAATGTAATGGTGTGAAAAATGGACAATCAAAATTTGAATTATATTAAGAAAGCAAATATTTTAAATAAAACGCAAGGATTAGTTAATAAAAAATCTTTCAACTAAAATTTTGATTGAACCACCTCTGTGAATTCTGATTGTTTATCACGATTACAGCATTTGACGGATGGTTTCGGAAAGGAGTCTTGGTTGATCTTTAAATTAATGATAGAGAGAGAAAAAAGTACATTCTCATACTCCTATAGAATCACGGTTAAGCATAATTTTTTATGCATTTCGGCGATCAAAGGCAGGAAAGGATGTTGCAGTTTTCTGACTGGCTAACACTAAACCGGCAAAAATCCAACTACGAAAACCCAGATCAAGCATTGATACCACTAAACAAACAAAAAAGCAGCAAGAAATTCTCTGAAATTACTTTGAAGGCAACGGTTTTATTACATTAGTTCCGCGTTTACAAATCTGGAGCGTCGCGCTGTCTGGTTCCTCCTAACAGGTGGAATTCGATGTCTTGTACGAGCGTCATCAGCTTCACCTTGTAATGACGAATCCGCTGGAAGCAAAACCTCTCGTCTTCGTATCTGTCGGTTTTGCTTTCGATGTTGATGGCCACGAGGTTAAGAGTGAACACCGCCTCGTGTAAAAAGTCTCGAATTTCGTCGATGAGATTCCACGTGTCGGCAAAAAGAGCAATCACGTCTCCCCACAAACGGGTGAACTCAACTCTTCGGAGAACCTCGTAGTGACTGTTGATCAATATCTCCGTTTTACGGACATAATTCGTTAGCATCTTGATGGTTACACGAAGGCTTCTGGTTTCGTATCCAGCTGTGGTTCACGCACGACCTTTCTCATCTTCCTGCAGAGGTTAACCACCTGTTGTAGATAGTAGATGATGGCCCGAAGGTGCTGACAGCAGGCTTGGACCCTACTCAAAATCATTCTGACGTCCTGAATGGGGTACTCACCGAGACCGCGTCTCCCAGCCATGTCCCTGATCAGCACTTCGATGAAGTGCAGTTCGGTTCGAGTTTGCTCGAAGTGATAGTGAAGGATTTCCCATCGATGGGTCACGTTAGGGCACAGCGCTCGGAGGTTATCGACCGTTTGTCGCAACACAGCATCGGTAGAAATCAGATGCTCCACCGATGCATCGAGATTGTGCAAAATTTCATTGTAGTAGTGATCTTCGGACATGGTCTGACGGATTAAAAAATTTTGATCTAAAACGAACTCCAACTAAAATTCTGGAGCTGCTTCCTCCCACTTCCTTGTCGCTGTGTAATTGTTTTTGTTGAACACAATTGTTCAACAAAACGCCTCTGGTGAACAAAGCAAGGCGTTTTGTTGACCAGAGACTATGACGTCACAATCAGTTGAACCAATAACAAATTATGAAAATAGCGATTAAAAGTTTTAGATTAAATAATGAAATTTATGGGGTGCCAATCCTTGAGAAGGTGTTCTTAATAGGAACCATGCCTCATCCTATATAATATCTGGAAGGCTCTCGTGCAGCATATAAACCCTTTACTACTCTACCGTCTCGAAAACTCCGTGTGACATTAACTTGATAAATGATTGGCGTGATCAAACTGTATTCTGTCATGCTTAGATTTTTGTAGTCTGTGAATAAAATCTAAAAGATATTGTTTTTCATATTTTGTATAGCATAATTACTTGCAGTTGATGCAAGAACAACTAAATTAATTCATTTTATTATTCTGGAGTTTTCTGCCTTTCACCAATTGTTCTTACAATTCCAGTACAACATCCACATTTTTGTTGCCTTTTCACGAAATCCTTTTTCGTGAAAAGGTTTAACATAATACAGTGCAGTCGGAATTTTTTTGCCATAAGAATGAAATCAAACAGATGCTCCGCTCCTGCAATGTGTGTGTGTGTGTGTGTGTGTGTGTGTGTGTGTGTGTGTGTGTGTGTGTGTGTGTGTGTGTGTGTGTGTGTGTGTGTGTGTGTGTGTGTGTGTGTGTGTGTGTGTGTGTGTGTGTGTGTG
Organism: Typopeltis vanoorti; assembly: GCF_054136105.1. Lineage (NCBI taxonomy): Eukaryota > Metazoa > Arthropoda > Arachnida > Uropygi > Thelyphonidae > Typopeltis > Typopeltis vanoorti. The sequence goes on from NC_143568.1 coordinate 112,912,729, forward strand.
TGTGTACGATGGTGGTCTGAAAGGCTCTCGGCCTAACAACGAAAAACCGTATTTATAATTTCAAAATTATTTTAATTTTTCAACACAATCTCGCTTAAGACTAATACAGTGGTGGTGAACCTTTTTATGTGCGCGTGCCAAAAGTTTACAAATCGAGTTGCTGACGTACAGGGGAGTTTTTAATAGAGGAAAAATTAATAGAAAATTAATTAATGTATTTATTTATTACATATATATATATATATATATATATATTCATATATAGCGAATTAAACTCGTAGGATATCACGGTACTGATATCATACGAGCGAATTAAACTTTCTGATAAGCTAAAGTCAGCACAAGAACAGCCAACCCCTAACAATCTTCATGGAAGATTTAAAAAATTAGTGATAAAACAATCGTCGTACGTTCTAAATCATGACGAAGAACAAATTCTCAGAAAGGTGTCAATTTTGTCGTTGCACCTAAAACCATTTACAAAGAAATGTTTCTAACTAAGATAGAGAAAGCGGCATCATTACTTCCTGCCGCAGACGCCAGTGTACTTCGCATGGAAGCAACATTTGTGATTAATAATGCAAAACCTCCATCTGATAATATCTCCCTTGGCGAAAGGGTAGGCATTAAAAATCTTCAGAATAATAAGCACATCGTTATCCTACAAGCTGATAAGAGAAACGAACTGTAGTTCTAAATAAAACAGATTACCGTGACAAAATCTCAGCTTTATTAGAGTCAGATACATACTCGGGAATTGAAAGAGATCCAACAAGAGAGACACATAACAAAACGAATAACTCCCTACAAAAAACCATGGAGCTTGCCTTTCTGTTCGTTCTTTACATCCACTCATTCCAAGGTTATACGGTCTCCCAAAGATACACAAAGAAAATTGCCCAATGAGACCCATTGTGGACAGTATTGACTCACCTACCTCGTTATCTAAATATCTGGCATCATCCTTAAAAGGTTTTGCAGGAAAATCTCCTTCATATATCAAAAACTCAACTGACTTCGTCTCTAAACTCAAGAATTTAAAACTCAAATCTTCAGATATCATGGTGAGCTTTGACGTAGTTGCTCTCTTCACAAACATTCCAACTCAAGAGGTTCTCGATATTTTAAACAACGAGATTAAAAAAAAATGTTTTCCATGCATTCACGTTGTGTAAACTCCGGCTACTTTCAATTTGAAGGAAAAATTTACAAACAAAATAAAGGATTAGCAAAGGGCAGCCCCCTATCCCCAATACTAGCCAATATCTTTTTTGAAGACTACGAACAAAAAGCAATCTCCTCATCTTGCCTACAAAAGAACTAGCTCAAGTTCCCCTGTCAAGCCATGTCCTGTTTTCAGTAAACACGAATAATGAAGGCCGCCAACATGAGATAAACTGGACAACTTCAAACCTTCATATATGCCACGACGAGGTAGAACGCCGCATGGTCGAGTCTAAGGAAATTGTTATGGACCCTCATGATATAAACAGTAACATTGGTTACAATTTACCGGACTCATTCAACTCTGCTATCAGATTCTGTCGCACTCATGAAGTCACACGCGCACAGATGCCTAACAATAGAACTTTAACACGGACTGTAGCTCCAGTTCAAAGTTAACTGTAGTTTATAATAGTCGAATTTCAGTGACACAATGTTTCTTTATAGTGTTTTGTATTTGCTTTCTGTGTTTCTTAACGCCTGAAGAAGTCGGCCTTTTGACTAAACATGTTGCGTTGTGAATAAATTTAATTGTTTGTTCTAACTCTCGCTCGGATCTAAGTCAGTCCATAAAAATATGAACATATCCCAATTCTGAGTTAATATACCAGATAATCATATATATATATATATGATTATCAATTATTTAAATTATTTATCAATTATTTAAATTTTATAAATAATATTTTATTTTATTTATAATATTTATTTATATATAAATTTATAATATTATTCAGTGTAAAATTGATTATTGTATAATTAAATTGATTTTAATGATATAAGTTTGAAAAAAAAAACGGTAGTGAAAAAAATATTTATTCATTTTAACTCTCCATAGACGTCAGCTGAGCAGGGGAAGCATCAGAAGGATGTCAACTTGGTGAAACGCTTACCGTATTTACTCGAATATAACTTGCACTCGCGTTTAACTCGCACTCCCGATTTTACTTTACGAAAAAATATATTAAAAAGTTTTGCATATGCCTCGCACACGACAAATATTTAAACACGTTCACGTCGAGTCGATAGTAACTCGCTCCCTGCGATTAACAACACGCCCTCCCCAACAGCCATTATACTGCAGATGCAAGAAAAACAAGTAGTTTTATTGTGTCCCTGAATAAGGTATAGAGGCTTTTGCAGTCTGTGTAATATATTTCTCAACAAATAGTGCAATTAGAGACAGCTGCAATAAAAAGGTGCTAAATAATGAATCACATTTCCCCTCTCACAGAAACTATGCTGCATAAACTCCATCAAAACCATATGTTGCACCGGAAGCAGAGTATCTAACTAAAAACTACTGTCCAATTTTTTCAATTACATGAAATAAGTGTTTGTTTTATTGCATTTGAAATTCTGGATGTCATTATGACAGGTCCCAAAGGCTAACTTTAAATAAAATTCTACCATTAATTGAAACATGGCATATAACGAGTGTGTGAGTTCCTCTGCCACCTCAAACTCAAACAAGCAGCAATAAAAATCGACCAAGGGTCGATACTTTGTGTGAATTGAGCTCACTGGTAATGAGAAGTTTTGTGGGAAGGATAAACGACACCCAATCATGAATGTGTTAAAACTAAGAAATATATAATGAGTGTTGTTATGACAGTGCAGATGTTATGGAATTCGGTTGAAGAGAATTAGCATTCCAATTCACAAATTGTCGGCTTGCTTTTATCTTTGAGTCGCACGATCTTTTGTTAATACCGCACCAATCATATGCACGTCTTCACAGCTGCTCTATCTATACTGGCCTACCATAGCTGTCTCTTTCGCGGTATGCTTTCACTTCTCATTAGTCACATGTGAAGGATTGTTCTTTATGTATCTCAAGTCTGGTAAATTAATGTTAATTTTTGCTTGGAATAATGGGAAGGAAGATTTCGCTATTTGGGTTTTTGAAAATCTCCGCATATATCTAGCGTTACAAATTTTTAGCTTTAATTATGGGGAAAAAGTAAGAATTATATTCGAATAAATAGTATTATCACATACACACGCCCAGTATTTATATATGCAAAGTATGTAATTTAATAAATAAAATTGTATGAATCTCTCAATTTTAAACACTAGTTCCAACAGTAATTAATATTTTGAATTTAAAAACATATAACTTTAACTCAGCAATTAAAATTTATTGAAAAAGTTAAACTTAGTTTTGCTTACTACAACTGAGTGTTTGAAGGTCTCAGTTAACCTAGTGAGACTTCTAGTGTTGTGTAAATAAACTAACGGACTGAACAGATCTGTCCGTTAGTTTATTAATTCTGGAATGAATTGAAGTGATAGTCAAACGAAGATAGTCATAAAGTTGCAAGCGGTTCGTCTGTTTCGTTTTAAGCACATTCATGGCAGAAACGCAGTTTCACAAAGATATATGATGGAAAAGCAAAGAAGAAATCTCATTGATAATTTCATATACATTTAGATATTCATTTTTCATTCTTATCCAGAATTTCGAATTACTCGTAGAATTAAAAGTGCTTTCCAGTCCTTTGTCTGATGATAATTCAAAAGTTGAAGGATTTCTTCATGGAAAAGGCTGTCTCTTTGTGTTCAACAAAGGAGTTCACATATATTGCCTCCGGGGATCCTCATTTTTGGGATAAAACTTTTCACGACAACAACATCTTCAAGTGGGCCACAACAACATCTGATACGGAATTCTGTGAACAGAAACACATACTTCCTTAATATAATCTGAGTACGACTGAAACATTTCATTATTTCTTTCTGCAATCATATTAAACCAGAGTTTGAGTTTCTTTTTGAATGATTCGACCTTGTTCCAAGCATTAAATTTTGCTGTATCTGGATCTTGAAGTTTTAATTCAACTCGTTTATGTAAGAAAATATATCGCTGAGACATGCCACCCTGGCTACCCATTTCGTATCGTGGAAATAATGGGACGTGTCACTTTTCATATTAATTTGATATACCTCAGCTTCCTTTTGGAGTTCATATAACCTCTCGTGAACTTCACCTCAAGACAGAAAACGAACTTCCGAATATTGAAAGATTTCGAAGACCGAAAATTCCTGATTACTCATGAATACTTCCATGTTAAAAAATACGCTGCTTCGTCACTGACATTTCCTACATAGATGTTATTTAGGTGTTCTGGGTCTGAGCTTTTTTGTTACATTCACGAATATTATATTCTCCTCTGAATATTTCCACTATAAAATATTTATTCATGAAAAATGAAAAATTTCAGAAGAACCACTAGCGGCCCGGTATAATTGATGCCAGGGCCCGGCGGTCGAGAAATGCGGATCTACAATGAGTCGACTGAGACAAAGAAAAATCGTATTTGTTCAGAGCCCACTGTAGGAAGATGTCCGGCAAATATGACCGATACGACTGCCATGTTACTCTTTATATATGTTTCGAAGACACGTGTTTTGACAAAATTTGCAGCTGGTGACTTTTCATATGCTAAACATATTGAAGATAATAAACTTCAGTTAATTAATAAGCTTTTAAATAATGAAACGTTTTGGAGACTAAACACAGTTCTTTTCTATCAGCTGAGTCGTATTATTACGCCCTTCAGCCAATGGTTTGAGGTTCTTTACATCAGCTGTAGTTTTCAGCTGCTGGGCTTTGTTCATACAGTAGGCATTGTGTTTGTTGGTTAGTTTCTTTCTTGTAAATCAAAATTCAACTTGTACGTATTGTAACAATTAAAAAATAATAATTTATAAGCGTATATAAAAGGATATCACCTGTAAATCGTTGATGTGCCAGCAAAATACTCGGACGTGCCACCTCTGGCACACGTGCCATAGTTTCGCCATCTATGGACTAATACATTTATTCCAGCGATGCTCCAGCGCCATTATCCAGTCCCTGTAGTGGTTCTCAATAAGATCTTCCAAATACCCCTTTAGAGCTGCAATCACCTCAAACAAAAACGCTGACCAGCGAGGAAGAGTTTTATTTCGGAAAGAGATATAATTCAGAGGGAGCCAAATCTGGGGAATAGGGTGTATGTTCCAACAATTCATAGTGCAGATCCCTTAATTTTCCCATTGCGAAAGCAGTTTTGTGGGCAGATGCATTGTCCTGATGAAAGATGATTTTTTTATTCTGCAAACCGGGTCTTTTCTCACGAATTTTTTCGTCTAGTCTTGTTAAAAGATCGAAATAAGGTTAAGTATAGTTTCTGGGAAATTCCTATGCTACTCCTCTTAAACACTATTAATATAATTAACGGCTATTTTAGCCTGTTTTTGTTTAGGAGTGTCCCATTATATTTAATACATTGGCTAACATAACTCAAAAAGGGGTATATATATATATATTTTAGGGCATTATGGGCGAGTATAGAAAGCAATTATGGCAGAATAAAAAATGTGGAAAAATTTTGTACATACCTTGTTTTTGGTTTAAAGATGCCTTCTAAATCCACGCTCTTGCTGAAAGGTTGTATGTAAACGGGGGGGAGGAGGAAGAGGGAAAGAACATGGGGATGAGCTTGAGACACGGGAAATAAGTTCGGGAACCCGGGTTACTATTAATAATATATATATAAATATATATATATATATATTATGTATATTATTTCTGGGAAAACTCCCATGTTACTCCTCTTTATAAACTATTATAATTACACTATTTTGCCTGCTTCAGTTTAGGAGTACCCCTGTTTAAATGTCATTGGCCATTTACTCATGGATTCTTAGGGCATTATGAGTGTAGGCTACATATACTAAAAAGTATATGTAGCCTAAGGAATAGAAAAATGCACATACCTTTTTCTGGGTGTTGTGGCTTTTCCTCAGTCTGCGATGTCGAAAACTGCAGAGTGTGTGTGTGGGGGGGGGGGTTGGCAGTTTGGTAGAATAAGTTAGAAAAACCCGGTTTTTTTTTTTCGTAATATATAGAAACATACACTTTTATATAGGGTGGGGAAAAAAGTGAAAGGGTTAATTTTTTAAAATAGAGAGGGGGAAGGGGAAATTTTTTTTAAAAAATTTTAACATTTTTTTAAAATTTTTTAAAAAATTAACCCTTTCACTTTTTTCCCCACCCTATATAAAAGTATATGTTTCTATATATTACGAAAAAAAAACCGGGTTTTTCTAACTTATTCTACCGAACTGCCTACCCCCCCCACACACTGCAGTTTTCGACATCGCAGACTGAGGAAAAGCCACAACACCCAGAAAAAGGTATGTGCATTTAGGCTACATATACTTTTTAGTACATCTACACTCATAATGCCCTAAGAATCCATGAGTAAATAGCCAATGACATTTAAACAGGGGTACTCCTAAACTGAAGCAGGCAAAATAGCTGTAATTATAATAATATATATATTATTTTGTTGTGGGGAGAGGGAGGGAGAGGGGGTGGGAAAACGAAGGGGAAGGGTATCCTTATGTGGAAACTGGGGCAATAATATTCTCGAAATAATATTCTCCGGTTATTGTTTTACCGAATTTTTTCGTCAGTCTTGTTAAAAGATCGAAATAATATTCTCCGGTTATTGTTTTACCGAATTTTTTCGTCAGTCTTGTTAAAAGATCGAAATAATATTCTCCGGTTATTGTTTTACCGAATTTTTTCGTCAGTCTTGTTAAAAGATCGAAATAATATTCTCCGGTTATTGTTTTACCGAATTTTTTCGTCAGTCTTGTTAAAAGATCGAAATAATATTCTCCGGTTATTGTTTTACCGAATTTTTTCGTCAGTCTTGTTAAAAGATCGAAATAATATTCTCCGGTTATTGTTTTACCGAATTTTTTCGTCAGTCTTGTTAAAAGATCGAAATAATATTCTCCGGTTATTGTTTTACCACCCTATTCAAGATAATTAATAAACAAACTGCCTTTGGCATCCCAAAACTTATAGAACCGACTTTGTCCTCTTTGGCGCTGAACAACCGGCTTCAGTCCACTGTGTTGACTGCTTTTCGGATTCTAGTGTGTTATGATGAATACACATCTCATCCATAGTAACAAATCGACGCACGAAATCAGTTTTATTCTTGTTAAAACGCTCCAATCACTTTCGGAGATTTTCATGCGAGTGCGTTTTTTAATCTGCTGTGAGCTAGCGCGGCACCCATCTTGTGCAAAGCTGTTTCATTTGCAATTTTTCATGCGAAATATATCCTATACGTTCTTTTGAAATGCCTATAGTCTCAGCAATTTCACGCATTTGGACTCACTGGTCATCCAATACCATATCGTTCACTTGATCAATGATTTCTGTTGTTGTTACCCTTTTTGGATGTCCTTCACGTGGATCATCTTCAAGGTTGGTACTGCCACACTTAAACTCAGCAGGCCATTTCTTAATTGAAAACGAAGAGGAAGAGTGTTCATAAACATTTATGAACTTCGAATGAATTTCTTTTAGATTAAGCCTTTCATTTACAAAGAATTTTATAACCGCACGATACTCAATTTTATCCATTTTAAGGGATATAGACAACACGTTTGCTTCAGACAGCTGTATCAAACAAACTACTTGATAGAATGACTTTCAGTTTTACATAGATGCTTATGACCGATGTACCAACTTAGAAAAAATAAAATAAAGGAGTTCATATGGGATCTGAAAAAGATGAGTTTCCAATGATCGAGCACAAACCTATCATCAAAAACGACAACGTGTACCGTAAGGTCAAGTGGTGGATATCTCGCCGCCGTTGCACTGTGGAGAGGTGAAAGTTATCGCAGATATAAATCGCTGTTTACAATTTGTCCTACGGAGTGGTCTGGCTGACGCGGATTCTATGAAAAAGCTACCTGTAAAAATGTGTTGATTCAACTATTAAGTTTGGCGGAGAAGGAACCGTGATTAGGGTTTTTTTTTTTTTTTTTTTGCTGCTTTTGGTTCGGCCTGAGTCATAAAAACATAAACCAATAAAACATGAAAACAAAACAAAATAATAATAACATAAAACACAAAAACATAAAACGTAGAGACACAAAGCCCATAACAAACAAAAAATAAAACATAAAACAACTAATTGCAACAACGGAGAATCTTAACACTTTCAGCTGGAATGACATTCTAGACAATTCTCGCAACCTACTTTATCGTAAAATTTCGATGAAGCCCTTTTCGCTATCAAAATGAAGGATTTGTTGAGGTGTATGTTGAAGAACTTTGATAGTGGGAATGTTCGTGGGATGAAATTGGAACTCCGAGAGTTAAGCCTAATTGCGCAACATCAGTGTAAGAACTGACGAATACTCTACTGGAAGTACTGAAGGGAATTCCATATCCGCAGAAAGGAACCAGAATCCAGTGGAAAGAAACACTTTGCAGAAAACTAAATGGTGTTATATGAGCAGGGGGGGGGGGGGAGAGTAAACAACTCCACGTTACTCAAGTTTATATTACAACGAGAGGTTGGGTGAGCATGCGCGTGATATATTTGATCAGATCCTAGCTTAAATGAATCGTTTTTTTTTTAATCATAGGTAAGTATATGTTTTGTTTTGTTTTTACATTAAAAGCAGATATCTTCCCTCTTCTGGTCTTTAAATAAGATTAGAAGAGTGAAGACCTTCTCTAAGAATGTACCCTCCTCCCTAGCCATCTCCTGATGAGGCACCAAAAAGTGCGAAACATATTTCTTGAATGGGGGAAACTCAGGATTTAATTAGGTTTAAAATTTGTAAGACTGAAATGTAGTCTCACATGCGAGGACTCCCTGTAAGCGACGTACGTCCCTTTGGGTGTTTAAAGAGAGCAGAAATGAAATCCAAATTTAGTGAAAATTAGTTTCCATGTGTCCCTTTGGAAAACATCGCGATCTGTCAAGAAACATGTCGAGATGGTGGGAAAGAGACACGAATTACTGGTAAGTGTTTTCCTTTTATTTTATGAATTTGTGATTCCAACTGTACTCAGCAAGACCAAAAAAGTGGCAGATGACTACACTGTTAAGAGAGGTTTGTTCTGATTTTCCAATACTTTCATCTCCCGGTGTGAGACCACCGCGCCGCTTACTGGAGGCGTGAAGTAGCTTTAAAAAGTCCCATGTTTGGTCTCTAGAGTAGAGGCCTCTCCGGACTATGTAGAAAAAATACAGAGTAGAGCCAATCTGTGTATATGTATAATATCTAATTAATGAAAAGAGTTCTTAGCCCAGCCACAGTGCGAATGTGCAAATGGTTTACAAGCAGCCTTTGCTAGTTACATAAAAAAGAAAGTTATGTATACAATGCTTAATGATTTCAAGCATAATTCGACGAGGGTTTGTAATCATACTACGTGTTTATCATTGCAACAGTTTCAGATTAGCGTTTTATGGAAAATGTGATTGTAAATTAACAAACTTTCTAAAAAATATGGATTTACAATTATTATTATTAATGTAATTACAAATATTATTTTTTAATTATAATAATTTTTTATAATTATTTTAACACCATGTTATTCTTAATATCAGATGTAATGAGTAATTAATTATAAATTCAGTCTAGGATCAATTTCCTGCTGATGAAACAGGATATTTCCCCAAAATTCCCGCAGGAGCATGAGAATAAGATTTCGACCTTTGAAATGCTAATCATTTCAATATGCTTGGACCAGTGAATAAAAATAGTCTCTAGAGTATTAGATAGAACATTGAGTTATATCAAATTCAGAAAAAAAAAGAAAATATCTAGTATTATCAAGCACCAAAAGTCGCAATGGGTAAGACATATATTTCATATTGAAAATGATAGTATTCCTTCAAGGTTTTAAAATTCTTAGTGAAACAACAAAGGGAAACCGTAGAAATGATGGACTGACACTGTTAGTTAGCAGCATATTACAATGCCAAAACTGGAGAAGTCCAGGATATTCACATCTCAATTGCTTGCGATTTTTTTCTTGATTAACTCTAATACAAAATTATAATTTATTATATATATATATATATATATATATATATATAGTTTTAGGGAAAAAATTGAATGACTAGAACCGAGATTTAATTAAAAAGGTTTTAATATAAACACACTGCTAGTTTCGGCCTGTAACAGCCTTCTTCAGGTGACATTATAAAAGACAGCGAGCAAGTGCATTATCAAGTCATATCCTCTTCTCGGCTAATCCTAATGATGATAACCAAAGTCACAGAGTCTGCTGGGAAAAATCTACAAACATCTTCCGTTGCAGTGACGAAATAGAGAGAAAAATTGTGGAATCGAGAGAAATCATCTTCAATCCTGTTCATCTAAATAACAACTTAAGCTACAACCTCCCGGATAGTCATTCAGCTGTAATCATGTACTGGCGTTCACGTGATGCAGCAAGCACGCACTCTCCCAACAATGCAACAAACGAAAGAACAGCTTCAAATACAACTACAACGTTTTAATGTTAATTATGTATAAAGACTGTCTATGTTGTTCATAGTCTTTTAACCCTCAATGTTTAGTGTTTTTTCTTTTATAATGTCACCTGAAGAAGGCTGTTACAGGCCGAAACTAGTAGTGTGTTTATATTAAAACCTTTTTAATTAAAACACACACACACACACATTCATACATATATGATGGAAAACATTATATGATATTCAAGTCTCCTCTGAATTAATGAAAGTTTTAAAGGTTTTGGAATTTTATATATTATTATATTTAAACACCTTTTATTTATGAATATAGCATTAGTATTTATACTTTTAAGTTAGCTGTTGTACTCTTCGGAAAAAAGATACCATGGCAGTCAGAAACCAAATACCTTGAAGTACAGCTAGACAAAAAGCTAAATTTCAACAGCAACATCAAGCTCATAGGCACAAAGACGTCCAGAACCATAGCCCAACTCTATCCCCTGATTAATCGCAACAGCAAATTAGATACACGCAACAAGCTGTTACTATATCAGATGGTAATACAACCAGTAATCACATATGAATCCACGGCATGAAGTCACACACCCAAATCTAACATTCGGTAACTACAGAGGATACAAAACAAATGCCTGTGGTTGATCTTGGACGCCCCATGGTTAGTTAGAAACACGCAGATCCACGTAGAAACCGAAACCCCAGACATCCATTCTCTCCTTCATGACCTTGCGGAAAAGTTCTTCAGCAAGGCACACTCTCATCCCAACCCACTAATCAGACAAGCTTCCAGTTATAGTGAACATGACTATCACAAACATAAAAGACCCAAAGGCAATCCTGCTTTCAGAAGAACAGAGCTAACTACATAGTTCACAAAGTGCGAGCATAAGACTCACCTCTCCCCTTCAAGCTTCTCGACACAGATAAAGGGGAAAACAAAAAACATTTAATGCTTCACCCAGCAAGCCAGTAACGCTGTTGTTGTTGTAGTTGTTGTTGTACAATCAGAATTGACCGTGAGATGCGGTGATTAATACCCTTGGAGGGTAATCGATGGCAATGCTGTAGCCAATGAAGTTCTCACTTAGGCTCGGCTATTGCTGTTACTCTCCTGCCATGATCAGAGCTTTAATAGCTCAATAACACTCTTCATGGAGTACCTTATGATTGAACAGAGCTTTAAAATACATATCTGCAAAGATATCACAAATGAATACAGAAAATATGAATATACTTCGGAGAAAATGTAATGGATTCAGAAAAGAATATTCAAGCTTTAAATTTCTTATTCATAATAAAGCTCATTGCGAAAGTTTTCGAAGTTAACAAAAAATCCTCAATATCATTAGGGAGTGTCGTCGACTTATCTGCTCCTTGATTTATTTGCGGAAAAAACAAAATGAAAATAGAAAATATCGCCTTTAAATGAATAAAAAAATCCCGCAAAATAGAAAAGAAAATGGAAAGATAATAACAGAAGTAAATGAAAAAAGTGAAGGAAAAGATGGCAAAATCGTTTAAAAAATTAAAATGAGAATAAAGTTGAATTTAATCGATGGAAAGTATAAAGGGAAAAGGTTTAGCCATGGATTAACTACAGAAAGGAATACGAAGAAATTTATTAGAGAAAGGAAAAGTTTACAAATAAAAGAACAACTAGGCAAATTATAAGAGAAATTTGCCTGCAACACCTAATTCAGAAATACATTTCTTCGTCTTCTTTAGCTAGTTGAACATCTATGGTTCTTTGCTGCACGCACCACCTTCTTCCATTCCTCTCTGTTTTGGGCGTTTTCATTCCAGGTCTTGAATTCCCGTCTCATTTAAGTCTTTTTGGACGTTGTTCTGTCAACGCATCCACGGTCTACTGCTGGGTTGCCCTCCATGAGGTTTCATCTTGGATGCTTGTTTAGTCATTCTCTCCTCGGCCATTCTTTAAACATATCCAAGCCATCTCAATCTGCTTGCTCAAATCTCATTAAGTAGAAGTGAGGATCTCTAGAGTTCGTATAGTTGTTGGTTATGTCTTCTTCTTCTTCATTCTCCTGTTGTGTTATCTCTTACAGGTCAATAGACGTTTCTGAGGATGTGAGGATTTTCAAACAAAATCTTTTGCATCTTGGTCTGTTATGCTCCAGGTTTCTGCTCAATATAAAACAATAGGTCTAATGATTGCCTTTTATATTTCTCTTTCAAGTCTGCTTCATATAATTTGGAAGATAATAAATGATGCACGGAATGGTAAAATCTATTCGAAGCATGTATTCTAGCTTTTATTTCTGTACTAATTTTATTATCTTGAGTAATCAAAGTACCAAGATATCTGAAGGAGGTGGCACTTTTAAATTTCTGGTTATCAACGGTAAAATGTTCATTTCCCTTTCATTGTGATTTCCGCGTACATTTAAATATTCGGTTTAATCCTGGTTGATTTCTAATTATAATTCTTCAGCAGCAATTTTGAGTTTTTGGATGTTGTTCTAATACCTTCGTCAATAAGGCAAATATCATCTGCATATCCTAAACTTACTCTCATGTTAACGTCATCTTTTACAATTTCACGAATAAATTAAGAAGGAATATCGTCAATCAAAGTTTTTAGATACATTATGACAGTTTTAATGACAATTATTCAGAGTTGCAGGGTAGTGTCAGATTGGCATATTTCATCATTCTCTTGAATTTATGTTATTTTCTGGCAGAACGTAAGCTTCCATTTTACATGAAACGTGAATGTCTTAAAGAAACAGATTTGGTTTTATATCAGTAAGTTAATTTTACACTAAAACAGTTAGAAATTGCTTCGAAAAATTCTGATAGCAACTTCTGAGAAATAATTAAGCATGCACAACGGAATAAAGAAACCATAAAGTGCAATGTGGAATCCTTACAATAGCTTTTTGAAGTCAACTTTAGATAAAATGTTAATAAAGCTAACATAAAGAATTGTGCATTTACACTTATATATAAAATGCTTTAAAAGGTTCTGTAGTTAAAAACAAAAACCAAACGTTTGTCATAATTCCAATACACCTTTTTTTAAATTAAACAGAATTTATATAAGTTTCTATACAATAAATGAGGGTAATGGAGGAGTTGGGATGAACCAATCAACCGTGAGATGCAGTGATTGATTCATTCAATCCAACACCCTTGGAGGGCAATGGATGGCAATGCTGTAACTAATGAAGTTCTAACTGGGGCTCGGCTATTGCTGTTACCCTCCTGCCACGATCAGAGCTTTAATTGCTCAATAACACCTTATCTCTACACTGTCCTCCATATATAATGGGGAAGATGAAAAGCATTCTTGCTTCGCCCCTTTAAGCCAGTCCTTATAAGGACTATAAGGAGAGTAATGGATGGCAATGCTGTAGCCAATGAAGCCTAACTGAGGCTCGGTTATTGCTGTTACCCTCCTGCCATGATCAGAGCTTTAATAGTTCGATAACACCTTATCCCTACACTGTCCGCTACAGATAACGGGGAAGATGAAAAGCATTCTTGCTTCGCCCCTTTAAGCCATTCCTTATGACTATATAAATCATTTAACTTTGCAATAACTCTGTACATAATAATTAACATGGATTTCTACGCTATTTGATATTTGATTTAAAAACATAAATACAATAGAAGACATAATTTCATTAATATATTTTAAGAAAACTAGTAAGGCAAGCGACACCAAATGAAACAGCAACACAAACTGAACATGCAGATACTCGTACGCACTCAATATAGGGAACGGCGATGGAAGAGCTCTAAAGGCGATACCTTTGAATGAAGGTCATAAAATTCCAACAAATATAAATGCGAGAACATCGGAAAAGAATACTTTAAAATCGGATCTAATAAGATCATTAAAAAAATCACTCTTTGCTATAATATTAATCATAATTATTCATGGGCCCTTGGTCACAAATATTCTTCTTAATTGTTCCAATTGAGTGATTCCGTGCATCGTTGCATAAACGCTTATTGTTCCCTTAATGTCCACAGAAGTAAGCACTGCTACGCTCCCTTCGGATTCTCAGATTATTAATAAGTTTTTATCGTTAACAAAAACAAAGAAAGGCTTCAGAAATAAAAGATGTAATGCTTAACGCACCTGAGAAGTTAGCAGAAAAGATTTGTTAAGCTGGATATTTTTTTTCTGTTGTCCAGATAGATGATGCGTCCTACATCATTCTTTGCCTGTCGCTTTAAAGTGTGGACATTGACAAGAACGAAACAATGAAATGCGATATTACTGTTCCAACACCAATAACAATCCAAGAGCTTCAGTTCTCTGTTGATTGTTGTTAAACTGGCTCAATTTGAGGGTAATGTTAAATTTAAAAAATAATTATAATTGCAGATGTGTATTTGACGTTTTGCGGAAGATGAATTGCAGTGTAATATCCCTCAACAGTAGCTGTTTAGAATTAGAATTAATAGCAAACTATAACTTTCGGGTCTACGCAACTTAATCCACGTATGTCTGCTACCAAAACTGGAAAACATGGCTGATGCAAATCTCTTTAGATTCACAAACGAATGAGGTAGTACTGAATCGAAATGTACAATGTTTTGTTTGTAAGCATCTTTCAAAACATCAGTGGCATGCTGATCAATTAATTCCATCTTAAATATTTCAGAAGTATGTTATGGTGATACTCCAAAGGCATTCTAAAACATTCCTGTTTCCTTTGCATGTTTGTGGAAATCTTTAAACCTGTTGATGAATTCTTCCCTTGCGAGAAGAATTCAGGAACATGAGGAATGTATGGAAGATTGAGAAAAGACTCAACGACATGAAAATATAGCCAGAGTATTTGTTTTATTTCGAGTACAAAAAAGCTACGGAGGATTTCGTCAACCACTGTAGCTCAGTTAGTTTAGAAGAGCCGTTTGGTCAGAAAGACCCGGTTGCAATTCCGTGTATGATGTGCGGAATCCTTTTCAGGTGTTTTTCAATCAAATCACCAGTTAGCCGGTTTCATATGGAGGGTTCCCCTCCGGAAATTCGGGTTTTTTGTACCGCAAAACAGGCAAACCGGCCGAAAGAACACACGCAACATAAATACCTATATAGGACACTTGGAAAATAAACATTCACCTCCCTATTCCATCAGACTTGATTTCGATTAAGTGCGCGGTGAAGTGTGGGTCTTCGCGTCAATCAAAAGCAGGATCAGAAGGACTTGTTTCCTGCAAACCAACTGGAATTCAACCAAGTTCAACATTCGTTCTCATTGTGGTGACCTAGACAGGATAGTCTCCATATGCAAACAATTGCAACGCGATCTTTTCTTACCTATAACAAAGGAATTATAGTTTTAATTCCAATTCCATTTAAAGGAGACCATCCAGGATGACATCTTTGTCATCCATGTTGACAACATGGATGGCAACGTTGTCATGACAACATGACAACGCTTCCGTGGATGATACGGATCAACGTTGTCATCCATGACAACGTTGATTGGTACGTATTACCACTCAACGTACCAATAATACGTTGATTGGTAATACGCACCAATCAAATTATTATTGGTACATTTTTTCGTTAAATATCTCACATACTTAATAATAAAAAATAAATACCTCTCGAAAATAAACAATATTAATTACTATATTTGAAGTAATATATTTAAATGTGTAAGATTTTTTCCACATCAACAAACCGTCAACAATATTAAGATCGCCGAATATGTTCGCAAGTTGTGTGCTACGTTTGATGATATCGGAACAAAAACACGTTCAATGTCAAATTAAGAAAGAATGCTTTATGAAAAAGTTATCCAATTTTCTAAAAAGATTTTTGATTACGGATGAGACCTGTATCCGTCAGCACAAACTACTGACGAAAGAACGCTCAAAAAATTAATAGAAATATCACGCATTCCAGCAACTTGATCGCTGTGGTAATTATACAGTTCAAGTCACTTCTTACAATCAATTCAATCCACACAATCCTGAATAATGGTCATGGTGATGGCTTATATCAGTCTTTTGGAATTCCAAAAAAGTAACATTAAAAAAAGGAAAAGAATGGCCAAGAAAAAGAAATCTACAATTTTTGTGGATTTAATCTTCGTGGAAAAACATTTTCACGAATACCCAAAAATTCACGGTTCGTTGTGGTTTAGACAATACTCGTCAAATAATCTAATTTAATCTAAAACCGGAAGGCAAAATTGAAGTAATGACGTCATGAAAAATAAACGAACTGCCTCGCAACCTTTACCAACAACAACAAGCATTTGTCTTTGGTCAAGGAAACAGAGTGGACATTTCCGTGCAGAACACCTTCTACCAAGAAGGTTAGTTCTTAAGATTCACTTTCTTATTCCTCTTAAAATCCAATAACTGTCGATATCGTATCCGCGTGTTTGACGCCTGTCTTTGTCATAATAGGGGCTAAAGATCTGAACTAGGGACCAGATAATTGTCGCTGTGGATTTCCCGCAACTTGATCCCTACGGAAATTATACAGTTCAAGTCACTTCTTACCATCAATTCAATCCACACAATCCTGCATAATTTCCTGGATGGAAGATCTCAACTCACTTCCGTTATTTTCGACTGCATTCAATTTTTTTTTTTTAAATATTCGATCACAGACGAAAGACCACAAGACCTACAGCGCATTATCAGTCCCAGTAGAGAAATGTGATCGTGTTCGGATATCTCAGCATTACTGAAGGCAAGGGGAGGGACGCGAGCTCTTTTTCAAGAGATCAGACAGGACTAAGTTTCAGAAATTTTCAAGACATCAAAACGTCTTCATATTTCTCTTCTTGGAAGTGCTCAGTACTTTCAGGCTTTCTTGGCACAAACAAATCTGACCCACAGCTTCTATTATTTATTCCTTCAGCCATACGGCTGGTTGGGATAGCTATATTCTACCGTACTGGGGGGGGGGGGGGCATGATTATGAGAAGATAGTTCCCGTTGCCTTCCTTGCTGTACAATATCCTATGACTGTAGCCGTGTGTGTTCACGGGACCGATTTGCCTGTTTTGAGGGGATGAAAAACCCGAGTTACCGGGGGAAACCTTCCACCACGGTATGAGACCGGCTAACTCATCTTTAGTCGAAAGATCCAGATAAATGTTCCTCACGTTACTGACAGGAATCGAATCCAGGTCTTTCCGACCAAAGGGATTCGTCTATGCTGACTGAGCTGCATTGGAGTCCCATAGCTTCTGAACTTCCAAAAAAATGAATGCGATTTTTCGCACAAGGCAGAGCTTTTCTCATATACAACTATTATCGCAGTATAAATCAAAAATATGGACACATTTTGTGTAGTTAAACTGCAACTTCCGTAACATTACATGATGTTATACAGAAGAGCGCAGCCAGACTATTTTCAAAATTTCCACAGTACAAGAAATAATCTCCTGTACAGAATGGAGAAACATTTCTGCTATCAGAAAAAAAAAGACAAAAAAAAAAAATTGGATTTCGTTTTGTTTATGTTTTTAAACAGCTGACCACAAACGAAACGATGCAACTAGAAAATCAGTTCGGAGTTTAAGTAACAAGAAGATGATGATAAACCGACTTTATAAGTTTAAAGATTGGTAGTAAACGGATGTTGACCTGCAGCTACTTTGTTCTTAGAGTTTGAAGGAAGTGGAGGAATGATGGTCACCCGGCATTAACAATGAAACGTCCCACGGAAGCGATAGTGCGCAGAAAATGAACGTCTGTGAGAGAGTCCGGAGTGATTCTGAGATAGAGAGAGATTGAGAGTTCAGCGATTAGATGCTGAATGTTTTTCCACTTGGTTACACTATAAATTAAAGAAATTGCATTCTTGGTTTCATCAAAAGTGTAAGCCAACAAAATTTGCTCGTGAAGTAACATTAGGACTGAAGTGGTCCTTCCCATAATGCATAGCATTATACATGTCAGCAAGGATATGTGCTTTGCATTATGGGATGCTAAGGCAATGATGTGAAGTCATTAGCATCTGCATGCGTGAAGTGAATTCACACGCAAACTTTGTTTGCTTACACTTGGATAAAGGATGAAACCAAGAAGATATTTTCTTGTGACCAGCGGTTAGTCTGACTGCACACTTCTGATTCCAAATTATCGTACGTTATGTATCACAAAGTTCAGTAAGATTTATAATTCTGTCATTCGTTCTAAGTATGAAATAAGACTTCGAAATTATTAAACCGAGAAAAAAATTTCTGGTAGGATTTACGGATCTTCTTGCGTACAAAAATAAAATAAAATATTTCATTTACATACACAAAGAAGCCTTATAGTCCTTATAAGGACTGGCTTAAAGGGGCGAAGCAAGAATGCTTTTCATCTTCCCCGTTATCTGTAGAGGACAGTGTAGGGATAAGGTGTTATTGGGCTATTACAGCTCTGATCATGGCAGGAGGGTAACAGCAATAGCCGAGTCTCAGTTAGAACTTCATTGGCTACAGCATTGCCATCCATTACCCTCTAAGGGTATTCGATTGAATGAATCAATCACCGCATCTCACGGTAAGCCCTTATAAGGACTGGCTTAAAGGGGCGAAGCAAGAATGCTTTTCATATTCCCCGTTATCTGTAGCGGACAGTGTAGGGATAAGGTTATTGAGCTATTATTAAAGCTCTAATCATGGCAGGAAGGTAACAGCAATAGCCGAACCTCAGTTAGCTACAGCATTGCTATTCATTACCCTCCAAGGGTATTGGATTGAATGAGTCAATCACCGCATCTCACGGTACAGTAAAGTTCTTAAAAGAACTGGGCGATGGATTGAGTCCTTGACTCTTTATCCCGTCATCTGAATGAAGAAAATCTGTGTGGATGGAGTGTTATTGAGCTAAAAAGCTCTAGTCATGGCTGGGTAACGGCAATAGCCGAGCCTCAGTTAAAACTTCATTGACTACAGCATTGCCATTTGTTACCCTGGAAGTCCTAAAAAGGACGGTACGGTAAACAATTTACTTTTTCCTATAAGTAATAACGTATACTACATTCTAATAGGTGTATTAGAGAATTTTGTTAAAAAACAGCATATAATTCATAAATATTTAATATTGTTCAAATTATTAATAAATGTCATTACTCGTATTTATTTCCATTAACATTTTAGTTACTATCTAAATAAATATATCACTTTTATATACCAAATATACCAAATTAACATTTTATGCATACGATTAACAAAATTCACATTTTTCTTTCCGCACACATTCATCTATAACATTTCAGCTTTAAAATATTGTAGTTGAATTACTTAAGTATCACACTCTCTCGCTCTGGATCTCAAACCTTTGTTTAATGTTATTTCGTCATGTGTGTTTTTAGTTTGAAAAAAGCAAATTGTTTATAGTCTGATTGCGAAATGAGTTAATAAACAGTTGTATAAATAACGGTTTATTTAATTAACGCGTGCAGCTTTTTAATAGAGTGAATAAAAGTGAATTACATTCTATTATGATTTACGGTAGACGTTTGGCAGTTTGAAATGGAATTCAATAAATAAATAATAAAAATACTGACAATATAATTATAAAACGTTTGATGATTTCGAAAACAAAAGACTAATTGAAGGGAAAAACAACAAATCTAATGAAAATATCGATTAAATAAAAATTGTGATTTTTATCTTTCTTAGCCTTGCTCTGTACGTGAAATTCGATAATGAGAATGCTAACGACCCATTTAACGTTCATTGTTATTGTTTTATTCACATTATTGATACACAGTCAAAATAAAATATCTTTCAAACAACAATTTGACTGGTGATAGAGAACAATTCAGATTCTACCCAAGAATCTAAGAATAGTCTGTCAGGCAGTCGTAAAATATGCAATGTTCCAAGTAATGCTGTTTTGTGTAGATCATATGGGGTCACTTCGTTGATGAGTAGGATAGCTTCTTTGAAGTTGCACCAAGTGCACCGATAACTATTGGGATGACTTTGGTGTGCTTAAGCGACAGCCTGCCAACTTCGATTACCAGATCTCGATATTTAGCAATTTTTAGCTGTTCTTTGTTGTTAATGTTTTTATCACTGGGTACTGCGATATCAATAATCCAAACCTGTCGATGTTCGATAATTCTGATGTCAGGTCTATTGTGTTACAAATGCCGATCTGTTTGATTGCTAAAGTCCTAGAGAATTTTTGCTGTTTCGTTTTCCAATGCTATCTCTATTTTATGCTACCATCAGTTATCAGATGTAGGAAACCCATATTTTTTACATACATGCCAATGCATTATTTTGGCCACTTTATCATGGTCGTATTTATAGTCTCGGTATTTATGAGCTATTTTGCTTCAGGCACTGATTAGATGTTCTACAGTCTCATCGTTCTGATCGCATAATCTCCATTTGCTCTTATTATTGATATTCAAAATTTCTGCTTTTATTACATTAGTTTAAGTCTCTTAGTGAACTGCTAGAATAAGTCTTTCTGTTTCTTTTTTTAATATATCCATATTGTAGCCATTGCCACGTCTTGTTCACGTCAATTTTTTCTTCAGTATCTCCAAGAAATTGGCAATGCACGGGTTTATTTTTCCAGAGCACATATCGGTTATTTTGCTGTCGCTTTTCTAATCGGATTTATTTCCTCTTGCTTTTAGAATGTCGTCTTGTGTAATTGTTTGAAGCATTTACTCATACGATTGTCAATGTAATTTTTAAGCTAATTTCTTCTTCTTCTTCCACAGTCTGTTTCACTTGCAGTAGACCCCGTCCACCTTTTCTGATTGGTAGATACAACCGGTCAACATCCCTTCATGGATGTAATGCATGATGCATCGTCATTTTCTAGTTTTGCGGTCCAATTTTTCCAGGTCTTCTTTTGTCCAATCTGTTATGCCAGCTGTGTACCGGATCACTAGTATAGCCCATAAATTCATTGCTCTAACTGTGTATAATACATTTAGTTCTGCTTTCAGAATATTTCAAACTCTTTTTGTGTATTCTTATGCTGCCTGTTGTTTAACTTTCGAGTACAGAATATCACTGGCGTCTAATATTCCTTGGTATTTATATAGTTCGTTAGCTGAAATTGCTTTTAGAAGTATATATTTCTCATGATCAAAATTCAAAGTGTTAGTGTCATTACTTTTTCCCGTTTAATAGATAAAATTGCTCATTTATCTAAACTAAATTCCATTTTAATGTCCTTATTGAAAGTTCGAACTGTGTTCAGTAAAGAATCTATTTGCTGGGCCGAATTTTCCTATACCTTCAACTCATTCATGTACAATTACAGATACAGATGGGAAATTTTAATATTATATTTTGGAATTTCATATCCAAGTTTTATTTTCTTCAAAATCATAGACAAAGGTATCATAAACTGTTCAAGAGCAATGGCGACAAGTAATCAAGTCCATCAAGAAAAATTCCACGTTTAATTCTAATATCTCCGAATCGTTCATTATTGACTATTAAAGTTGTTTTCCATGATTTCATAGCAGCAGCAGCCAGAAACTAAAATATGTTTTTGCTAATTCCAAATATTTGTAGTGATTTTAGAATCCAAGTGTGTCGGAGGAAATCAAAGGTTTAATAATATAAGTTGGTATTTCGTCTTCTTGAATTTCTGAGAATCATTTTATTAATAATGGTATGATCTTTTGTTCCGCTAGATTTCTGGAAATTGCCTTTTCGTTCAATCGCATAAATCTGAGACGAGAATGCTAACTGCCCATTTGGCATTTATTATTATTATTATTATTATTATTATTATTATTATTATTATTATTATTATTATCATCATTAATGCAGACAAAGTAAAAATACAGACTGGAATTACTTACTTAAAATAAATGATCCTGTAACATTATATGAGAATTTTCAACTAAAGTTCACAGAAATATACAAAAAAGCAACAAAGCCTACAGAAACGAGGCGACAAACAGAAAACAATCCACGGATAAATGCGACATACTAAATAGGATTACTCTAAACGAAAATCTATGGAAAAAACTCAAAAATCACCAGTAACACATTTACAAACCTTATACAAAAACACAAGAAATCCACTATCAACAAAAATTCGTAGGGCAAAAAGACACTACTACTTCAAAATATTCATGGAATATAACGACGACATTAAGCAAACATGGGCTACACTCAACGAATTAGTAACTCGAAAAAAGGAAACGTTAGCACAAGATTTTATTGCAAAAAGCTTCGGTCAGGACACAAACCAAGAGGAACTAGCAGATGACTCATTCAACCATGCTCTCGCAAACAACATCACACAACTCAAAAAAGACAATCTACTAACGATCAACGAAAAAACTACCGACACAAAGTCAACAACAAACGATTTATTTTCCACCCGTAACAAAACAGGAGCTGAAAGAAGCACTCCTACAACTAAAACCAAAGACCACTCCAGGGATAGACAAAATAAGACTCACAGATCCTATAACACACTTGGAACAAACAAATCCCATACTTTTGAGACTCGTGAACATAGTATTTGACAATGGCATTATTCCACAACAACTAAAAACTGCAATAATTACGCCTATTTACAAACATGGTAAAAGAAACGATACTCAAAACTAGACCAATAGCTACCCTACGAGTCATTTCAATACGACTTTCAGAAAACAAAAAACACCATCACCTTATTAAAAGACATCGCCGACGCAATAAACAGAGCTCTGGACAAAAATAAGTAGGCTGTCCTTACACTGATTGACTTAATCAAAGCATTGGATACACTTGAACATGACATACTACTCACCAAACTATACTCGATAAGTATAAGAGGAACTCTGCATACCTGGTTCAGGAACTATCTCTCAAACATAACGCAAGTAACAAAAATAGGTAAATATCAGAGCCGGGGTATACAAATAAAACACGGTGTCTCTCAAGGCGCTATATTATCACCTACTCCATTCAAGATATATATTAATGATGTTCATAACATGGCCATAAGAAGTAAAATGAAATCACAACATACTTCTACCAAAAGGCAATTGTATCAATGGCACCAAAACACAGATGTTGATAATACACAACCCAAGAATCATGCACCCCTCACCACTATGGATACACTGTCACACATACCGCTGCATTAACAACAAAAAACCTTCTAATGTCCCAAAATCAAACCTGTAACACATGCAAAATACCTTGGTCTCTACATAGATTCCCACCTTAAATGTACAAAACATATAGAATACCTATATACCAAACTCCGGATCATCGCAGCAAAACTCTTCCAAGTAAAACACATTATCCCATCCAACATTAAAAAAACCCTATATCACGGTATCTGCCAATCCCTACTCAATTACGGAATAACAGTCTATGCAAACACATCAAACAGCCACCTAACAAAATTAGAAACATTACAAGAAAATCGTGCCAACAGTAATCTGGACTGCTTACACGCAACAACCAATATCCAACCAGCACATGGAGACACACAGAATCCTGAGCATTAAAAGCCTGAAACACTACATGACATTAACAAGGAATTACTTCAACATCACCTATCGAAACAACAGAGACACATATCGTATAACACTACCCACAACAACTCTCTACATCCCCACACCCTTCAACAACTCATACGGTTCATTTGTGAGATCACATCAGATGCCCACGCTACTCAACCACCTACCAAGAAATTTAAAACACGTAGATAACTACAGAACATTAAAACACGAACTCTGGAAAATATACCAACAAAGTTAATATATCATCAACACTAGCATACACATCCCAAATCACCAGCATCCAATGCCAACATCCCATACATAAACAGTACCAACAGCATAAATAATGAAGCCTAATTCCACTCTCTTCGTAAAAGCTAACCCAAGCTTCGAAGTAGGTGGGATTAATTCGCCTCACTAATCTATACGTAATCCTCGTTATCAAATAGTGCAGATTATGTAACAAAACAGTAAGGTGTATAACAATAATGAAGATATTAATATTAAAAAAAATTGTGTATATGTAAATAGGCTGTAATAATAAGCTATGATATTGATATAGAAAAAAAAAATATGTGCATTTTTATTTAAAAAAATCGTATGATCTGCTTTTGTTAATGATGTATTGTAGCAGCGTGGTTCTGATGAAAACGACATCAGAAACACGCTGAACAACTAAATGGACATTTTTTTTTATTATTCATGACGCTAAATTTAAAATGGAATATTTTAAAGTAGGACATGTTTTATCTGTTAAAATAATAACTTACACATATTTTGTGTATTTTTTGTGTTAATTATGACCCATAATCGTCGTTTGGTGTCTATTGTTAACCGTTAACCTTTGACTTTTTTATAAAATATGGCAATAAAAAGTACGGAAAATATCTTGATATATATATTCACTTTGAACTTCATAACTGTTTATATAGAAAATAATATACTTTTATAGAAAATAATGTTATAACTTTAATATTGTAATAAAATACAGAGAAAATCATTTGATATAAATAATATTGTAAGTTTAATATTGTAAGAAAATATTCGAATATATTTAGATATAATTAGGTTTCTTAAAGAAACGGCAGTCCTTCATGAAAATGAGAACACTATTCCGCAATAAAGACCTAAACATGGAAGTCAGATGCCGAATGCTGAAATGTTACGTGTGGTCTATTCTGCTCTATGGAGTTGAAACATGGACATTGAAGGCGACAACCATCAAGAAAATCGAAGCCTTTGAGATGTGGCTATACAGAAGAATGCTAAAGATATCATGGACAGAACAAATTACCAATGAAGATGTCTTAAAATCCATTGGCAAAACTAAACATCTTGTACAAATAATCAAGAAACGAAAAACATCATATCTTGGACACATCATGAGAAACAGAAAATACCAACTTCTACAAACTATTTTGGTAGGAAGAATTGATGGTAAAGGAACTAGAGGAAGAAAAAGAATATCATGGTTTGACAACATCAAGACGTGGACAGGAAAGAGCAGTGCACAACTGCTCAGATTAGCACAAGAGCGCAGTTTGTTCGCCAAGATGGTCGCTGACCTTCGATAGAAGATAGCACAATAAGAAGAAGAAAGAAACTGTTATATTTTATTCAGCTACCATTATATTCTTTGCGAAAATGTCTTCTTCTTCTTCTTCCTATCATGGAATATAGGCCATGTGGCCTGTTCCGGTCTTATGCCATCTCTTTCTTGGTCTTCCGATTCTTTTTTTTCCACTTATTTTGTATTTGTATAATATTTTTGGTAGTCACTGTTGTCCATTCGATTT
The DNA here is from genome assembly GCF_054136105.1 of Typopeltis vanoorti. Taxonomy (NCBI): domain Eukaryota; kingdom Metazoa; phylum Arthropoda; class Arachnida; order Uropygi; family Thelyphonidae; genus Typopeltis; species Typopeltis vanoorti. Next base: position 112,938,489 of record NC_143568.1, read on the forward strand.
AAATGTTCTAGCCATTTTTGTTTATACTGTCTTATGTAGTAATTAATTGGTTTGATTTTTAGTGATTGTAAGATTTCTTCGTTTCTTTTGTGGTCCCACTTGGTATATCCAGCTGTTTTTCTGAGGAACTTCATTTCTGCTGTTTGAATTCGTTTTTCATCTTTCCTTTTCATGGTCCATGTTTCGCTTCCGTATAGTAGAGTTGGTTTTGACAAGACATTATATAGTCTGATTCTAGTGTGTTTTTGTACCAGGGATGGCTTAAATATACTATTTATTATGCCATTTACTTTGAAAACGTTTGATATTTTAGTGTCTATGTCTTTTTCTTCTTCGTATGATAGATCACATCCCAAGTATCTGAAAGTGTTTACTTGTTCCAGTATTGTATTATCTATCACTATTTTACTTCTTATTGGGTTTTCTCCTTTGAATGCCATTATTTTTGTTTTTTCTTTGGATATTGTCATATTATATTGCTTTGAGATATCATTTAATGATTTTAATGATCTTTGTAAGTCATCTTCTGATGTAGCTAATACTATTTGATCATCTGCAAATAGTAGTGTATCTATCTTCATTTTCGGGGTCATTTGTATACCAAATGGGTTAAGCTGTTTCCAGATTGTTAATATTTCATTTATATATATATATATATATATATATATTGAAAAGCAGAGGTGAGAGGGTACATCCTTGTCATGCTCCTCTTGATATATCTTTCCATTCTGAGGTGTGTTCTAATTTAACTGCTATTTTATTTCCTGTATATAATTCTTGAATAGATTGTAAAAGTTAGTTTGGTATGTTTAAATTGGTTAATATTTTAAACAATTTTTGTCGACTAATTTTGTCAAATGCTTTTTCATAACCAACAAACGCCACATGTGTTTCTTTTTGAAATTCTCTTCTCTTTTTTATTAATAATTTTAAAGTAAAAATTGGATCTATGCAGGATCGGCCTTTTCGGAAGCCATTTTGTTCTTCTAGTAATTTGTTTTCTACAATGCTGCTTAGTTTCTCTTTTAATATTCCTGCATATATTTTATATCCTGTATTCAGCAGGCTAATTCCCCTATAATTATTGCAATTGTCTTTATTTCCTTTTTTATAGATTGGGATGACCAGTGCTTTTTTCCAAGAGTTAGGGGTTTTTCCGGACATCCAAACCATATTAAAAAATTTCAAAAGTCTTTCATTAAATTTTTCACCTGTATTTTTGTATAGTTCTATATTTATATTGTCTTCTCCTGGCGTTTTCCTATTTTTCATCTTCTTTATTATATTTTTCAGTTCTAACATTGTGATATTTTCTATTAGGTCATTCTTTGTCTTATAAAATTTTAATTCATTGTTCTCATCTGTCCAGAGATTTTGGAAATAGGTCACCCATTTTTCTAAATCTATTGTTTGTATTTTTATCTTTTCTTTTATTTCTTTATTCATGTATTTTATTACTTTATAGGTTTTGGGTTGTGGCTTAAATAAATCCTTTTCTAGTTCTGTTACGAAATTGTTCCATCTTTCTCTATGTTTTTTCATTACTTCTCGTTTTCCAATTGCACTGTTTCTTTTATACTCTATTTCTGCTTCTATTGTTTTCTATTGCGAAAATGTTTTATAAGTAATTTACAAAAATGCGTTTCGTAAAATATGTGATTGTATATCTTCAATCGCTTTTTTATCTTCAATGGCTTGTTGTTCACTGTTTTATTACAAAACTAAATTAAATTATGTAATAAACTGTTTTATTACAGAACTAAAAAACGGGGTGCATTTCGACACATAATTGTGTCAGCTGCGGTTCTTTTGCATTTTAAAAAATAACCAACAGTGCTTTAAGAGATCTAAAATTCTTATTAGTGTACAGGGTTTCGAATTTTTATCGAAGAGTAATGTGAATATTATGATTGTGACAACTCCCTCTCGTTTACATATCTTAATTATTTTTAGATATAGCAGAGAACTTCCAAGACATATTGCGTGAAAAAATCGTTTTGTAGCGTTTTCCATTGCACTTGACGAATGTACAGATGTTATTAATACTTCCCAATTAGCAATATTTATTCGTGGCGTTGATGACGATATGAATGTGACGAATAGTGCCTATGTCAGGAACAACGACAGGAAATGACTTATATTTGTGTATTGAGAAAAGTCTTGAAAATGCTCACGCGGCCTGGTCAAAATTATTCAGTGTGACTACAGGTGGGGATCCTTCTATGGTTGCTATTAACGTCGGACTTGTTACAAAACTTCAAATGAAAAAGGAAATGTTGTGCAAGGACAAACTTAAATCGTTTCATTGCATAATACACCAGGAGTCACTTTGTGCTAAAAAACTAAAGATGGAACACGTCATCAGTGTGGTAATTAAAACAATAAACTGGACTTTCTCGCACCTTGAATCATCGACAATTCAATGCTTTGTCGGGTGAATTGGATTTACAACACAATAGTTTGCTATATTATACGGAGGTTAGGTGGCATAGTCGTGGTGTCGTTTTAAAAATTTTTTTGAACTCTTAAAAGAAATGGACATTATTACTCCATCCAAAGGAAAATTGATTCCTCAGTTCACCGATGAAGATTGTTGAAAAGAGTTGGCCTTTTTAGTCGACATAACAAGTCACTTAATCACTTTGAATACTATTCTGCAAGGAGGTGAAGAGTGATATGTCATATGTATGATTCAATTAAGTCATTTCTGGCAAAACTCTGTGTTTGGCAATCCAATTGGCAAAGAATAATTTAGCCCACTTTCCTACACTTAAATTGATTTCTCGAAATAACAATGATGCTGAAAGGTACATTCCTCAAATTGAAGAATTGTAAATTGAATTTGGAAAAAAAAAAGATTTTCTGATTTCAACCAGTTTGTAAATGAATTATTATTATTCATTTCAGCTTTTTTTTTTAATTAATATTGAAAATGTTGACGAAGAGTTAAAAATGGAAGTGAGTGAGCCCAGTGCAATACTGAACTAAGAAATAAATATAACGAAGCTGGCATACCAAATTTTTATAAATACCTCGGCAGTAAATATCCCAAATATAAAACGTATTATTGCGCAAAAATGTTGTCAATCTTTGGAAGCACCAACAGTATGTATGTGAGCAATTATTTTCAGTTACAAAACTTAATAAGTCAAAGATCTGCTCACGGATAAAAGATTCTAGATTAAATGCAATACTTCATATTGCAACACGAAACGAAAAAACAGATACTGTATTCATGTTAGTACAGAGGTAAAGATGTCAGGTTTCAAGATTAAAATCAAATTATAAAAAGGACTTGTAGATACAAATCTTTATTTTTGTAAGTCAAAATGATGCATTTAAAGAATTTTCTTAAAGTATGAATAAAATGTAATTGAACTTATATTTTCTAAACTTGTTATATTTTTAAAATTAAAAAAAAATGGTTAGAAATTTAAAATTAAATGGTGGTGTAACTGTTTGCGTAAGTCATAAAGGCCAGGCAACAAAACGGCCTTTGTTAGAACCTTTATTATTTCAGCTTTAAGTTTATATTTTCGTTCAGAGAATAATATTGAATACGGCCCGCATCTGATATACATCTAATTGAGTGGCCCTTTGCTGCGTTTGAGTTTGAGCTCCTTGGCCTACGTGTATCTCCTCTTAGGGAAGAGTACGTTTTAGTCGGCTGATCTTTTTTAACTTTTAATTATATATAATTACATTTTTAGTTAGGAAAATATTGACCATTTTTATTTCACAATAGCTACCAAGCTGGCGTTTTTTACAATTGTCGTTATTGCGTAATTTCCATTCAACCTTTTGTACTGAAAATGACTGTGAAATATGCGCGAACATTTTGCTAATAAACAGAATATTTTTTCTTGGTGAGTATTTTCCGTCTTTGATAGATTATTCTGAATTCAGTTAGCAAAATTTGAAACCATCTTTTTTTTTTTTTTTTTTAGATATCCTCACATTTATTAAACGAATAGAAATATAAACATTTTATATTTTGACATATTCTATCAGTAATGAGTGCAGATTAGCAGAATCATTATTGTTCTTCTCGAGCAATGCAATCGCCGTTGATATTGTTATTATCTCTTTGGTATTGGTCTTCGACTACATCAACATCGTTTATTAAGTTGAAATATAGCAGATCAGAAAATTTTCCTTTTCTGTTTGGCTTAGAATAACAGTAGGATTTAAAAGTGACAGACCTTTAAATATATCAGCTGATTCAGGGAACCGCTTGTTCACTTGATTCAACGATTCTTGAAGCATGGCTTGGCACCTAAATTTCAGACTTTATTTTATTATTTTCTTGTTCCATATTAGGAGAAGTGCTAACGCTGAACAAGTACGTCCTAATTTCATGATCAAATTTAATTCCAAAGTCTACATTTTCTACTACTTTGCATGTTCCATTTTCGTTGTACAGCCTTTGATAAAGACTATCTCTGTGTGTGCGCAGTTCTTTGGCAAGATCGTAAGGATCAGCATAGGTTTGCTGGAACAAAACATTAAGCATTTCGAACTCTTTAACAATGGGAGTAGCAAATACAAAGTAAAAATAATTCATCCTATCTTGTAACATCTGTTTTATCAACCAAGCCTTATACCTTGTATCCTGACCTCCAGATTGTTCACAGAAGGCGAAGTAGGCAATTAATTCTTTCCAATTTAGCAGTATATTATCGAAGACTTTACCTCATACTAACCACCTTATCTTGGTCAATTTCATAAATGGAAGGGGTGCATCTTGTTCTTGGTCATTTTCTACTGCTGAATTCACCACTTTAAAAAGAGCCGTAACGAAAATGAAACAAACAAGGATTATTCGCATTCCTAATTATACAAAAAGAAAGGCATTAAACTTAACAATTATCTGAAAGCAGGGTTACCTTATTTCTTGAAAACAATGTCAATCATCAAAAAAGAAAGTAAGAAAGAAAGAAAGAATGGAAAATTGTAAAGAAAAATAAAATATTTACCTTCAAATAAATATTTATGATCACAGCAAGCATGAAATTCATCATCTTTTCAAAGTTTTAAAATTGATACCCATATTGTTTTCATCATTTGGTATCATTTAAAAGAAGAACGGGTCTTGCTACAAAGTTCGTTAATGTTTTTGATTTTTTTCTTCCAATGGCGAGCATTATTTGATATATACATGTTGATTCATTCTTATCTGCATGCTATAATACCTTTTTACTTTCTACAGTAAATCTTTTAAAGAGTTTTAGTAATGTGATGGGCTAAAATATCTGCTGTCGCTCAGTAAAATAATGAAATTATAACACTCGTATTGTTAGAATTTGGTACGACTGCATTTCTAATGTGGTGAAGTTATCTTCAGATATAGTATCAACATTTTTCAGTTCATTTTTACTTTATTCAAAATTATAATTCCGATATTTGCTATGGTCTCTGTTTTTAAATCCCCTATCACTAGAATCTATTAGTGGTAAAGTTGTGAAATAAGTTTCGTCTCTCACTCAAGTCACTTGATTTTAACTTTTAACATCTACAGTTGTGTGAAAAGAAAAAAATGTACCTTCTCTTTATTTTTTAAAACAGCATAAATGTTTTCTGTCTATTTCTTCTTTATCCTGTTTCTCACTTCCCAAAATTTGTATTTTTGCTTTCTGCACACAATATGATACCTTTTTATTTCCAATGCCAAACGTTTTAAGAGTTTTAGTAATGTGATGGGTTAAAATGGATACTGTCTCTCTGTAAAATAACCAAATTCTAACAGTCATGCCATTAGAATTTGGTACAAGTGTTTTCTTCTAGTTTGGTGGAGCTATCTACAGGTATAATAACAAAAGTGTCACTTTTCACTTCAGTTGTACTTTATTCAGAAAACTACAATTCTGTTATTTAATATGAACTCTGGTTTTAATTTCCTTACAATAAAATAGTATGGGTGGTAAAGTTGTGAAATAAGTTTCGACTCGCAGTCACTTAATTTTAAAGTTCATGTAGAGATGTGTGAAAAGAATAGAAAATGTACTTTCTCTTTATTTTGAAAGCAGCATAAAAGTTTTCTGCTTATTTCTTCTTGTTACCTTGTATGAACATTAACTTATCCTGTCTTCTCAATCCCCAAAATTTGTATTTGTGTTATCTGGTACACTACGATACCTTTTTGTTTATATAGAATTGCATTAAGGTATATAAAGGTATGGATTTTTTATAAAATTCTAAACAGAATAAACGTGTAAAAATTTCATTGTGGAAAACACAACAACATCACACATCTTTGTTCATTTAAGTTTATAAATGCATATTTTAATTTGCTGAAACATTATTATTTAGAGAGAAAAAAATAGAAACATGTAATTACCTAAAAATATTCAAAGACTTGTGGTTCACTCATTATTTTACTTTACTGGACACAAAACATCACAACACAATATGATAGCTGCACTGGATCAACAAATTGCAGTAACTGAAAAGGCAGTCGACTCGATTGTTTTCCTTATAGTACTGTTTACCTGACCCTTACACTGACCGTTCCTCCCAAAATGAAATTTTCGTGCAGATGACTCACAGAGATGCTTTTGGATATGATGTTCATGTGAGATTATCTTACTTTGTGACATCATTGGGCAAACCTTATTTCTGTGGCTCAAAGGGTATTCTATATTATTTGTCTTTATTATATTAAGTATTTTATCCTAAAACAGCGTTTTTAATGTTAGAGCATGTGACTAGTTCTCTCACACATATGTCCGAAATTATTGGGATAGAAAATAAATAGCATTAGGTGGTGAAGGTGAAAGGGTAGGCCAGAAGATGACAGTGGTCTTCCCTGCAATGCTCCCCACCCATCCCCTAATCCCTCACGCTATTCTCCTCCAGAATATGTCTGCTCAGGATGAGACCATGTGACTAGTTCTCTCACTCATATGTCCGAAATTGTTGGGATGGGAAAAAATAGCATTAGGTGGTGGAGGCGAAAGTGTAGTGAGAGGGTGACAGTGGTCTTCCCTACACTGCTCCCCCAACCCATACACTATAACCCCTCATCTCTCTCTCTCTCCTCCAGAAAATGTCTGCTCAGCCTTGTGGAGATGAGTGAGCTCCTCATTTGCAGATATCTTTTAGTGATGTCACCTCCAAGTGATACTGATAACTTCAGAGCAAAAAAATGCATTTTTACATGTTTATTCTGTTTAGAATTTGATTAAAAAAATCCATAACTTTATATACCTTAACACAATTCTGTTTTAAAAAAGGTATCATACTGTGCCAGATAACACAAATACAAATTTGGGGATTGAGAAGACAGGACAAATTAATGTTCATACAAGGTAACAAGAAGAAATAGACAGAAGACTTTTATGCTGCTTTCAAAATAAAGAGAAGGTACATTTTCTATTCTTTTCACACATCTGTATATGATAAAACTTTAAAATCAAGTGACTGCAAGTCAAAACTTATTTCACAACTTTACCACCCATTTCAGTGTAGGGAAATTAAAACCAGAGTTCATATCAAATAACAGAATTGTAGTTTTCTGAATAAAGTACAACTGAAGTGAAAAGTGACACTTTTGTTATTATATCTGTAGATAGCTCCACCAGACTAGAAGAAAACACTCATACCAAATTCTAATGGCACGACTTTAGAATTTGGTTATTTTACAGAGAGACAGTATCCATTTTAACCCATCACATTACTAAAACTCTTAAAACGTTTGGCATTGGAAATAAAAAGGTATCATATTGTGTGCAGAAAGCAAAAATACAAATTTTGGGAAGTGAGAAAACAGGATAAAGAAGAAACAGACAGAAAATATTTATGCTGTTTTAAAAAATAAAGAGAAGGTACAATTTTTTTCTTTTCACACAACTGTAGATGACAAAAGTTAAAATCAAGTGACTTCAGTGCGAGGCAAAACTTATTTCACAATTTACCACCCATACATTCTAGTGAAACAGGATTTAAAAACAAAGACCATAGCAAATATTGGAATTGTAATTTTGAATAAAGTACAAATGAACTGAAAAATGACAATTTTGTTACTATATCTGTAGATAACTTCACCAGACTAGAAAACAGTCATACCAAATTCCAACAAATACGAATGTTAGATTTTGATTATTTCACAGAGAGACAGAAAATATTTTAGTTCATCACATTACTGAAACTCTTTAAAAGATTGCTGTAGAAAATATAAAGGTATCATAGCATGCAGATAAGAATGAATCAACATGTATATATCAAATAACCTCCCCATTGGAAGAAAAAATCAAAAACCTTAACGAACTTTATAGCAAGAGCTGTTCTTCTTCTAAATGATACCAAATGATGAAAACAATATGGGTATGAATTTCAAAACTTTGAAAAGGTGATGAATTTCATGCTTGCTGTGATCATAAATATTCATTTGAAGGTAAATATTTTATTTTTCTTTACAATTTTCCATTCTTTCTTTCTTTATTTCTTTTTTTGATGGTTGATATTGTTGCATACTGTTTTCAAGAAATGAGGTAACCCTGCATTCAGATAATTGTTGAGTTAAATGTCTTTATTTTTGTATAATTAAGAATGCGAAAAATCCTTGTTTGTCTCATTTTCGTTACTTAAACTTACTAATGCTAAAGAAAGAAAAATAAATAAATTTCAGTTACATAAATAAGTTACGAGCTTTGGAAATAAAATGCAACTGTAAGCATTTGATGATTGAATATTTGAGCAATATAAAATATAGATTTGTATCTTAAGAACAAACATATGTGCTGTTGTAGCATTTGTTTATGGGCCTTATTAAACTGCTATAATTTACGATTTTATTTTTTGGTGATTGTTCATAATAGTTACTTATTTTATTGCAAACGGCCTCTGAAAATATCAGAGGTTAAGCAGAAAAGTGGTCTTTGGACTGATGAAAGACTACAAGCAGCTAGGAAAGCTGTGCAAAGAGGACAACTATCACAACGTGCAGCATCAGAACGCCATGGAGTACCTAGAAGACCATTGAGGAGCATTTCAAGACAGAGAAGACGATGAAAGGATTAGGAAGAAATACTGTGCTAACAAAAGAACAAGAGAAGAACTTGGTAGAAAGAATAGTAAAGTTTGCTTCAACTGGCATCACTTTAACTCCAAAAGCTATATGCAGGCAAACCTTTATATTTTGCGAACAAAATGAAATTAGGAATAATTTCAATAAAGAAAGTGGACTCGCAGGAAAAGATCGGTTGAAGTTAATTTTAAAGAGAAACCCAATAATTTCTAAACATAAAGCTCAATCTTTGAATCCTGCTCGAGCTGTAAGAACGTGTCCTAATCCTCCATCTTTGTGATTCAGATAACTCCGATGATGAGATTCCATTGGGCAAATCTAAAAATAAAGAACTATTTGAAGTCATTGTTTCAAGAGTTAATGAAAACGCCAAATTATGCAGTTGTAAAGGCAACACCAAGATGAAAAGCGTTAAATTATAATGGTCAGAGAGTGACCAAAGATCTTTACAAAAAAAAAGGATAGTAAGAAAGAGAAGGCTGCCACTAAATAACAGGAAGAATCAAAAAATAAATAAATAAATAAAGGAACAGAGTGTCAAAAAAGGGGTAGTATTGCCATGGATGCAGAGAAGAAAATGTTGCTGATATGAGGCAACGCACACAGTGTTTTAAATGGTACCATGGGACCGCGTTGGTCTCGCCAAAGAAGAATGTGGCGTATTTGTATCCCCTTATGACTGTTCGTAAGCCAATAATTATGATTAAAATTAATAATAATTAAAAATAATTATTAAAAATTATTATTATTAAAAATAATAATTAAAAACAAGACAATGAAACAATGCTTAGAATATCCGAAACTATCGCCATAAAATGCGATGAAATGCAATCAACATCCACTGCCCCTACCTAATTTCCGAATGTTGGACGATCCAGAACATACAAATTAAGCCACGCCTCCGGCCATTTAGCGACAACAAATGCCCTTATTTGGTAGATTCAACTTACAGTCTTGACATAGCCCTACACTCATTCCGAAAAAGTTCCGATGATGGTCTGTCGACCGAAACGGTCCGCAGCCCGTTAACCCCCTCCCCTGCCAAGTTTCCACATAAGTAAACCTTTCCCCTTCTCTCCTTCTCCTCCACAAAATGCGTCCCTAAACACAATAATATAATATGTATATATATATATATATATATATATTATTAATACATAACCCGGGTTTCCAAATTTATTTTCCCACGTCAAAACACACCCCCACGCTCCCTTCCTTCTTCCACCTCCCTCTTTATAAACAACCATAAACAGGATCATGAAATTTGAAGACATCCTAGTATCAAAACAAGGTACGTACAAAATTTTTCCACCTCTTTTATTCTGCTATAATTGCCTTCTGCACTCACCCATAATGCCCTAAAATATATGTATATATCCCTTTTTCGAGTACTAATAGTCAATGTATTTAAAATAAGGGACACTTCTAAACAAAAACAGGCTATAATAGCAGTTATTATAATAAAAATAATTGATATATTCTTTTTTTAAATATTTCATTTTGTTCAAGGGCTTTATTAAACTACTATGGTTTAATAAGGCCCATACATGGTGTTTTTAAAGACTTGGTTAAAATATAAATTACTGCAAGAATTGTTCTTATTTGTGTTTCTTTTGTAAATTAGTGATAATACAAAGTTTAATATAAACTGTTGTTTCAATTAATCTAAACAATTGTCTAACTTATTCAAATTTTAAATGAGGTGGGCCTTATTTGCCTCAGGTACCTTATAGGAAAGTGTCCTGTTTAATATTTTCTTAATGCCACGAGTATTCGTTTTGTAATCATCCTGATAGTTTCCTAAGCAAGAGAGGACTGGGTACAAACTAGATCGAAATGTTGCTAGCCATGTTTGCCATTTTTTTCTCTTTCATAACAGTTTTCTCATGATAGAGAAAAAAATGGCAAAAACGAGGCACTTATGGCTAGCAACACTTCGACCTAATTTGTGCCAGGTCCTCTCTTGCTTAGGAAACTATCAGGAAGATTACAAAACGAGTACTCGTGGAATTAAGAAAATATTAAACAGGGCGTTTTCCAATATGGCTTCGAGTGCCTTCTTATTATAAAATTCTGCAAATTTACAGAAGAGTCTAGAAGGAATGGAAAGACACATGGATGGTTGAAAAAAGATGCTTAAAGAAATCAATTCCGACACATGAAGTTGAAATGAAAGAAAGAGCAATGGAGATGTGTGTGAGTATTTAGATCCCTCTGAACAGATGTCGTCTTTCGTTTTGTTGGTAAGATTTCTTAAACAGGAATTCTTTGCCAATCCTCAGATTGTCTTTCTGTATGTTCGGAAAAAAAACAAAGAAGTGTGACTAGTGGTATACGTACATGATAGACTATAAAAATGAGAAACGCACCTATTTTTAAACAAACGCGAATTGATATAAATGAGAAGTTGCTTTGAGATTGAAGGTCATTAGGATTAAGATACATTAGAATTGTCGGATGAAAGATACGGTAGGTATGTGAGTGAAATAACTGCATTTCGATTAGGTTTTTATTTTCAGAGGTTTTTCGTGATTCTCACATTGCACTGTCCCCGACCCAACTCGAATCCTCCTTTCTCCCTCCCTCTGCACAAAAAGTGCACGAATCCACCACTGGTCCTTTTTGACCCGCAAAGAGGACAGTGGTGAATTCTTAGTTTCTTAAGGAGGTAGAAATTTTGAGTTGAGGCCACGTGAGACACAGCATTTCCACCTCTACTCAACGCATTTACTAATTCTCAGTCTTTTTCTAGCAGCGTTTCGGGTCTGCAAGATTTTCCTAGCAGGCAGGGCTTCTGATCTACGGGATTTCGCAAGTGGGCTGTCGGGTCCACAATATTAGTAGCGATTCAACGCTCTTCCTCCCAATAACCACGAGTGAAATTGACCCTGACTGTTATAGAGACACTTTATAGAAAACTGGAATTGAGTTTGTCTGAAAAAACTATTGAAGAAGTTTGAACTGGAGTGGCCTGATTTCCTAAATTTATATTCCATGACAGGAGACGAGGAGGCGGAGGAGGAGGAGGGTGATCACACTATTTCAGCGGAGGAGAATTTGGATTTCAACGTTTCCGTTCCCTCAGATTGGGGAGAAATTAATGTACGCGAGAAGCGTAAAACAACAACTATAGAACCACACAGAGATGACTGGATGGAAGAAGATGGTCCCATTTCTGACTCCTCTGCCTCTCCTAAAGAGAAGGTACCTCCGATAATCCTTCGTGAAAAGCACAGATGGATCTCTAAGGTCCAACATGACAAATCTGCAACTAACATATACAGGAGCGAAAAATGAGGATGACGGTATAAAGATAAAGCCCGCCTCAATGGAAGATTACTGTAGATTAAGAACGGCAATGGACGATCGGGGTATGCAATATCACACGTTCTTCCTCAGCTCTGAGAAAACTCGAAAAGTGGTGCTCCAAGGTGTGTCAGAAGACATCAACACAAAGGAAATAACATCTCTGTTACCAAGATTTACCACCAGTTAAAGTCAGCAGAATGCTAAGAGCTGACAAGAGACCGATGCGACTAGTCCTTGAAGAGATCCATAACTCCTATAAAAACATTTACGATGTCAATTCAATCTGTGGGCTCAGGATCACAACAGAACCTTTAAGGGAAAAAGCTTCATCTAGGCAATGTCACAGATGTCAGAAATATGGACACACCCAAAAATTATGTAAACCCGAATATATGTAAACCGAATATAAGCTTAAGATGTGAAAAGGATCCCCCCCCACACTAACACCTGCACCAAGACGAAAAAATCCCGGTCAAATGTTCAAACTGCAGTGGCCCACATCCAGCCAATTATTATTATTATTACGTAACACCTCCAGGGAGTCCAATAATTCATCGAGGGAGGCATTCACTCTCCATCTCCACCACTCCACTAACTGCAACTACCTTCAACTACACCAACGCCATCTACCGCCTACCACCACTACTAGTATTTTCACAGACAATCACAAGCATCCATACCCATGGCGGGATTCGAACTCGCAGCCTTTTGGTTGGAGAGCGGATACACTAACCACTCTGCCAACCAAGCTGGCACTCATTATAAAGGGTGTAGTTGCTATCCGAAAAACAAAAGGACAGCTTCAGATAAATAGTCTGCATAGAAGAGGGAGACTGTTTATCTGAAGAGTGAGACTGCTTCAGATAAACAGTCTCCCTCTTCTATGCAGATATCGGAAGCTTCTGTTTCCTAGTCTCTCAAGGGCAAGCACAGAAAGACAGAATCTCAGGTAGCGATGGGTAAAAGAGTGTATAATCAACGTCAGGGAAGGACATATACTGACGTGGCTCGCCCGAAAAAGATAACAAAAGATCACACCTAATCACAATCCCATTCAAACCTAACAGCAATCATCACAACTTCTCTTGCAAATATGCTTCAAGACTTTAGTAAATCCAGCCCCTCATTAAATTCTTCAAAAAGATTCCTGCATGAAACTCAGTCCATTCTAACTGCGCTGATGGCTATTTCTGATGATCAGAAATAGCCTTCTATCTGACTCACTACAGATTATAGCCTGGAATGCAAAAGGCTTAAATAATAAGATTTCAAAACTACAAGAATTCGCTCAGAGATATCACCCAGATATTATAATAATTAACGAAACCCTTCTAAGACGTGCAGTTAATCTTAAACTGAAAGGATACCAGATTCTTAGAAACGACGGGCTTGACTACAGAGTCAGTGGCACAACCATTTTTATTAAAAACTACATTAAACATCATACATTAACCAACCCTCCAACCATTAATCTTGAGATCACTGGTATCGAAGTTCACACCAACACAGCTAGAAAAATTAAAATCAATGCCGCCTACAACTCACCAGCAAGAACTTTGCTATTTTCTGACTTGATGATATCCTTGGTGTTATAGGGGGGGGGGGGGCATTATCATCGCTGGGAATCAAATCCCAAACATCCATCTTGGAACTAAATCCACCAACAAGAACGGTCGCATCTTCTACAGTTATACAGGATTTAACTCCGCTGTTGTGACAGGCCCCATTGATTCAACTCATTACAGTCCCACTGGCACTGTTGACATCCGAGATATTGTCATTCTACAGAATATTAAATATCAGTACAGCCTCAGAATCTCAAACGAATTACCGTCAGAGCATAAACCCCATTAAACTTCAGCTACGAAAACCAGGACAACTGTCTTCCCCCCACTCTTTCAATGCTTGGGAGAAATTATCCACAGCACTTCCGAATTGCATTAGTCCCTTTCCCTGTATAAAATCTAAGGAAGTGAGATTTTATACCCTGTATAAAATGTCAAAAACCAAATTAATGCAGCTCTAATAGCAGTCACCAAAGCTACAGCTTCCCTCAAGCCCAATCGTCTTCCAGAACACATCATGAACTTAATAACAGAAAAGAACAAGGCAAGGAAAATATATCATAACAGATGTGCTCCTCATGATAAAAAAAAACTCTCAGTAAACTGAATAGCTTAGTCAGAGATGCTCTCAAAAACATAGAAACCGACAATGCGAAAATAAGTTAACATCTATCACCACTGCTGATCATTCCATCTGGAATTTCTTGAGGAATCTAAAAAACAAGAGTAAATCTCTTCCACCTCTCCAATTTCACCTTGCACATACGGATGCAGGAAAAGCAGAAATCATAGTAAGGAATTTAGAAGAGTAATGTGGACCAGCATATGAAAACATAAACATCAACCACATCTACAGAATTCATCGCCATGTCAGACACACACTAAAACTCTCTGACAACAGTTCCAGTCTGATGACTTCGACTTCAACAGCGAAAATAAGTGCCATCATAAAGAACCTTAAGAATAAAAAATCTTCTGCTCCTGATGGCATTACAAACAAAGTTAGTAAGATGAACAACGGCCTATACAGCCGTTGTTCATCTTACCATCAAAATTAACACAATCCGAAGTATTCAATATTTTCCTTCCTCTTGGAAAATCACAGATATAGTACCAATACACAAACCTGGCAAAGATCCACATCTACCTCCCGATTATCGTCCCATTAGCCTGTTATCAAATCTAACAGAAAATATCATCCTCCCAGCTCTGCAATATTCAGTAGACACACTGAAAATCATGCCACAACAACAATTTGGGTTTTGCTAATATCATAGCACCACCTAACAAATACCTAGATTGATAGAGTATATCACCACAGGTTGTAATTGGAAACAACACACACTGGAGCTGCATTCTTACACATCGCGAAAGCTTTTGACAAAATTTAGCATTATGGACTGTTATACACTCATTACCGCTAACATTCCGTTGAAAATGATACTGTTAATAAAATCATATCTCACGGAGGTCAATGCAGGTCAAGATAAATGGAACTGTTTCCACCTAACGTATTTTAACTGGGGGTTCACAAGGATCCTTAATGGGCTCGATTTTGTTTTCAATCTATATGGCAGATATTCCGCATAATCCAATTCATAGAGGGCACGGCTGTATTAGCTAGATCACTTCATCCACTCCTTGTAACCAAAAAGCTTCAAGAAAACCTTCTAAAACTAGAACACTGATTTGCAGACTGGAGATTGGATTAACTCACAAAAGAGTATTGCGGTGCTCTTCCCTAGAAGATTAGCCTTTCCCAAAGGAGACATCTTTCTGTTTAATTTTATCCTTCTGTTTACCAAAATCTCATGGCAAACAGAAGCCAAGTATCTCGGCGTATGTTGGGCAAAAAATTAAGCTTCAACAATCATATTAAGAACATAAGAGTAATGAAACGTACTATGACCATGGATAAGGTTTGAGGTCAATATTGTTTAAGTATAGAAGAAAGAGAAAAGAAGATAGAAGAGAGCTCTGTAGAACATCTTCAGTGGGAGAGACATCGGAATGACCAGATGGAAAATTCTTGATCCATTTGCATACGTTTGAAATCACACAATAGCGAGTGGCCATTGAAATTGAGAATGATTGACCAAAAGAGAAAATGAGTGAAACACACCTACATAAAGTCAACTAAGGTAAAAAATAACCAACGATTGGACGGAGTATTTTGGCTGAAAGTATCAACTTTTTTTTTGGAATGGGCTGAATGTAGACTTTCTTGTAATGCTGTAAGGCTGATATCAGTGGAGTGGGAAAGACAACAGAGATAAAGCATGGGTGCTAATTAGATGTTAACTAAAAGCACAGCTTTTTAGCAATATGAGGGGTATTTTCGGGACTAGATGACTTGTTGTTATCGAACTATTCAGGACTCTTCTGATTTCTTTCTGACGAAAGACTAGGGGATGAGCATAGAGGGTGTCATTTAATAACGTCTTGTGGCGAAGTAACTTAAGGTGGTAATCAGAACAGGACTTGAAGGAGAAGAATGATGTCGGGAGATTTGTCTTATTTTTGGAAGGCATCGAGATTTCACCATTAAGTTGAGTAACACATGAGAGCATGTAGGGGAGAATATTCACCTTCTTTGTTTGCCCTTTATCGAATCATGATCAGATTTGTTTAATGTTTTTTCACCTATTACAGAATATATGGAATATGAGTATTTTATTATAATAATAAATTTCACTGTATACTTATAACATAAGAGTAATATCAGATATATAAGAGCAGATATAAAACTGGCTGTGCGTAATTTGTATTGAATATTGACTTCAAATTAAGATTTTCGGGTGAACTTTCAGGTTTTTATTTTAAATTTATTAAATTTTTAAAAATTTATAAATAATTTATATGAATTCAAAAATATTTAAAAATAATAAAAAATATTTTAAAGAATTTAAGCAATTGCAAAAATATTTAATTCACCTTTTGAAAATCAACATAAATTTATATAAAAGTGATGTTGCGAACATAACAGTGATGTTCTAACTGAGGCTCGGCTATTGCTGTTACCTTCTTCCCACGATCAGAGCTTTAATAGCTCAATAACACCTTATTCCTACACTGTCCTCTACAGGTAACAGGGAAGATGAAAAGCATTCTTGCTTTGCCCATTTAAGCCAGTCCTTATAAGGATAAGACGGATTTTATTAATATACTTTTTATCACTTGAATATTGGTATTTGCTGACACTACCACTTTGGTAGTGCGCGATTTTTTCTGCAGGCGGAGATTAGTCTACGGGATTTATTTGGATTTTCCAAACATAGTTATTTAACTATGTTGATGAAATGAACATGCATGCATCAAACAAGAATATACGCACCCCAAAAAGCATCTCTGAACAATGTCGATATCGCTGTTTAATGAAAATTGACAGAACAGAAAACTGATAAAGGTGTACTCTTTTCCACACCACCTCAGGGGTAGAGCACCAGGCGCGTTTTTTTAACGTGGTATCCCCGGTAGGCCTAATCCACGAATTGATAAATTTAAAAATTTATCAATTTACTTTGTAACAAAAGAGTTGAATCTCATTTTGCATATCAAGAAAAAAAAAAGATATGATTAATATAAAGACTGAATAGCACTGGACTAAGGACTCATTCCTAAAGTACAGTGGTGGTCACCTTAAATCTTGGAGACGCTCATTACCCCTACACTTCTTTCTGATATCTCTCACAGAGCCATCCTCTTATCCAAAATGGTAATTTTCATTCCAATTCCATATCGTCCACTTATGCAACAGCCATCAATGCTTGGTCCGGAAAAATCTATAAAAAATCAAAAATCCTCATGATGTAACAATTGAGCTTGCCAAACGCAACTACGACATTGCTATGTAATGCGAGGAAATTCCTCAAACACGACCTACCCTTAGTAAACCCAGTCTGTTCATCGCAGAACAAAAAATCTCTGTCAACCTGCTTCGGTATGTGCTTTCACCAACTTTCTCAAAATCTTCACCACCGCTCCAGAGATCCTGATATGTCAGTTATTGGACGCATCAATATTTGTACCATCCTTGTGCAATTGTTGTTGCTGTCAGCCTGTATAATCCCACTGCTGGGCAAAGGCATCCTCCATGTATTCGGCTCCATTTTCCGGACCAGGTTAGTCTTGCTGTTAGAATAAGTTCATCTGTCCATCTGGTCTTCTGTCTACCTCTACTTTTCTTTCCATCTCCAGGTATCAAGTAGGTGGTGAGTTTATCCCATGCATCATCTTGTTTTCTCATAAAATGTCCTACCCATTTCCATTTTAGGGATTTTATTGTTCTTATGAAGTGAGTGACTTTTGTTTTTTGTCTTATTTCTAGGGCTCTTATTATTTTTTTCTATCCTTTTGATGATTAAGATACTTCTTTCCATTGCTCTTTGGTATTATCAGCATGATCGTTTGTTCAGTTGTTAGTGACCATGTTTGTGATACAGAGACATACTACTATTCAGGTTAGACCGGTACTATGATCATAATATACAGTTTGCATTTCAGGCTCATTAGTAGTGTTCCCTTCATCCACTCTTTTAAACTCCATAATTTCAATAATTTGGTTGATAGTATGTAAATGATCAAGAGTTGAAACACCTTTTCTAAATCCTGCTTGTTCATAGGGTTAGTTCTAATCTACTTTGGACAATCCTAAAAAATAATGTATAATTATGTGAAACGAGACCTATGGATCTGTAGTTGCTTATGTTTAAGCTATTACCCTTCTTATAAAGTAGTATTATTTCTGAATTTAACAACTACCGTGATACTGATCTGGTGTACGATGCCATTGTATCGTTTGAGAAGATCTGGTAATAGTTCCACTAGTCCTAATCTGATTGAAGAATTTGGAACTTGATCACCACCTTGTGCTTTGCCGTTTTTCATTTGTTTGACTGCCTGTTCTATTTCTCCTCCGATGATTTCCAAGATACCATCATCACACTTTCTATTTGTTTGGTTGTCTCTTAGATCATTTGCTTGATTACTTCAATATAATTCTTGGTAGAATTTTGTTGCTATTTTGAGAATTTCTGATCTATTATTTGTTTTATGACGAAATTCATCTACTAAAAAGGATCCAGGATTTGCCATTTTAGGCCATTTTTTGTTGTTGTTTTTAAAGATGTTCTAAGGTTTATTTGCTTTTATTTATGCCGAAATTCCTTAAATCTGTT
The DNA here is from genome assembly GCF_054136105.1 of Typopeltis vanoorti. NCBI lineage: Eukaryota > Metazoa > Arthropoda > Arachnida > Uropygi > Thelyphonidae > Typopeltis > Typopeltis vanoorti. The sequence continues at coordinate 112,957,565 of NC_143568.1, forward strand.
CTAATTTCTCTTTTGACTAATTTGTTTAGTTCAACAAACTCTATTTTGTTTCGCATTAATTGGAACCTTTTGTTTTCTTTACTAATTTTCTTCGTTTTATTAAGTTTTCGGTGTTATCAGTTATTTTGACTTTTTAGTTCTCTTGTTCTAGTTAGTGGTTGGTATTCTTGCTCTCTACATTATCGCAAAGCTTTCTAGTAGTATTAAACATTCTTTTTTTTGACCACACAAAAGAGAAAACCCACGAATACAAGACGTTCATTACACTTCAGCTCCTCCCACCACTTTCTCAAAAACTCAGTATTTACACATGCTAAAGAAGAGAGTTGTCCTGATTACAACAGATCAAAAAGATCTCCAAGACGAATTGACACTGATATCTAACAACCTTACCATGAATGGCTACCCCCGGAAACTCGTTAACAAGATTCTTTTCTCTGATCTACCACAAACACAACGAGATGACACTCAATATATTTCCACAATCGTCATTCCATACGTGGGGACAACCTCTACCAAGATTGCTAAACTCCTCAAACCGCATAGAATAAGAGTGACCTTTAAACCTGAAGAAAGAATTCGAAAACTCTTAAGATTTCCAAAAGACATCTATCCTTTTTTTAAGTATGCTGGCGTTTACAATATCCCATTCTCGTGCGGTTTAAGTTAGATCGGCCAGACTTCAAGAAGCCTTGAGATAAGACAGAGAGAACACATCGAATATGTCAAAAACAACAGACAAGATATATCGGGCTTATCTTCCCATTTTCTAGAACCAACCATATCATGTACATGAAATCATGTACACGCTACACGAGTATTGCACACGTTCAGTTTTGTTTTGTAATTTATAATTAGAATTCGGTTGATGTCTAGTCTGTACCATGTTTTGTTAGCTTTAGTGCCTATCATCAGTTCTGTAACCTGAAGATACCAAGAGCCTAAGTTGGTGAAATTAGTTGGTATTAAAAAGGTTGTTCTTAGATACTTGATCAATATTTCCCAAATAGTCAATTTCCATAGCTTTCTAGTATTGTTTAACCTGGTTGATTTTTAAGTTGTTAAGATTTGCTTTAAGTTGTCTTTAAATTTCTTCTGGTTTCTTTGTAGATCTTGAACTCCTGGTTGTCTGTTTCTCAACCAATTATTCCTGTGTTTTGGTTTTTTGGAACCAGAAGGTTCCTCTTATTAATCCATGATCTGAACTAAAGTTGAAATTGATGAGAACCTGACAGTTATATAGATTAAGTGAATCTTTAATAATACCTAGTCTATTTCATTCATTGTTTTTCCGTCCGGTGAAATCCATGTCCATCTTCTTTATTCTCTTTTCCTAAAGAAGCAATTTCCAATTAAAGGCGAATTGTAGGAGTCGCCTTCCTCTGTCGTTCCTTTCCTGGCTACCATGATTTCCAAGAACTAAATCTGCTTTTTGTTGCTTAGTGCCTACCTTGTCATTAAAGTCTCTCATTATAATAACGTGGGAGTTGTGTGGATGTTATTGCTAGTGTACGTTCATCATATAACTCCTCCATTTTTTCCTGATCATATCTTGCGGTGGGAACATAAACCTGCATTATTGTTAGTGTTTTTTTTCCCTAATTCTAACTTCAAGGAGGCAATTCTCCTTGTATAGCTTTTAAATTCGTCGATATGCTTTTCTATTTGCTCTTAATTAAGAAACCGACTCCGTAAAGTCCCTTTTTGCTTTGATTATGGTAAAATAGAAAGCCATTGTCTCTTTCGATAATTTTTTGGATATCACGTCTCACCTTTGAAAGTCCCATGATGTTCCAGTTCATTTATTTCCAGGGCTTCTTATAGTTCTACTAATCTAATCCACGGACATTCAAGGAAGCGATTTTTATTGTATACATTTGAGTGGTAGATATAGTTATAGTAGAAGTTTCCGTGATGGTTTTCCCAGTTCTTTTATCAGAGTTGGATATCCCTTCAGGGTATAACCTCGTTTTCATTCGCTTGGGAGAGATTCATCAAAATGAGTAAATGTCCTTTTTGATCTTGGAGAGTGGGTATTTTTTTTTCTCTTTGCCATGAAATATCATATCTCTTGTGCAAATGAATTATTATTATTATTATTATTATTATTATTATTACGGGACACTATCAAGGAGTCCAAGGACTGACGGCGGGAGGGCACTTTGCTGTACTACACACACACACACACCATCTTCCTTATTACGTAATTCTCCCACGAAACACAACGACACTCCTACTACCATCAATACCGTCCATCACCATCACCCCCACCAATAACAGTATTTTTCTCAGCATATCTCCTGTATTCATTGTCGATTTGCATGTACGCGCGATGAAAAACCCGTGTTTAGGGAACATAAACCCATACTACCCTTATCCGATCGGCCAACTCATCTTCAGTTGTAAAAGTTCATATAAAGAATTCTACATTATCATACATTCTTTCAATCTACTGTCCTGGGACAATGGGAATATCATATGTTCCCTTGTGCTGAGATTCAAATTATGCAGCCAGGTGAACATCCGTTCTTATATATTCCATCAATTCCTATTGCCGAATTCGTACACCATTTATGGAAAAACTTTAATACCTGCTCCTACTCATATAGACTTGAATTACTTCCTTCAGTGTAGAGGTAGCTGTGAGGTGAATGTAGCGTAGACCAGATTGAAACCATTTATCAAACTGATACTGTTTAGTTGATCAATTTTTTCTGCATCCGCCACCTGCACACCATCAGAACTGAGGGGAGTTATTCTTTCACACTCACTTTTTGCTACTTGCAACACAAGGAGAGAATTCTTTTGGGAGCGTTTAAACTTGCAGAGCCAGTTTAAACACTCCCAAAACTCTTTAGGTTCAGATAAGGTTCAGGCCTAAACAGTGTTTAGGCCTGAGCCTTATAATTTTCATAGCTGACATCATTCTTATGGCTGGGGTATTATTTCCACATCATCTTTTTTTTTCCCCAAGAATTTCTTCCTTAATAAGATGTCGTATCCATTTACACTTAATACCAGTTAATATATCTGCATTTGTGAACCATTTCTGACTAATGCTAACAATGTTTGGCTCCACCGTATTAAAGCTGCAACTGCTACCCTTTTGTTCCTGATACTCCAGGCATTTGCACGCAGCCTTAATAAGTTAAATCCATGTTTTTGTTCTATTTTTTTTTGTGTACTTCCTTTATAACGCTTCCTTTTCAGACCTCCTTGAATATATTTATCAAGTCTGAACCTGACCAATACGCATTCACCTTTTCATCATGAAAACAGTTGATTAGTCGTTCTTACGACTAAGTGGAAAGAACATAGATTATTTCCATTTCCTCAGCACACAATCTAGTTTCGTCTCTCTCTCTCTCTCTGTCTCTCCCTTTGGTCTTATTGCAATAAATATTTTCCTGAAGTTCCTCATACCAAATGCACATGTGCAGGCCATTCCTTTTATATAAATCCCTTCTTCCTTTACACTCACTCCACACATTCAAATACTCGCAATCCTTTTGTCTACATAGATTATGCATCGAATCGTTGTTATTATTATTAAGTGACACTCCAGGGAGTCCAAAGACTCATCGATGGAGGGCTTACTCTACAACTCTCTGTCTCCACCACTCAATCCACCAACTACTATAAACCGCAACTACTCCGACGCCATCTACCGCCCACGAAAACCACTAGTACTTTCACCGACAATCAGAAACATCCATTCCATGGCGGAATTCGAACCCGCAGCCTTTTGGGTGGAGAGCGGATACGCTAACCACACGGCCAACCAAGCCGGAAATATTTTGATATCATAACCCTTCACCTTAATTATGGGTTTATGCAATTCATGTATATTCGAAAATATACATATATTCGAGGATATACGCACTCTCAGTTCTAATCATAAAGATGTTCACTTTTACGTCCGGTCTGCCCTTTATTTCCTGACGGAAGCATATCTTATCCCTCTCGAAACACTACTCATCCACACATCTTTGACTCCTTTCATCTCTGAGGTGGGGTTTGTGGATATATTCGCTCTATCATACCATGAAAAATAGTATCCAAATGAAATCTTCCAATTTTTTTTTCCCTTTGGCTAAAATCGCTTTAAGCGAGCTGTGTATGCAGTCAAAAAACTGTTTATAAAACTATTATTAAATTATTCGTAGGACTAAAATTTTTTTATGTATTTAGAGATTTCTTTAAACAATTTTATAAAAAAATAATACTTACTTCACACCAATTTTAGTTTTACAAAATCTTTCATGAAATACATACCTAGAATAGTCAATTCGTCCTATATGAGCCAGGTGCTCGCTAACATTTCATACACGACCATTTCAGACAGATTAAGGGATCGAACTCCACGGGACTATTATCCATCAAGCCATATCAGGTTATCAATTCGTCCTATAATCACCTATGCCTCTCCGGCCTGGAGCCACACCTCTAATGCTAACATATCAACAACAGCGAGTGCAGTGTTTGAGAATGATTCTGAACGCCCAGTGGTATGTTAGAAACATTCAACTCCACAGAGACACAAATATTCCCTATATTTTCTCTTTTCTACGATCCTTAGCCACCAAGTTTTTCCTAAAGACGTCCACACATCCCAACGATTTGGTTCAACAAGCTACAGCATACGATCCAACGGACATATTCAAATATAGAAGACCAAAAGCTATATTGGCCTCCTTTAGTGATCTCCATGCCCAATCAGGGCGAGCATTCTGCTCATAAATTTTACCTTCACTGCAACCACAACAGATAGCGGGGAATATGAAAAGCATCTTGCTTGGTACCCCTAAAGACATAAATGTCAATTGTCAATAATATCTAGTAATATCTGAATGTATATCTAGTAATGTCCGAGCAGTTTTTGCTCGGATTATATTTTCAAATAAAATGAGTGTCTTTACTCTCATATGTTTAGACAACAGTTTTTGTGGAGTCGACCACACTTTGAAAATATAATCTGGCCTTTGTGGATGTGGTGAATTTGATGGAAGGATTTCGATAAAGTGGACGGCTTACATTTGAATGCATTTGGGGTCAATAAGGCGAATGGAAAATATTTCCAAAATATATGTGGTATGACTGTTGCTATGGTATGACAGACGTCTAAATGAAACAGCATATTATGTATGAGGAATGGTGGGAAAAAAACTTTGTGGAAAAAAAACAACAAAATAATTGACTGAAAACGTATAAAAGTAAAACATTTATTATGTTGAAATATAAGCAAGGTGAATTTCATGGAAGGATTTCGATAAGGTGAATGGCTTGCATTTTCGAGACTTTCTTTAAGGCGAATGGAACCATTAGTAAGGCGCAACGTCAGAAATCTGTTAAAGAATGAAATACGCTTTTACAAGAGCCCATTCTGACTGAACAGAGTTGGGAAATAGAATACAGTGAAATTTCACAAATAAAGAGATTAAATATAATACTTGGGAGAAAATGCACAGGATCGGTAAAAAACAATAATACTTACATTATTAATTTATTACTCATAATAATATTGGAAAAGCATAAGCCAGTGACATATTCAGAGAAAGAAATATGGAGAAACACTATATAAGAATAATATAACACCAATAATGGCAAGCGAAGTTTTCAAGAGAATTACAATGGACACTATAATGACGTAATCACAACATAATGCGCATGTCCAGACTGGTATATTTAAATATTGTATTAAATAATAATTAAGGGAAAACAAATCCCTTGTTGTTCAACTGCCAAAGCAAAACTCTAAGATCGAGAACTACGAATCTCAAGTTGAATCCAAGGGATTCGTATCCCCTTAATTATTATTAAGGATGCCAGAAAAATAGCCATTTGGCTTTCAATTATGTTATTGTATTCAATAGTTGAAGTTATTGACTACAGCACTTCAAATTCCATTTTACACGAAACAAGCTTTTTTACTGAATGAGAGTTGTTTTTGTAATTGAAAGTTATATATTTTTACCACTAAAAATGCTTGAAAGAGATTTCTTCGGAAAAGTGTGATAAAAACTGGTAAGAAATAATTCAAAATGTACATTAGACTTGCTTTAATTCATGAAGAAACCATAAACTATACTATTCGTGTGTTTTAAATGTGTGTATTTTAAATATTTTTCAACAAATTTTAAACCAAATCGTAAATATATTTAAAATAAGAATTTTTAAAATTTAAATAATTTTAATAATTAAAATTTTTATTAAACTTTTTTCATAGATATAACACACCTATTTAGAAATTGAATAGGTATTTTATAATTGATACAAAGAAGGAACATTAACTGATTTCGACCATCGTTATCCTTCCATATTTTATATGGAAGGATAACGATGTTTGAAATCGGTAATAATATTACCGTTGGAGGATAATGGATGGCAATGCTGTAGCCAATGAAGTTCTAACTGAGGCTCGGCTATTACTGTTACCCTCCTGCCGTGATCAGAGCTTTAATAGCTCAATAACACCTTATTCCTACCCTTTCCTCTACAGATAACTGGGAAGATGAAAAGCATTCTTGCTTCGCCCCTCTAAGCCAGTCCTTATCAGGACTATAAGTTCCGAAAGAATTGAAGAATGTAGACTGGATTTCAGTGATACTTGTAAGCGATGTATTGTGATTATGGGATGAACTTACCGAATTGTATCGTCGGTCTGGAATTGTCTGGGTAATTTTTCTCTAGTGTTTGTGGGAAGAAGTTGCTGTTCAGCAGGCAAATCGCTTACTTAAACTATGGAAAATCTATTTAATTATGTATATATAAATTACGGAAAATCTAGCACTCGATCTCCTTAAAAAAACCTATTAAGAAATTTGAAGTCGAGTGGCCAAGATACTTAAATCTATATTAAGTGACATATAGTGACCCAGAAAGTAATGACATGGGAGCAGAGGAGGAAAAGAGAGATTTGATGGTTTCTCTCCCTACTGAATTTCAAGAAGTGCATGCGCGTAAAAAATGCACAACTGAAGAGCTACGCAGAGATGACAAAACGGATGATGTAATACAGTCCCTTCAACCACTGTTAAAGAAAGGTGCCTCCAATCATCCTACGAGACAAAAGCAAATGGCATATCGATCATGAAAGATATATTCCCTACTCGTAGGCTAAAACTACAGACGAGGGGTAAAGATTCAACTCACCACTGTAAGAGACTATCATCATCTAACCAAAATAATGGACAACCTTAACCTCCAATACCACACATACATTTTCGCGGAGGATATCACCACTGAGGAGATAGCAACAGATATCAGTTGTCGAAATTTGCCTCCGGTCAAAGTGAGCAGAATGTTTAGAGCTGACAAGAGATTTCTTTAACATCGATTTCTGGACTTAGGATACAGCCTGAATCTTTAAGAAAAAGAACATCAGCAGGACAAAACCACAGACGTCAGAAATATTGCCATGCTCAGAAATTATGTAGAGCTGATTACTTGTGTTTGAAATGTGGAGAGAACCACCCCACTAACACCTGTGCTAAGCCTAGAACCACACCGGCCAGGTGCACCAACTACAACGACCCTTATCCTGCGAATTACAAAGGATGTAGCTACTATCCAAAACAGAGATTACAGTAAAACATCAAATCAAACCATAATAACCAATCCTCTCGACCTCGCACGCAACTTAAGATAAAAATCAAGAAGACACACATCAAATGAACAAAACGTACGCCGTAGCGGCGTGCCCCATGAAAGAAACATGCCAGAATCAAACACATCCTACCCTGACTGCGGTAATTACCGCCTCTCTCGCTACCATGCTTCAAGATTTCAGTAAATCAAACCATCACTAACCTCTACAAAAATATTCCTTCAAGAAACTCACTCTATCCTAAAATCACTCACTTTTGATTAGAAATAAATTTCTGCCAAAGTCCCTTCTAATTGCCGCATGGAATGCTAACGGCCTCAAACAAAACTATCGAACTTCAAGAATTTTCACTAAGATATAATCCAGATATTATTCTAATAAATGAAACTCACTTAGGACCTGCGGACAATCTGAAATTGAGAGGATCCCTGCTCAACAAAAATGACAGACAGAATTACATAGACGGTGGTATATTGCCATTTTTTATTTATTTATTAAAAACTACACTAAATACTTGTTTAATGTAGTATAATTCAAAATTACTTAAAAATAAAATCCATTCCTTCAATTGCAATTAAAGGAATGGATTTACAATTTTGGAAATTACAATTAAATCCTTTAATTTTAATGTCCAAATATTTAAAGAGACGGAGTAAACACGATAAGCACTACGAACACTCTACTACTGGCGCAAACTGCATATAAATAACATTGGAACTGCACGACGGACAGTGCCGCATTTCGCTAATGGCTCGCATCTCACTATGACGCGTATGCTTGCGCGCGTAGCAATATGACACTGTGGTAAACACAGTGCTGCTAGCGTCCTTCGCCCTCCTAAGTGCTACACGATGGATTTTTATTATTTTTTATACAAAATAAGAGAATTGTATAGGATTGTTGATGATAAAATTAAATATTACAAGCAAATATAAATAAATTAATAAATATATTTATGTATCGAGAAAAATTGGGGGTACTGCAGTTCCGCAGTGCCTATGCACGAGCCGCCCCTGCTCTTCACCAGAAGTATAACATCTCCCATGTTATCCATCTGGTGAAGTAAATCCCAGATGTAATACCCACAGGTAAACCATTTACCTCTGGGTATTACTAGACAAAAGATTGCTGTTTTGTGTAGTAGTATCCAAAACTATCGCTCAACTCTATTGTATTCACCATTGAATACAAAGAACAAACTATTACTCTATCAGAGGGTGATACGTCGTATAATTACCTATGCCTCCCGAGCTTAGAGCCACACCTCCAAAGTTAACATACTAAAATTACAACGAGTGCAAAATAAGTACTTACGGATGATACTAGATGCTCCATGGCTCATCAGAAACGAACAGATTCATCGTGATACCAATATTCCATGTATCTCCTCATTCCTTCTTTCTAGCAGTAAAGTTCTTTTCGAATGCGGCCACGCACCCTAATTAACTGATCCAACAAGCTGCAGACTACAACGAATATGAGCCATACAAACACAAAAGACTTACAGCCATTCTACCTTCCAATGATATCGCTTAATCCTTCAGCCCTCAACAGGGCGTGCTAAATGTTCATAAATTATTTCTACCAAGGTTGCCTCGATTCGGACAACGGGGATAAAAAGCGTTAACCCTTCACCCTTTTGCAACAGTATCGTCCACAGGTTGCCTAGTGGCTGTGGCTTCGCAACCATATGCTGGGGAAGGAGTGTCCTAGGTTCGATTCCCGTCGAATACGTGAGGAGCTTAAGGATCTTCCTCAGGCATAGTCAAGTTCGCCGGTCTTGGGCGTGGACAGCAGGGGTTTCCCCTGCTGCCCACGCATGTGGGTTTTTCATCCCGCAAGCAGGCAAACCTGCCCCGTGAACACACACGGATACAGTCAGGAATACTTAAGACAATCCCTCCAGCGATAGGTCTGAATTGTCAGCTATGCCGGTCCCGAGCCCGGATAAAAATAGGGGCGGAGGAATTGAGGTGGTGCCGTACTATCCCCGTAAAAGGGCTCACAGCCGTTGAATCACGAAATGAAATGAACAGTATCGTTATGCAGTTCCGAAATTTTTAACTACAAATTCTCTTTCTCATTAGGATGAACTTAATTTAATTCATAAATATAAATATATACAAAATAAAATATAATTGCATTTATGTATTTCGGAAAGCTAATCAGAGATAGTGGGCTCAATACTAGCACTAAATTTAACGGCAACCGATGAAGCGACTGGCAAAGAAGGTCTGCAACGTCTTGGTACCTAACGGTAACAGGATATGTTGTCTGAAATAGTGTGGGAAGTGATTTAATTATAAAAAGAAAATTAAAAGTCATCATCATTATCAAATTCCTGCCATGTACCCCCAAGTGGTGAACAGGATATAATAGTGCTACATGAAAAATTTACATCAATACTAACTTCCTAGCTACAATTTTCCTCCAAATCAGTCTGTTATTTGTCAAGACTCCAGCAATATCAGATTTTATATTTCTATCATCTAAGGCACTTTGTACCCCGTATCAATCCACCTATATCTTAGCTTTTCTCTGGTCGTTTTCCTGCCAACCTGGAAGAGAACACTTGTTTTGCTAATCTTTCTTCGCCCATTCTGTTTAAGTGACCATACCAACTGAGATTAGCTCTGCTAACGCATTCCTGGATTCTGACAATGTCAAGTTCTCTCTTAATATCCTCGTTTTTAATATGATATTGTCATTGATGCCCCATCTGTTCATGCCCCTAATCTTTCTCAGGACTCTCATATCTGCGGCCTCTAGTCTTTGGTGAAGTGTTTTACTACCAGGCTTTCAGATCCATTTGAACACTGTCTTGCATACAGCTAATTTAATGTTCCGACTAATTTCTTTCTTATTCCATATGAATTTATTAAATCGACTTCCTACCATACCAGCTTTGTTGCGTCTGTTGTCTATTTCCATATTTAAATTACCATCTTCACTAAAAAGCATGTCTAAGTAGCTGAAAGGTTTTAATTGTTCCACAGGTTCTCCATTCACAACACAGTTGATATTTTCAATGATTCTGCCTATTTTCATTGTCTTTGTATTGCTGACCTTCATAGCATATCAATTACAACAGTTATTCAATTTAGTCAGAGAATCTTGCAGACTTGTAGCGGATTTATTTAGAAGTATAACATCATCCGCATAAAGCAAAGAGCTGACATTAACATCTCCAATTTTGATATCAGGTTTAATACCACTTTCCTTCATAATGTGATCCATATAGATAATGAATAACAGAGGGGATAATGTACATCCTTGTCTAACACTAGATTTAACATTAAACCTGTACTTCCATCAATTCTAACTGCTGACTTACAACTCAAATAAAGACTAAGTATTGCTTGATATAATGCCCCATTGACACCATATAACTGTAGCGTATTGAATAGCTTCTCTCTTGGTACTTTGTCATATGCCTTTTCCAAATCACAAAACTTAAATACAGATCTTTGTTATATTCCCACGATTTATCAACTATTTGTCGTAAATTAAAAGTTGATTTCATAAAATAAATAGAATGTAGTAATTTGTAATTAAAATAAATTTAGAAAAAAGAGATGAAATGAAAACGGTGTCGTGTATTTCTAATGCTAACTCTAGTGATGCCATTGTCTTTGCATGGCTGTGGCCAATGACAACTTTCCGTAATGATTTACAGTCTCGCCATCTAGTGACGAGAAAACACAGAAGTAGCTGAGTTACTTTGGATAGCGATGGAAATAGAAATGCAAAGTATAAGTATAATTATTACAGTATAACAGTTATGAACATCCTATTATATAGAATTAATTTTCTTAAATCTTTTATAATGTCAACATTATTTTATAATAGATTTAAGATTGTTCATATTAAGGGGATATTAGATCCCACATTATTTCAAAGCCGTTAAAAATCTTAAAAGACTTAAGATTAACATTTGTTTTTATAGATTGAACATTATTTCAACTGTTCGAACTAAGTGATGATATGCATTATTGCAAAATGAGTTGCTATTTCCGGTAATGTCCACAGCACTGATGTAATAATACCTTCATATTCTCTAGTCTCATATTACTAATTCAAATAAGTTCGTTATCGTTAACAAAGACAAAGAAAGCCTTTAGAAATAAAATATTAACGTTTAACGTACCAGTAAGTTAGCGGGAAAATTTGTTACTGTGGTTTTTCCTTTCTTTGGTCCAGATAGATTATGCGTCCTGAAGTCTTTGAATGTCTGCGTATTCATGGCAATGAAATGTGATACTATTGTTCAAAGTTTAATAACAATCCTAGAGTTTCATTGCACTGTAAATTGATTGATTGGATTGTTTATATAGGGCTTTCTTATATTTATGAATAGCATTTAGAAATGACAGAATAGTCCTTAATCCTTAATAAAAACAGAATAGTTTTATTATCATATATATATATATTATGGAGTAAAACCATATATATATATATATATATACTGTATATATAAATCAGCATACACCATTGCCACACCAGCAATTAATTTCAATGGGAACATCTGTACTGTGGAAATACAGAAGGTGTAAGAATAGGGTGACACGCTATCTCCAAAATTATTCACAGCGTTCATAGAAAAAATATTCCAACTTCTTCATTGGGAAAGGAAAGGTCTGAAGATAAATGGAAGATATTTAAGCCATTTACGCTTTGCAGATGACATAGTTATCTTTACTTCAACTGCGCATGAATTACAGACTGGTATCCAAGAACTCCAAATTGTTCTCAAAACAACTGACCTAAAGGTAACCCAAAAGAAGACCGGTGTTATTTTCAATAGCGCTGTCCAACCAGAAATAATAAAAATCAATAATGAGGAAATTGTTTTGAGGAAATGAGAAAATTTGTTGAAACTTGCTTAATTTCCTCAATAATGAGGAAATTAAACAAGTATATCATTACATATGCTTAGGACAACAGATATCGATGGAACAAAATATCATGGGCGAAATTAAGAAACACACGATGCTTCGGTGGAAAGCATTTGGAATATTATATTGAATTTTCAAAAGCCAACTACCATTATGGCTGAAGAGAAACGTTTTTAACCTGCGTATTCTTCCTATATTGACATGTGGGGTGAAGCATAGGAATTCAGAAATTAAGAACAGCACAAATTAGTATGGAAGGAAGTATGTTTGGTATTACAAGACTGGATCACGAAAGGAATACGTGGATAAAAAACCAAACCAAAGTCTCTGATGTCATAGGGAGAGTGAAACATCTGAAGTGGCAATGGGCTGGACATATTGCTCGAAGACAAAATCAACGATTTATCAAAGAAGTACTGGATTGGATTCTACGAGAGGGAAAACGACCACGATGCCAACCTAAATCATTGTGGATTGATGATATCATCAAATTTGCAGGAGTGACATGGGAAAGGAGAACCATGGGCAGACAGCTTTGGAGTAATATTGGAATGGCATTTTCATTCAGCAATGGATCGACAATGGCTGATGATGATGATGGTATATATATATATATATATATATATATATATATTCAGATATTCGGGGCCATCTTGACAGAATAACGCCTTTCGAGCGAACGCACCATCAGTCTGCCGGCAGATGGTGCGTTCCTCATGATCCTACAAATATTCGATAGGATTCAAATCAGGGGATGACAGAATGCATGGATATGTGCTTTTCGAACCATTGACCCACATTGTCGCCATTTAGTGCAATGCTTGCTCCGAAACAATTCGCACGTAACAATGAGCAGCCAAGTTGTATTCAAAGGAGATGACATGACCCAGCGGTGCCAAGGGAATAATCTCCATAACCAGGGCGAATGAGGATTGTTTCGGCATGTTCGTTGGTCAGAAACAGGTTCGGTGGTCGTAACGTTCTGACTCCTGCGTGTGTGTGGGGGGTGGGGGGGGGGATTATAGCGTATATTTATGTTTCTACAGTTAAGGATTACAATTAGAGATATAAAATAAACAAATTGTCTTATGATCATTATATGGTATCATTTTATCAAATAAAATACTACGCATTCTCTACACGATGTTAAAAATAAATGAGCGTTTGTGAAAAATCTTACACAGTACAAATAATGCCGTTTACTTTGTTAGAAATTAAACTCTAACAAAAAAAAAAAAGAATTATAAGAATAGCTCGTTTGCAGAGAATCATCTACGGTTTCATCTACTGCAGGCAATTCAGAGACCGAATCACAAAATTGCATAAATAAAAACATTTATTAAATAAATAAACATTTAATAAAATAACTTTAATTAAAATGTATTGTATAATATGTGCTAATTCATAATAAATGTTTAATGTATTTGCAAATAAATTCTTCCCACACCTTTTTAAAATAAGAATTTTAATAGTATTTATTTTAAAAAAAACCAAAATGTATTATAGGTGTGGAAGGAATCAAGATGCCTACATAGGGTAACGGATGGCAATGCTGAACCAATGAAGTTTAACTGAGGTTCGGCTGTTGCTGTTATCCTGGGTAAATGAGTTCGCTCTCTTAGGTTTTGCCCTAAGGGAGCACTTTGAGTCTCCGGGGAAAGTGTTCTCCGGCACGGCCCGCTGAGGGGTACTTGCCGGTGAATTATTTTCCTCGGAAAATATGAGCGGTTCTGCTCGGTACTCGAGTTTCACTGAGTAGAACCAACGCTGAGATTTCGACGGTCTTTCGCCCACGAATGAGTGGCCTAGAGATCGTCCGATTTCGCCCACGAATGAGTGGCCTAGAGATCGTCCGATATTTTTGAGATATCACCTTTACTTACACATACGGTGATTGATTCATTAATGCCATTGGGGGTGATGGATGGCAATGCAAAGCTGTACCAATGAAGTTTAACTGAGGTTCGGCTGTTGCTATTATCCCCTTGGGCGATGAGTTTTTGAGTTCGCTCTCTTAAGGTTTTTGCCTTAAGGGAGCACTTTGAGTCTCCGGGGAAGGTGTTCTCCGGCAAGGCCCGCTGAGGGGCTTTGTCGGTGAATTATTTTCCTCGGAATTTGAGCGGTTCTGCTCAGTGGTCGGGGAGCCCGTCACTGAGTCAAACCAACGCTGAGATTAACACGGTCTCTCGCCCACTATGGCGTGGCCTAGAGATCGTCCGTATTTTTGAGATTTCACTTTTACTTACATAGTCGGTGATTGATTCATTCATTACCCTTGGAGGGTAATGGATGGCAATGCTGTAGCTAATGAAGTTCTAACTGAGGCTCGGCTATTGCTGTTACCCTCCTGCCATGATCAGAGCTTTAATTGCTCAATAACACCTTATCCTACACTGTCCTCTACAGATAACGGGGAAGATAAAAAGCATTCTTTCTTCGCACCTTTAAGCCAGTCCTTATAAGGACTAATGTATTATATATTATTTTATATGTATTATTTTATATTGTGTTGGCGGTGATCAATACCCTTGGAGGTTACTCGATGGCAATGCTGTAGCCAATGAAGTTTAACTGAGATTCGGCTGTTGCTATTATCCCTCGCCCCAGGCGCTGAGATTCGAGAGTTTTGAGTTCGCTCTCTTACGGTTTTTGCCTTAAGGGAGCAATTTGAGTCTCCGATGAACTGGCAACACTGAACATTTGAATATTACTTATCCGATTTTGGTGATTTTAACGTCCCTGTCTTCAGCGTGACTAGCAGAATTAAATAGCAGCACTTTCAAATTAAAAACATGAGTTAAATAACACTTTAAACCTCTAAAATCAGCGATACAGCGTACGTGCATCCGTCTGCCTATTGCAGTCTTTGATTATGAGGATTACGTCCATATGAATGAGGTGATTTAATCCCACCTACTTCGAAGCTTGGGTTAGCTTTTATGAAGAGAGTGGGATTTAGCCTTCACTATTTATGTTGTTATTACTGTTTATGGATGGGATGTAGGCATTGGATGCTGGTGATTTGTGATGTGTATATTAGTGCTAATGGTATATCAACTTTGTTGGTATATTTTCCAGAGTTCGTGTTTTAAGGTTCTGTAGTTGTCTATGTGCTTTAAATTTCTTGGTAGGTTGTTGAGTAGCATGGGTATCTGATGTGATCTCCAAAAGAATCGTATAAGTTGTTGGAGGGTGTAGGGATTTAGAGAGTTGTTGTGGGTCGTGTTATACGATATGTGTCTCCGTTGTTTCGGTAGGTGATGTTGAAGTAATTCCTTAGTAATATTATGTAGTGTTTCAGATTTTTAATGCTTAGGATTCTGTGTATCGCCATGTGCTAGTCAGATATTGGTTGTTGCGTGTAAGGTGTCCAAATCCCTGTAGACACAATTTTCCTATGTAATATTTCTAATTTTGTTAGGTGGCTGTTTGATGTGTTTGCATAGACCAGGGTTTCCTAAACTGCGTTCCGTGACAGTTGAATAAGTATTCCGCGAGAAGTTCTCCTGGAATTAGTCATTTTGGTTTTCTAAGCATTTTTCATGAATAAATATTTATTAGCGGAAATATTCTTAGGAGAATAATATTCGTAAATATGTCGAAAAGCTCAGACACAGAACGCGTAATAACATCTGTGTAGCAAATGTTAGTGACCAAGCCGTGGTTAAACGTGGAAGTATTCATGAATTATCGTTAATTTTCACACATCGAAGCCTTTCAACATTTGGGAAAGGGAATACCGCTGTTTATGACCGGTCATAAAAATTGCCTGCAATCCGATTACAACAATGGGCGGCGTATCCTCTGTTCTCAAAACTGAAAGAAATAACATCTGTGTTGCAAATGTCTGTTTGTCGCCTCGTTTGTGTAGGTTTTGTTGCTTTTTTGTATATTTCTGTGAACGGTAGTTGGAAATTCTCATATAATGTTACAGGATCATTTATTTTAAGTAGGCAATTCCAGTCTGCATTTTTTATAAGGTTGTCGACTAAGCTCTTTAATATGATCGAGTTTTGTCGACTTTTTTGGTGGTGGGAGGTGGGGTGGGAAGTAGGAAAGTTAATAAAACGAAGTTGAGAGAAAGTAGTGATCGGCAATTTTGACGTTAATTACTGATGATGTATATGTATCGATGGGAATCCGTAATAATGTGGGATGATAATTAGCATCATTTTCTGTATAATTTCCTCAAACTTTACTTTCAGCGTCTGTTTACGGTTTGCTCTGAGTTACCTTCCATCAGTGTTCCTAATCCTTAAACAATGTTTTATTTTTCTGTTGTCCCTCTTTGCACACACCTCATCCTCATGAATACATGAAACAGAAAGAAGAGAAGTAATTAATCGGAATTCTTTACACTGAACTCGGCTGATTTCTCATTTACATTTTAGTGCTTTGATTATTAATCTTTGTTTAATAAATAACTTACGAATCTTTCTTGATATAATAATTTTCATCAATAATTTTCTTCTATGTCAATTTTTATCTGCACCGAATTTAAACCTGAACCGAAATTCATCTGAGCACATTTTGAAGACGAGGAGGATTTACATATCAGAAGGATCCAACTGTTAGAAGTTTTCATGTGAAAGGTACAGAGAAACAAGCAGTGGTTTTATTGCAGGTAAATTATAACTAATTATTGTCTTAGTGTGTGTGTGTGATATGAAAATTATAAAAAAGCGAAACCCATTTTCCGAGTTTTATTTAGCAATCAATCATCGGCTTTAATATAATAATATTTAGCATTATATTATATTATTATATATTATTATTTTAATATTTAATATAAAAATATTTATTTTCTTTCAAATAAATTAATATACACAAACAAAATAAACATAACCTAAAAAAATAACACCATGATACAAAATTTTCAGTGTTGAGCACCGCTTTCTTTCATTAATTTTTCATTAATTTAGTAATAATAATAATTTTTAATCATTTATTCAATTTTTGTAATTCATGTATACTATTTAACATATATAATCAGAGTATGACTTGTATGCAATTAACATATTTTTGTTACACTTTTAATTCAATTTTTATAAATATACATTTGCCATTTATATTTACACATTCAATACTAAGTGAATAATATGAATTTTAATATCACAGTAATGTTGGGTATGAAGATTAATTGATTAAGACGTGTTGAGTGGGGCTAATCCCACCGCCACAGAAGTATAGGTTATCTTTTATGAAGACGGTGGGATCTGCATACACGATTCACCTTGTTTGGTGCTTTTCAAAGGTGGCATGTAGGTGGATGCTCTACTTCTGTGACTTCTGAAGTGTATGTTGATGTCGTATGCTGTACTAACTGTGTTGATATAGTTTCCAAAGTTTGCGTTTTAGTATTATGTAATTGTCTGTGTGTTTTAAATGTTCTGGTCAGTTGCCGAGTAGCGTGGGTATGAGATGTGATCTCCCTGTTGAAGTGTGTAGTTTTGTAAACAGTTATGGTGGGCTGTGATATACCCTATGCTGTCGTTAACATACTTGTTGTGAAGTAATTCCTTAGATTCATTGCGTAGTATTTCAGAATTTAATGCTTAGGACTTATTGCATCGTCATAAGGATGTCGGTTATTGGGTGGTGCATTTGAGGTCTTCAAAGCTTAAAAAGTTCACATTCCCATTAATATCATACTTTGCACAGTGTGCAATTCATATAGAAGAACAGTTCGTTTATTATCAGTAATATTAACGATCACAGTAACTAGTTGTGTTATATATATATATATATATATATATATATATATATATATATATATATATATATATATATATATATATATATATATATATAAGATTATAGTTTCTGCACTCAGCCTCTTTTTATACTGTTAATGTACAGTATGGATTTACGACGTATTTCCAGTGGTGTACAATAATATATTTACAGTACTACTATAATAAATGAAATCTTTTTCATTTTTCTAATAATAATATTTGTATCGCTATAGTACTGTATTCCCTTCCAAACAAATTAGACAGAAATAAAAAACAAAAATATAACACTATGATACCAAAGTTCGCTGAATATTGCTCATTTTAGTTACAATTAGAATAATTAATGTATATAATAATAATAATAATAATAATAATAATAATAATAATAATAATATTATTATTATTATTATTATTATTATTATTATTATTATTATTATTATTATTATTATTATTATTTTGTAGTTATACTGCTAAAAGTTTACGTAGATTTATTATTAATATTTAATTATCTCTTTCAATTAACATAGTTAGAATTCGAAATATTCTGAAAGTGGAACATAAAAATAGCCACACATCGTGCGATAGACTTGCCGGGCAACTGCGTGATGCTAACAGCAAAGTACGATCTGAAGGTGTAAAATGCTATGAAATATGTATTTACTATTTAGTGAATTTTTTTAAACAAAATTTCATGTGGGTGTGTAAATTATGAATAGTATAAAGTAAAGCAAAGGAAGTAATAAAATGTATTATATGAATTGGGTGCTAATGTTAGTAGTGAAACGATGATGATGTGGATTATCTCAAAGTTTAAGAAGCTGGTGTCAGCTGTTCTGAGACAGTAGTATTAACAACAAACATGACTTATTATTATTTTATTTTTGCTAGCTTTTATCGGTGTGGTTAGGATGTTGTTAGGAGAATTTCCATCGTTTGTATTTTAAAGTTCTGTAATAGTTTGAAAGTTTTTCAGATTATATGGCAGGGTGTTAAGTAGTGTAGGTATTAGATGCTTTCTCAAGACCGCACTATGCAAATTGATATGACGTCTAGCCTGTTCAAATCTGTTTAAACAATAATAAATCAATAATGAATACAAAAGCTTGTGTTATTTGATTTTCAACAATGATGCGAGATTTTTATTTTTAGAGAACAATAACTGCTCAAAGAGACCGAGAAGTAAGCTCTACAACAGAGAACGACATTGGACTGAACTCGTTACGAAAAAGAGATATATCTGCAGTAACGCTGGTTCCAGATTACTCTTCAGGTTAGATAAACATTTACGTTTTTTTTTTTTTTTCATTTTTAAAAATGTTATTGTTAATGAAGTTCAGGCTGATTTAGCCGGAATTAACTGACAATCATATATCATGATGTTGTATTGTAGCCAGTACGTGAAAAATAATTGAATTTATGTGTGGACATGTAATCGAATGATTTATATGCTCAAACAATGATTTTTTGAGTTTTGTTCTCCGGACGTTTAGCTAAGTTTTTAATCTTTGTTTTTTAATTTTATAACTTGATTTCGATGTGGGTAGCATTATATCTCGAGCTCCAATGTAAAACAGTCTCTAGTTATATTGATCTGGTCATTTCTTGTCTTAAACAGCACGTGTTGCGGGTGGTGCTAATTTCCACGTGTTTGCCCGAATTTGATATGAACAGCGAAATAATACTAATGTTAGAGCAAACGATTTACGAATTAGATCAAAATAATAATTTAAGAACCATTTAGAAAATTTAAAACTAATTATTTTCAATTCCAGTTCTTTGATATTTTTTAAATTTTAAAATTTAGCTTGAAGAGAGCTAAATTCTTTTAATTGGATACAGTGCTCCTTTGCACACCCTTGTGCAATGAGATTACCTTACATTCTTTCCACTCCTGTGGAATCTTCCCTGTTCTGAGACTCAAATTATATAGCCTAGTCAAAGGAGCAGCCAGTTCAGTTGAACACTCTTTTAGCATCGATGCTGATATCCCACCTGCTCCTACTGCAGAATTCCTATTCAGCTTGTGCAACAAGTCTAGCACTTTCTTCTCATCCACGAGTTTCCACATACGGTGAAGAGGTAATGCTGCATATGCCAGGTTAATAGTTTTTGCAAGATGGCTATTCATTAACTGAACAATCACTTCTGTGACAACATGCTTGAGAATTCGCCGATGCCGATTTATCAGTTCGGACGAGGGGTTTGATAGTTCCATCACGTTTTCACTTCACGATAACCTCGCTGACAGTCGACCAGGATGCGTGTAATGTGGCAAAAATCTCGAATGACCCAACGCTTTTAATCACATGCTAGACACATATATATAAAGTGAACATAAAATGAACGTTTCTTTGCATTAAAGTTTATATTTATTATCTATTTATTCTTGAAATTGGTGTATTAAGTTTATTATAAAATTCTGCTATTCAGTTAATTTAACACCATTATTTTTAAAACTTTTCTATTATTTTAAATTTTCATTAAGTTTTATAGGAAATAATTAACTTTTTTATTAAGTAAGTGCTACGTGTTTCATATATATTTTCCGTAAGTTCAAAGAATGGTAAAGTAGGCCAGCATTATAATACATTAGAGCTCTGCTTGCTGTTGTTCACTTGAATAAATTGATGTTTTATAATTTGCTTATAGTTCTGCATTGAGATGCTAGCAAATTGTTCTCATAATTCGACTCCTTGCTCTTTTATTTATGTATCTTTACCTTTTTTTTCTACTAAATTTCATTCCATAATTTCTTACTCGAATTACCACCTTTGCTTGTTTGAATGTTTGAATGTTTTTCCTTTTTATTATCTACTAGTTTTGTTTTTTTTTTACATCTTCATGTCATTCTGATTTTTTTAACGGTTTGATCACCTTTTTTCATTGATTTCTTTCATCAGATTCCGTTGTGATATTATTTGTTTCGTATTTTGCCATTTTTCCAGATCGTCTATCAGTTTTCTGGTGATATTCTGTATGTATTTTCATTTTGGTTCAATCACCACTGGACCAAAATGAAAATATATACGGAATATCACCGAAAACCGTTTCGCATGGCAACCATGTAGCACGGCTTTTTTGAAAAAGGTTCCCTAATTTATTTTCGATATCTGATCATTATTATACACACTATTAATAATATACTATATATTAACTACATAACATATAATTATGTATTACAATATTTTTGGTTGGTAAGTGATTTTTCGCATCCACGTAAGGGGGAAATACTTGAAGACAGATTCGATTATCTCCAAAGCCATTGGTAGGTTAATGCCAGAGGGATAAACATGGACAGCTGCGAATTAGTGGAATTATGGGAGGGATTTTAGATAAAGATATACTCATTTTTTTTTAAAACGTTAAGTATCTAATTTGTAAGAACGCAACGAACCTTTATTGAGGCATTTCAATTGAAGCTTGATTTAGTCAGTCCCGTACTGGGATGGCAGGGATTCCCCTCCTGGAAACTCCGGGTTTTCATCCCGCAAACAGGCCAAGAAAGCACACGCAATTTACATACGAAGTGTACTTATAGGCATACGGCTAACCACTTCATCTGGAATCCTGCTTATCCAAGAAATCCAAGGATACCTTTCAAGGTCATTGGTGCAGAAGAGCCCTTGACCAGTGTACCCTGCTAAGAACCGTAGAAGATGTTGTAACAATTTGAAAATATGACAACCCTCGTGAGATTCCTTCATATCTTCATGTTTTATCGCTCTTTTATGCCTAAATCTTCATTTTCCCCATTTCTTTGATTTTCTAAACTGTGTATTTCAGATTTTTTTTTTTTTTCATTTTTAAAGATTAATGCATGTATCCTGAGATTTTTCTTAGTCTTTCTTCCCTTCCTAGTGGAATAATCTGTATTCTATTCTATTCGTAACGACATCTGAATCTGATTTCAAAGAAATTTATGTATAAATATGAAGTGTCCCTGTAAAGCCTTTTCTAAAAATCCAAGATTACAATGAAGAGTATCGTAAACAGAATACAGTAAATATTATTGAGATAAAATTAGTTAAATTTAGAAAAAAAAACCACCAGGAAGGGAAGAAAGACTAAGAAACACCTGAATATTCCTACGTGCAGTTTAGAACACATCATTAACAAATAGGAACATTCAGGCTCTTTGCTAATTGCCACTACGAATGACGTTCATTTAAAACTGGATTGTTATTACCCTAAACAGATGAACAATTAAAAATGACCCTCCTGTCTTTCTTTCTTTCTTTCTTTCTTTCTTTCTGTTCTTATGTAGTCTTACTGTACATGTGATCTAACTAATTACGAAATGACCTTTACTCACTCTTTTTAATAGTTCGCAATACCCATTTCGAAAATTTTCGTTCATCATTATTCATGCGATCAACTTTATGAAATGGGATTTTTTATTCCAATGTGTTCTTTGTTGAAGTTTATCATCCAGATAAAATCTCTGTCCAGTATGTATTCGAAAAGAAGGACAGAAATAAAAAAGAAAACCTCATGAATGAGTACGTTCTTGGGAAGAGAACGAAGAGACCCCTTCATGTACCCCAGTACGGTATTTCAAGCTCATTTCCTTCTTCAATTAGGTTTCGCATCAATCTTTCAGTTTCACGGAGATAGTGAATTTTATAAATGGGAATCTCCCAGTGAGACACATTCATAAAACAGATCATTCCCTTCACAAATAATAACCATACTAAAACAATAGCAGCCAATTACGAGCTAAAATGTAATGATATTTGCATCACATTCTTTTTTTTGTAACATCTGACATTTTCTCGGTTATTCAATCTATCAACATTTTTCTCACGAATTCTTGAGAAACCTCTGAAAAGCTCCATCGCAGTTAAATATGCAGACAGTTCGGAGGCCTTGAGAAGCATTTGTACTCTTAGTTATTTATGTTCAGATTATTCAAACGAAGAATTATCATGAAGATAAACGTCTTGATTAAAAAGCAGTTTCAAGTAGTGTTAAGTGGACAAAAATCAAGAAATGGAAAATTAAACTGGTTTGTGCTTACGGTCTCACAGATGGTTCTTCTAAGGAAGAAGTTGAGGAATTTGTTGTCATTAGAACAGGCAGCTGGCAAAAACATGAAAAAGCGGTCCTTGGTGGAGATCTGAACAGCAAAGTAGGAAATGAATTCCATCAGGCATATTGGAACATTTTAGGAAAATTTGGAGAAAAGAGCAAAGCCACAATAATAGAAAGCATTTATTGGATTTCTCTTCAGGACACGGACTAGTCATCTAACACTATACGGCATCATGAAGATGTGCACAATTTCACGTGGAGAGAAGACACAAGAAATAAGAAAATCCTCATCGATCATGTCATGGTTGGTATTGATATCTTCGTGCTGGTTCAAGATACAAGAGAGTAGAAAGGTTTGAAATTCGAAGTGCCAATTATTAAATGCTGAGTACGATAAAAATGGAAATTATAATGACAAGAACAGTATGTAAGTGCGTTTTAAATAGAATTAAAGTTTGGCAGGTTTTAAGGGTAAACCTGCAGACTCGAGTAAACAAACATTATTGAAGAATTTTTGAAAAAGTTTGAAAACAAGAAGCACATTTTTGAATTCCAGTGACAAACTATGAAGGAGACATTGATTCAGTTAGATATTACGGAGGTATATGGTGAAGTCGTGAGTAAGGATAGAAAAATAAGAACCCGTATGGCAGAAAAATGGAGTTAAAGAAGCAGTTCGAAAAAAAAAGCATAAAAATGTTTCTGACAAATAAATCGGCAAATGCCTCAAAAGAATATAGAAAGAAATGTAAGAGAGCTAAGCTACTCGTATGTGTAAAAGTAGCTAAACAAAACTCATCGGAAGACTTTGGTAAGAATATAGAAAACAGATATCAGGAAGGTGGCAAAGTGTTCTGGAGGTTACTGAAGAAGCTTCGAGATGTAGGGAAAGGGTACTCTAAAAGAAATCAAAGATAATAAAGATGACATGAAAACTGAAGATAAGGATGTCCGAAATAATTACTTTGAAAAACTGTTAAAAGAATCAAGCAGTGGCAGAACCATACTAGAACATTTTCAAGAGGAACGCATACAGGAGTACATATTAATACTTCAAGTAGAAAATTCAAATGAGCAAATGGGCGAGCAGAAATGCTTAGGTACGGAAGCATAAACGTTTCGCAGTGGCTGCACATAATTCAGAGCGACTGGTCAGAAGGTGAAATTCCGAATGTGTAGAGAAGAGCTCTCGTAGTTTCGATCTGTAAAAAAAGAGAATGAAACCGGATGTGAAAATCACAGAGAAATTTATATACTACGAGTAGAAAGACCGGTACAGAGAGTAAGAGACTTCCAGGTAAGATTTGTGCAAGAATGCTTGAAAAGAGTCTGAGAACTAAGATGCGAAGCCAAGCGGCTATTTTTCTGGGGAGGTTGATAAGTTTCAGCCAGTAAGTTTCGCTTACTGGCTGAAAAACAATAAGGGATTTTTATCCCCTTAACCTAGAGTCTCAGAACGTTTGTAGAAGAGACATTTATGTAAGAACAAGCTGGGTCCAGGCCAAATAGAGGCTGTCAAGAACAGATTTTCACTTTACGACAAATAGTTGAGAAAGGATAGGAATATGACAAGAACGTGTGCTTACGTTTTGTAGATTTGGAAAAGACATATTGCACGAAGTCACGAGAAACGCTCTTCAAGACACTACAATTATATGGGATAAATGGAGCATTATACAGAGCAATACATCGTCTATATTTAAGTTGCAAGTCAGCAGTTAGAATAGAAGGAAATGAAGGAAGATTGTTTGATGCATAATCAGAGATAAGACAAGGATGCACATGAACCCCGCTCTTATTCATCATCTATATGGATCACATTACGAAAGAAAGTAGCATTAGGTCTGATATTAAAATTGTAGATGTCAAGCGTAGCTCTTTGCTTTATACAGATGAAGTTGACCTTCTAAAGGCACCTTGTTCAAGTCACCAAGATTATCCAATTTGAATAATCTTCGTATAATCTTGGTATAGCATAAATTTGTATATTATACAAATTCGGTATAAAAATAAGCAATAAAAAGGACCAAAACTATGAAACTAAGTAGGAGAATATGAAACTTCAGCTGCAGTCTGAATCTAGATGCTATAGAACGAGTAAAATATTTCAGCTTATGCACAAGTTTTGTAAAGATTATAATCTGGAAATAGACAACAGAATAAGCAAGGTTGGCATCGTGCATAGTAAGCTGAATAAATTTATATGAATAAGAGAGAAATTAACCAAAACACTTACCTAGGGGTTAACAAGGCTGTGTTAAATTTTATAAGTTATCAATCTAACAATGGCGTTAGAAATAAACCACTCGATCAAAGACCAGAGGCGACAAATATGAGGATTATGAGAAAATGAGAAAAATGTGGAAGGAATGGACCGATGTCATCCATGGCAGATTTATACTAAGAATGATGACGATATTAGAAATTAAGTTGACACTATTAGCATCCACGAATGTGTCAACAAAGCTAATGTAAGGTGGTATGGTTTAAATAGAATAGAAGTAGAAAGATTAGCCAAAGAACTGTTTAATGTCCAGAGGAAGACCAAGATGTATGTGGATTGTTTCAATCAAAAGTGCTTTAGAAGCATGAAATGTCAGATACGACAATATTGGAGTGCTGACAAGTAATAGACTGATTTAGAGGAAAATTGTTGATAGGAGATTAATAATTTAAACTGAATCATATAGTACTGTCATAGCAACCTGGATCTGGATATTGATGATGATAATTCAAATTCCCATCATATTCTTTACTCACAACATGCACATTCGGAGCGTGCAATGAGGGATGTAAGATTCAATTTGCGTTCGATGGGGTCTTCTCACAGATCGGCCTAACTGTAAAAATAAAAAGCGAATGCTGCTTACACACACACGCACGCACGCACGCACACAGTCCATCTATCTCTTATATTTCTCAATTGGGTTTCTTTCGTGATCAGGTAAGTGGGATCGAAGCATCATTTATTTATTTATTTGTTTGTTTTAAGAAATATATTATGAAGATTGTATTTTGATTATTCAATAATCAAAGATATAATGTGAAACAAAATCCTAATGGCATGCATTTGCCACACGAATTTCTTATTTTGCCTTTCTATCTTTCTTGCTTCCAGTCACTCAAATGTTTATTCTCTACTCCCTCTCTCATTGTCTCGTCATTTCTTAATTTTTTTCATTTCTGAAATCAACCTTCGAAGCAACTATACTCTTCGAAACAGAGATCTGCGGAGCGAGTGTTGTTTAATAGTGGAACATCAGCATTTTCTGAAAAAAAGAAATAAGTAATTAATTGGTCAAACTACAAATTGTCAGATTTTTTTAGTGTCAGGGGGGGAATGCAATTCGATGGTTGTGTGAAACCGAGAGAGAAAATGGGGGAGTACTTTAAACGAAAACAAGCAAAGAAAAAGTGATTGCAAATGGAAAGAAATACGATGACCATTTTATATCGTGTCACTTTATACGGAGGATAACAAGTTCGTGCTTGATGCACTGAAGTGCGGTGAGAAAACGACACAGGAAATCGGGATCAATGATTTTTGAGAAGCAGAATTATAATGCAAGTGCTGAGCACTACAATTAATTCCTGTAAACAGCACTTTATGAGAAAGGCATGCAGCAATAATTACCGATAAATCCATTTCTTATTTTCCGCCTACTGTTGATGCTGCGAAAGAGCGAAGAAGACTTCCAAATAAATACCGCATTTCACAGGGAATCTCTTCTTCACTTTCCCTATCTTCTTAGCAGTTAAAAAGGACATTCACTAAACCAATAAATGCAAATTGCGTGATATTTTGCAGTGTAAGGAAGGTGAAAATGAGCTCAGTCAGTATTGAAGATGGCTTAAGTTGGTAAAGATCTGGTTTCAAATTTTACCTAAGATGATCTTTATAAAGGCTTTTCAACAGAAATTGAGTTAGTCGGTCTGATAATAATGCGGAAGGGTTTGACTCCTGTTAAATCTGATTTTTCATTTCGTAAAACTAGCAAAGCCATGAAAGGAGAAAACACACTATATTCCAATCGACGTAAAACCAACCGAGTTATCTTACTGAATTAACGTTTCGAAATCAAGCTTATTTCAATACTCGAGGATGTTGAAGATCAAAGAAGGGAGATGAAAATAAAGTAGGCTTGAAATTTCGAATTTTCATCTTGGTAATTCAGTCGTTATAAAGAGCATCACAAGGGGAAATGTGCCGCTTTCAATACATCCTTTCAGTTCAAATCCATTATTTGTTTTTGTTTCAATGTATTAATGCATAAAATGAGGAAATAGAGGAGGACATGAAATGTTCTCCCAAAAATCTCGAACAGAATTTATTTTCAACTAACAGAACAGTATAATATTAACCAAGAGACATTTCATCTAACAAGTAAATTATATCAAACCTATCTCAGAGTGGGAAAGAACATTCCACGAAGATATTTCCAGTGCTGGCGTAAAAGCGGAAGAAGAAAAGCACGTTAGGTGTATTTGCACTTGCACAGTGAATGGGTGCTGGGCATTTGCCTGTACTAACAAGTGCAACAGAATGCAAGTGCAGGAATGATGGTTCCGAGTTCAGAAGAGCAATGACCATTGAAGAACTTCTAGAATAGACATAAATTGTAAAAAAAAAAAAAAAAACTTCTTCTGTGAGATAGAGGTTGAAGTAAATCTGTAAAAAGTGGGATCGTCTGTTTGCCATTCCTCTCTTTTGGATAGTACAAGAATTTGCAGGGAAGTTTGAGGTGCTCCACCCTGAACATATAATGTTCTAAGAATGGGAGGACTTGAGATTTGCTTATTATTATGAGTAGTTGTTTTGGTGTTAAATACCATCTTGAATAAAAGAAAATGTCTACTTTTTTGGATGCTGAGCAACCTCTCGATATGATGTGTTGTTGTCAGGAGAGACAGGAGGTGAATTTGTCCATGCAGAGAGAGAGAGAGAGAGAAGGGGAAATTCCTGATCTTATCTGGTGATTTGTGCATTACTAAGGGTAAATAACTGTGAGCTGGGAATTCGTTTACTAAAGAAAAAGCAAGACTGAGTTTTGGCGACATTGCACGTATATGACAAGAGTTTCCTCGTCCCCATTGAAAGTAAGAACGTTGATCGTTTGAGATACTAGATCGTTCATTCTTCGGATTCTGCTCAATGCAAGGTTGGTCAATGGAGTATGGTGAATGGAGAATACTGTCATCTGCAACGCTGCGGATAGGCTTAGTGGTGACTTAGAATAAGTCATTAATGTAAATTGCAAAGAAGTTAGGTGAAAGACAGATCCCGGAGGGACTCCTACGTTGGTGATTAATTTCGGAGATTGGAACTCGTTAACCATATCACGCAGTGAACCAAGAAAGGAAGCAAAGAAATGAACGAACTACAACGAGTGAGCCAGAAGAATCACTAAAGGATGGCAGTATGTTTATCAGGCCTCAATGCCAGGCACACTCAAAATGTCAAGATAGAAAGCACAAGTTGTTCCAGACCTTTCCATCACACATTCCCACTGGTAGGTGATGGAAGGTCAGCTGTCCATTTTGAAAGGTGAAATCCATACTGTTCATCGGTAGGACTGGATGATGGAGGACATTCTCCATTATTTTGGAGGAGATTCAGTTGATAGCAATTGGTCGGTAGTTTGATGGTAGACTTCTTTGTCATTGATGTTGGTGTTAATGCCACGGATGTTAGTGAAGTGAATGTGAAGTGAGTTTTGAATCAGCAGGTTATGGCATACTTTGTATGTACTGATTGGTTGCGTTGTGCATTTTATAGTGGAATTAGTTGAGGGATATTCATTTTCTTCGTACTGTCACTGTCATTGTTTAAAAGGTTCATCATCAGTTACTTCCTGATTAGATGAAAGGAGAGAGTCAGTACTGATTAGGAGATAGACTCTTGGGCATGTCACTCATAGAGTAACCAGTCTTCTTGCTATAACCTGGTCTCCACACTCCCTCCTTCCGATATTCCACTATTCGGTGTTCCTCTCCAGACAACAGCTGGCAGAGTATTACGCTGGTAGATTTTACGCCAGTTGACTGAGAAGCAGCCTAACTCGTTACTGACAGGTTCGGATTCAGTTCTAACTAAAGACCGGCTTGCGGCACCACCGTTTTAACTGATGTACTCTCAAAATGTAGGAGGATATAAGTTTCTAAGTATGTATGATATGGCCTTGAGGTGTATCGCTTTCATGGCCCCGAGAAGGGATGGAAAGCAAAAACCAGAAATTTCACTTTTTAATAAACTGAAATTCTTAATCCGAGAACTTATTTGTGGTGCTTTTCCCAATACAATCCCAAATTTATGTCATCAGATCGTGGAATAGGCCTACTGGGGATACCACGTTAAAAAAAGCGCGCCCAATACTCTACCTCAAAGGTGGTGCGGAAACGAGTACATCTGGTGCTTTGGCAGAAGTGCTTTCACAAGAGCCTGTCCCTGAAACTGCATCGTTAACAGAAGCATTTCTCTTCATATTAAATGGTTTTCCTTACAAACAAATCATAAATTTCTCACAGACCTTCATCTGCGCGTCACCTTCATAATTTATTTGAATATCTTGTACACATATAAACATTTCTTATGTGGAATCAAAGGTTATAGAAAATATACGCAAGAATATATTAATAGGGACTTTTTTATGATATGGCAACCTCACTTTTAATAGTTTCAAAAAATCAGCAGCTCATTTGTGGACTTTTTTTTTTTTGTTTCGTTTAGTTTAAATTTCTAGTAAATGATTATGTGTTATATTTTCACCAACATATCTCAGTATGGCGAAAAAACCCTGGTTAGAACTCTTTTGACTGAAGACGTCGAAGTCCTTCGCAAAGAAGTATTTTTCATCCTTCGATATCTTCCGTGGTATTTTGATCCCTTGACATCATTTCTCTTAAGGAATTGCTGAGAGAATCGTCTCCAATTTCATTATTAGTTTTGTTTTTAATAATACGCGTGGTGATTATTTTAACACACCTGTTTTTTTAGCAATTTAGAGTTCGCAGATCCGAGGCTGAAATTCATGTCTGCTTGATCTAAAGATAATTATTTCAACTACAAATAGTAAATCCTCCCGCTATAATACTAGCAACCACGTTAGTATTAACAATTTGTTTAGACTAAAAATCCGATTTCAATGTAGTTAAAAGGAAATCGCATTTTCTGGACATTTTCAACTGAATCTGAATTAGATTATCGAAGGCAGAGACGAATAGTTGTTTCCTTCTCCTTCATCGTAAATTCTTTGACTTCCTTTTAGTTATTAGTGTAATTGTAAGGAACTCAGTCATAAAAGCGCTTAGTAGTACAGGATTTCCTTTTTTTTTTTTTTTTTTGATATATCTGCATTTCGTTCGCTCAAAATGTAGCGCTGTAAGAAGCGTAGCATTTTGGAGTGGAAGGTGTTTATTACTTGCTGTTTCGTTAATGGGATTATCTGAAAGGTTTTGTTGCGTTTGTCAATTGCTCTTTGTGATGATGTGCTTCCTTCACATTAGATCATCTGAATCTCTAACTTGAGTCGCCGCGAATCATCGACACAAGCGATTGCATAGTTTCAGGAGTCACTCTTTAAGCTCGCGTATAACGAGGATATTTAAAAAATATTACTTTCTCTTAATCTACTATTTCGCTCCTATTTCTTGTCTACTCGTTTATATAATTGTAATAGTTACATTATCAGATGAAGAATGAGCTACAGACAGGTAGACGTTTTCATTGAATAATAAAAATAATAAAATTAAAAACAATTGTCCATTAACATGAACATAAAAACATAAAAATTTCATTAACAGAAAGATTTTTCAGTTCTTATTGAAGTATATTTTACTTACCAAGAAATTTTGTTTGAATCTTTTACCCAAGCTTGAGCAAACAAAGTTTCGCTTGATGTAACTTCGTGATTAGTGTTCTTGCATACAGAGGTCGTTGACGTCTCATCAGTTGATTCAAACAGTCTCTGTCCACATGTATACCAGTTGTGACAATGCTTCACGCGTAAAGCTCAGTCAGTTTCAACGCTCCCCTCTGGCTGGAAAGACCTGGTTTGAATCTCGTCTAGTTCGCAAAGAACCTTTCTCATGTATTTTCAACTGCCGATGAGTTAGCCAATCTCATGCTGGTGTGGCAGGGTTTTTACTCTTGCCACTTGGTATAAAGAAAATATAAAAAAAAAGGTTGAATGAGTACCGAACGATGCAATCATGTGTCGTAACCAGCTTGAGCGTGTTAAAATATAAATAAGAATTAATCCAAGTAAACCGAGAGTATATCACTTCCGGTTTACAAATAACCAACGTGGTATTATCACTCCGAGAGGTGAAAATTATCACGCCTAAAGATATCCACAGACTTCCATGTCACAGTGAATCTAGAACTGATTTTGAGTGTATTCCTGATAACTTTAATAACAAAAAAATGGGAAATCGATTGTGTTTGCTTTATTGCGTTACTAAAGCAGTTTGTACGCTAATCGTTCTAACTTCGTTTCGAAAGAGATTCAATTTCAGATATTTTTCCAGTATAAAGGCGTGTATTAATTCTTCGTTTACTAGAATTAAGAGAATAATTAAGACGTAATCTCGATTTTAGTTTTTCACGAATCTTTTCAACTCAGGAGGGCCTGTTGAAAATAAAGATTATTCTTTTTGCTACTTATTTCTTAGACATCTAATCTTTCATAGATAAAAGATAGAACAACTTACGTATTTTCTATATTTTTTAGACATCAGTCCCCAACACGCCATTCCTCTGCTATAGGCCGTGTGGTTTTTTGGATTTCGAAATAAATTCTGCAAACTTCCGCATGTTATCAGAAAGAGGAACTCGAAGAAATATACGCAAATGACCGACTGCACTCAGTAACCGCACGCGCACAACAACATGAAGAATATCTTAATCCGTCTTACTTGATAAAATCACGAAATAGTCACGTAACCCTCCATGACTCTACTGCGTATGTTATAAAGAGTTAGTAACAAGTTAAAATAAAAGCAACAATTTACTTTTAAGAGTATGAACTATCATATTGTTTCAGAATTATGTAACACATCAACCGTGTTTTAGTTCATGATGACTTTGCTAGTCGAGTGGAAAAGTAATTCTTGCTACATGTAGTACCGAAGAGTCGTTCACAGGTTGTAGTAAGAGGGTGTTTTCACTAATCAGGCGAGTTTTTTTCATCTTTTTTTAATGACTTTTGCTATTCATATTAATTTATATCAAATATTTTAGGCGTTCATATTTCTTAAAAAAATGAATTTTAAGTACTTATTTAAGTCTTTAAATTGAAGCTTTGGCTCTTTATATAATTAGTGATTTTAAGTTCTTTTTTTCTTTTTTTTCTTTTTTTTTTGAGATGGACTGAGTCCTTGACTCTTTATGCCTTCTTCTGATTGAAGAAAATGTGTGGATGGGGTGTTATTTAGTTATAAGCTCTGGTCATGTCTGGGTAACGGCAATAGCCGAGCCTCAGTTAAAACTTCATTCGCTACAGCATTGCCATCCGTTACCCTGGATGTTTTCTTTAAGTACTCTTGGTGATCTGAGCAATGTTTTTTTTTTTTTTTTTTCGCAAAACGGGCAACATGAAATGCTTTTCATATCCCCCGTTATCTGTAGAGGACAATGGGACAATGTAAGTATGGGGTGTTATTTAGCTATATAAAGCTCTGATCATACCAGGAGGATAACAGCAACAGCCGAGCCTCAGTTAGAACTTCATTGGCTATAGCATTGTCATTATTACCCCCTGGGTACCCATTTTAGTCGCCTCGTACGGCATGCATGGGCTACAGTGGAACTATTCTATTCCTGCCACCACAAGGGGATCTTTCAAGTACTCTAGAATAATAATAATCATCATCATCATCATCATGCGTATATCAAGGATTTAGGCCTAGCAAGGGCTGTTCCGGGCTCAGAAGTCATCGTTGAATCGTTTAAGAGGACGTCCTGGTTTTCTTTTTCCTAATGGCTTGTACTTTAAGGCTTGTTTTAGTAATATTTTTGTTTTCATTCTTTGAACGTGTTCCATCCATCTCTGTTTATATTTTTTATTTTTTTCAATTACCGGTTCTTGGTTTAATTCTTTCATAATTTCTTCGTGTCTTTTGTGATCAAATAGGGTGTACTTTGCAGTTTTTCTCATAAACTTCATTTCTGCTGTTGTTAATCTTTGTTGGCTTTTTGTTTTATTTTCCATATTTCGCTTCCACACATTAAGACTGGTAGGGCTAATGTATTGTATACTTTTAGCTTGGTTTGTTTTTGAACTAAGTTTGGTTTAAATATAGAGTTAATTACACCTGTTATTTTAAATATTTTGCAATTTTTACGTTTATATCTTTTTTATTTTCGTATGTGATCATACATCCTAGGTAGTTGAATGAATTCACCTGTTCTAAGATCTTGTTATCTATTACTATTTTAGTTCTTGCTGGATCTTGTACTTTAAAGGCCTTAGTTTTTGATTTTTCTGTTGATATTATCATTCCATAATCTTTAGCTATCTCATTTAGATCTAAAATAGCTTTCTGTAAGTTATCTTCAGAATTTGTAATTATTATTTGGTCGTTGGCAAAGAGGATAGTGTTTAAGTGTACTGTAGGATAAAGTTTAATTCCTTGATGAAAATTTTTATTCCATTTTATTATTATTTCATTTAATTAGATATTAAAAAAGGTTGCTGAGAGGGGACATCCCTATCGGACCCCTTGGTTTATCTCTCTCGTATATGATAGCTCGTGATTTAATCTTATTTGTATTTGATGATTTTCATATATACTTGTGATAGCTTTTAGGATATTATTTAGTATTTGTCTTTCTTTTAATGTGTTAAATAATATGTTTTTTTAAACAATGTCAAATGCTTTTTCAAAGTCAATAAATGCAATTTGTGTTTCTAAATTGTATTCTCTTCTTTTCTCTATTATTAATTTTAGGCAAAAGGTCAGG
The DNA here is from genome assembly GCF_054136105.1 of Typopeltis vanoorti. Taxonomy (NCBI): domain Eukaryota; kingdom Metazoa; phylum Arthropoda; class Arachnida; order Uropygi; family Thelyphonidae; genus Typopeltis; species Typopeltis vanoorti. The sequence continues at coordinate 112,991,792 of NC_143568.1, forward strand.
TCTATACATGGTTGTGCTTTTCTAAATCCATTCTGTACATCTAAAATAAAGTTTTCAGAATACTTTATTCCTTTGCTATTTAAGATTCTGTTATATATTTTGTAACAGGAATTTAGTATGCTTATTCCTCTATAGTTTTCAGGGCCATCTCTATTACCTTTTTTAAAGATAGGAATCACAATTGCTTTTTTCCATTCTATTAGGAGGATACCAGTTGAATAAATTTTATTTAAAAATAATAAGAGTCTTTCTTTGAGTCTTGTTCCTGCGTATTTATATACAGGGTGTTCGGGATAAATTTGACATATTTATAATTAATTATATTTTTCCGTAAGTTACATGTATTAACACACACTTCTCTTCAATTAAAAGTTTGGACCCTTCTTCATTCATATACAAGATGTCAGAAAGGATGGATACCTGGAACCCACCTGAATCATGGAAGAGAATAACTTGTATCATGATGATTCGTGCCCGCCATCAAAATAAGGATATTACGACTGCTGCCCAATGCTCCCTGAATACAGTAAAAACAATCAGGCATGAACTAGAGACTTGCAATGGTGACTACGAGGATGTAGCAAGAAGAAAGATCCCTAGCAGACGATCTGATTGCGTTCGTACAGCAGAATTCCTCGCAAATCTGCAGGAACAGGTGTTGAAGAACCCTGGCATTGGAATTCGGGCTTTGTTCGTGGAGTTGCTAACTGTAGTCAAGCCCTGGATAACAAGGGTAGCCAATGGTAGGCCGTATGTATGGCAGCAGGATTCGGCCCCTTGCCACACCTCTGGGAAAAGTCAAAAATGGTTGTCTGAAAATTTCTACGACTTCACCAGTCCAAATGTTTGGCCTCCAAACTCCCCAGACCTTAACCCCATGGATTATTTTGTATGGGGCGCAGTTGAAAAAGACACCAATCGCACTTCCAGTAATACAAAAGCCCAGTTAATGGATAAAATTAAAACAGTTTTTGCGGCCCTTCCCAGGGAGACTGTAGCATCAGCTTGTTCGAGGTTCCGAAGCAGAATTGAAGCTGTGATCGATGCTAATGGTGGTTATTTTGAGTAAATCTTGTTGATAGTATTGTAATTAACTCTGCCTGTAATGTTTTTTTGTCAATTCATTAAATTTAATAGATACAAAGAATATTTTCTTTTTCCTTACGAAACTGTCAAATTTATCCCGAACACCCTGTAGTTCTGAGCCTGGCTTATCTTCTCCATGTGATTTTCCGTTTCTTATTTCTAATTCTTCTTTAGCTATTTCCTTTTCATTTTCGTTAATTGTTTGCCAGTTGTCTTTTTTAAAATATTTGTCTGTCCACAATTCTCTGTAGTAATTTAGAAATTCTTCTAATTTCATTTCGGTGTTTAATTTTATATTTTCTTTGGTATCTGCATTTAAGTGTTTCAAAATCTTATATACTTCGGGTCTTATTTTATATAAATCATGTTCTCAATTAGAAACAAATTTATTCAATGATTCTCTATGTCGTTTTCTGACTTCTCTTTTAGCTATGGCTCTTATTCTTTTATATTCTATTTCATCTTCTAATCTTTTACTGCTTAACCATTTGTGATAGACTTCTTTTTTCGTTTTGATTATTTCTTTGATTGTATCATCCCAGATCTTCAGTTGTTTTCTTTTATTGAATTTTTTGGTCTTTCCTAAGCTTTCATTTGCTGCTGCATTTAGTATCATTTTTATATTAAGCCATTCTATTTCTATTTCGTCATTTTGTTTTATTTTATCTATATATTGGTTAATTCTTTGTTCATATATCCGTTGTACATTTGTGTCATTCAATAGTCTAGTTTTATAAACAAACGTTTCAATTTTTCTTTCTGTTCTTGTCATTTGTAGCCATTTAGGTGGTAATCTTAATTTTATTTATAACAAGGAAGTGGTCACTGCTTATTTCATATCCTCTGTGAACTCTAACATCTAGTGAAAATTTTGATGTCTTTTCATTTAATATGAAGTACTCTAATAGCATAAAGTATAAGCGCCATAAAATAAAAAGAATTGGCTGATAAGGCCTTATAGGAAAGATTAAATTATGTGGATCTTGCTCAAAGTAGAAGAATGAGAGGATGGATCCAGCTAGGGGATAATTGGAGTGCCGCTTCCCTTACAATCAAGATGATTGCTGCCCCTTATAGACCTGTTGGTCCAAGAGTCCTTATTCGGTATATTCGGACCACCCCACCACACACACACACACACACACACACACACACACACACACACACACACACACACACACACACACACACACACGCATATATATATAAGTTGTTATTTACAGGGTGTTCGGGATAAATTTGACAGTTTCGTAAGGAAAAAGAAAATCTTCTTTGTATCTATTAAATTTAATGAATTGACAAAAAAACATTACAGGCAGAGTTAATTACAATACTATCAACAAGATTTACTCAAAATAACCACCATTAGCATCGATCACAGCTTCAATTCTGCTTCGGAACCTCGAACAAGCTGATGCTACAGTCTCCCTGGGAAGGACCGCAAAAACTGTTTTAATTTTATCCATTAACTGGGCTTTTGTATTACTGGAAGTGCGACTGGTGTCTTTTTCAACTGCGCCCCATACAAAATAATCCATGGGGTTAAGGTCTGGGGAGTTTGGAGGCCAAACATTTGGACTGGTGAAGTCGTAGAAATTTTCAGACAACCATTTTTGACTTTTCCCAGAGGTGTGGCAAGGGGCCGAATCCTGCTGCCATACATACGGCCTACCATTGGCTACCCTTGTTATCCAGGGCTTGACTACAGTTAGCAACTCCACGAACAAAGCCCGAATTCCAATGCCAGGGTTCTTCAACACCTGTTCCTGCAGATTTGCGAGGAATTCTGCTGTACGAACGCAATCAGATCGTCTGCTAGGGATCTTTCTTCTTGCTACATCCTCGTAGTCACCATTGCAAGTCTCTAGTTCATGCCTGATTGTTTTTACTGTATTCAGGGAGCATTGGGCAGCAGTCGTAATATCCTTATTTTGATGGCGGGCACGAATCATCATGATACAAGTTATTCTCTTCCATGATTCAGGTGGGTTCCATCATCCATCCTTTCTGACATCTTGTATATGAATGAAGAAGGGTCCAAACTTTTAAATGAAGAGAAGTGTGTGTTAATACATGTAACTTACGGAAAAATATAATTAATTATAAATATGTCAAATTTATCCCGAACACCCTGTAGATGAACAGGATTGAAGATGATTTCTCTCGATTCCACAATTTTTCTCTCTATTTCGTCACTGCAACGGAAGATGTTTGTAGATTTTTCCCAGCAGAATTTGTGACTTTGGTTATCATCATTAGGATTAGCCGAGAAGAGGATCATCTAGATGTTATTTAGAGGAACATCAATCCTGTTCATCTAAATAACAACTTAAGCTACAACCTCCCGGATAGTCATTCAGCTGTAATCATGTACTGGCGTTCACGTGATGCAGCAAGCACGCACTCTCCCAACAATTCAACAAATGAAAGAACAGCTTCAAATACAACTACAACGTTTTGCTAATTATGTATAAAGACTGTCTATGTTGTTCATAGTCTTTTAACCCTCAGTGTTTAGTGTTTTTTCTTTTATTATGTCACCTGAAGAAGGCTGTTACAGGCCGAAACTAGTAGTGTGTTTATATTAAAACCTTTTTAATTAAATCTCGGTTCTACTCATTCAATTTTTTTCATAAAACAATATATATATATATTTTTTTTTTTCTTAAACATCATGAAATATATTTATAACAAAACAATTTCAATTCAAACTAATCAAAATTATTAAAAAATTCTTTATATATTTTATTATTTCACACCAATTTCTAAATTAATATATCTTTTATATTTAGTACTTTTATTATTCCCACCATGCATAGTGAAGTGCAACAAATTAATCGACTGTGAGACGCGGTGATTAATACCCTTGGAGGATAATGGATGGCAATGCTGTAGCCAATGAAGTTCTAACTGAGGCTCGGCTATTGCTGTTACCTTCCTGCCATGATCAGAGCTTTAATAGCTCAATAACACCTTATCCCTACACTGTCCTCTACAGAAAACGGGGAAGATTAAAAGCATTATTGCTTCGCCCCTTTAAGCCAGTCCTTAAAAAGACCATGCATAAAGAAGGACAAAAAAGTCCTTTTTATGACTCTCAGGGTAACAAATGGCAATGCTGTAGCCAATGAAGTTTTAACTGTGGCTCGGCTATTGCCATTCCCCAGCCATGACTATAGCTTTTAGCTCAATAACACCCCATGCACATAGATTTTCTTCATTCAGATGACGGGATAAAGAGTTAAGGACTCAGTCCATCTCCCAGTTCTTCTAAGATCTTAAGAACAATGCATAGAGGCGGTGATTAATACCCTTGGAGGGCAATGGATGGCAATGCTGTATCCAATGAAGTTTCTAATTGAGGCTCGGCTAATGTTGTTACCCTCCTGCCATGATCAGAGCTTTAATAGCCAATATCACCTTATCCCTAGACTGTCCTCCACAGATAACGGGGAAGATGAAAAGCATACTTGCTTCGCCCCTTCGCCTCTCTATGCATGGTCCTTATAAGGGTCCCTATAATGCACAGAGAGGGAGAAAAAAAGTCCTTTTTAGGACTCTCAGGGTAACAAATGGCAATGCTGCAGCCAATGAAGTTTTAACTAAGGCTAGGCTATTGCCGTTCCATAGCCATGACTAGAGCTTTTAGTTCAATAACACCCCATCCACACATATTTTATATATATTTATATATATATATATATATATACACACACACACACATGGTGGGAATATATATATATATATATATATATATATATATATATATATATATATATATATATATATATACACACACAGTTTAAAACACAAGTTTTCCTTATAGTCCTTATAAGGAGTGGCATAAAGGGGCGAAGCAAGAATGCTTTTAATCTTCCCCATTATCTGTAGAGGACTGTTTGGGGATAAGGTATTATTGAGCCATTAAAGCTCTGATCATGGCAGGAGGGTAACAGCAATAGCCGAGCCTCAGTTAAAACTTCATTGGCTACAGCATTGCCATCCATTACCCACCAAGGGTTTTTTGACCTCAACACAAGTTTTGAGTAATACAGAGCTTATAAATATTTTACCAACACAAGTTACCATAAGGTGCATTGATCTTATTAAATAAAAATCTCAGAATGAAGATAGATGTAGAAAGTTTTTTACCTTGGGTATAATATATGTTAAAAATACCAAGTTATTTTAAATATAAACCTGGTTTTTTACTCCATTTCCAAAGTAAGCAAACAGACAAGTCAGTCAAGTTTGCGCCTGCAAGTGTTCCAAGTTTCGCTGACCCTGCACATAGTGCAAGTCCAAGGCAACTCGTGGTAAAGGTAGTGTAAGCTCTGATTACTATTCTTAATATTTAACCTTAATGCGAAGCACATCTCCTGGAGGAGATGTATGAAGCTATATACATGTATATACATTTTAGAGAATAAATTTATATATATATATATATATATATAATTACTTGGTAACGATATATATGTGTGTGTGTGTGATATATATATATATATATATATGTACTCACAAACACATACATATGTGAGTATATATATTTACACACACACACACACACATATGTGTGTGTGTGTGTGTGTCTGTATATATATATATATACTCACTATGTATGTGTTTGTGAGTATATATATATATATATATGTGTGTGTGTGTGTGTGTGTGTGTGTGTGTGTGTGTGTGTGTGTGTGTGTGTGTGTGTGTGTGTGTGTGTGTGTGTGTTAACACACGCACACGCATGGTGGGAATAATAAAAGTACTAAATATAAAAGATATATTAATTTAAAATTGGTGAGAAATAATAAAAGATATAAAGAATTTTTTAATCATTTTGATAAGTTTGAATTGAAATTGTTTTTTGTAATCATAATGTTTAAGAAATATTATATGTGTGTGAGTGTACATATATATATATTATACACACACACATATATATATATATTAAGGATACCAAGTAATTTTATAAACTTAGTTTTTTTTAATCCTTCTCCCAAGTAAGCAAAACAGTTAAGTTTGAGCCTGAACGTAGTTCAAGTCTAAAGGTAGTACAACACTAGGGCAACTCGTTGTAAAGGTGGGTAAAGCTCTGATCACTATTCTTAGTATTTCCCATAATGTAAAACACACTTACTAGAAGATGTATACTATTATACATTATGGGTGGGCGATCACTACCCAGACCGGTTTCAACCTTTTTTGAGGTTTCCTCAGTGAGTAGCCAGACCCTGAAATGCCAAGGTTTTGAGTAATACAGAGCCTTATCAACTTTACCTATAGAAGTTGATATAAGGCGCTTTTACTTTGAATAAGAAAATCTGGATGAGATAAAGGTAAAGTTGATAAGGCTCTGTATGTGTATGTGTGTGTGTGTATGTATACACACACACACACACACACACGCATATATTTTTATGAAAAAATTGAATGACTAGAACCGAGATTTAAGTAAAAAGGTTTTAATATAAACACACTACTAGTTTCGGCCTGTAACAGCCTTCTTCAGGTGACATTATAAAAGAAAAAACACTAAACATTGAGGGTTAAAAGACTATGAACAACATAGACAGTCTTTATACATAATTAGCATGAAACTCTCCCACGCACGCACTCTCCCAACACTTGCATTGTTGGGAGAGTGCGTGCTTGCTGCATCACGTGAACGCCAGTACATGATTACAGCTGAATGACTATCTGGGAGGTTGTAGCTTAAGTTGTTATTTAGATGAACAGGATTGAAGATGATTTCTCTAGATTCCACGAATTTTCTCTCTAGTTCGTCACTGCAACGGAAGATGTTAGTAGATTTTTCCCAGCAGACTTTGTGACTTTGGTTTTCATCATTAGGATTAGCCGAGAAAAGGATATGACTTGATAATGCACTCGCTCGCTGTCTCTTGTAAGTAATGTCTCTCGTGTGTTCTTCCATACGCATTTCGACAGATTTGTCTGTCTGCCCGAAACAAGGAATATCGCAGTCACATAATATTTTATATACGCCAGGATATTTGAGTTGATGATGACAAGGTTTTAGGAACGGATCTTTGGAAGTGGAGTGAACAAGGTTCTGATATTGTATTGTTTTAGAACCTTTGCTAATTTATGTGAAACAGTACTTATGTAAGGAATAGATATATTGCTTTTGAATCTATTTGTTTCTTCTGAGTGATGTCTAGGAGGATTAAGAAGGAATTTGTCAATGATTTTCTTGGAATATCCATTAACTTCGAAAGAAGTTTTCAGATGGTTTATTTCTGTAAGCAGTTCATTTGGATCATCAAGAAGAGAACGGGCTCTATGTCCCAAGGTGGAAATTATTCCAAGCTTATGAGGAGGGAAATGATGGGACTGACTGTGCAGATATCTGTTGGTATGTGTGGGCTTTCTATATATCGATATTTTTAGTTTACCAGAAGAGTGAGTCAATTTGACATCAAGAAAAGGCAAGGAATTATCCGTTTCAAGCTCAGCAGTAAACTTAATACTTTGATGTCGGCTATTGAGATGTTCGAGGAAAACCATAAGGGATTCATGTCCATGGCTCCAAACAATGAAGACAACATCCACATAACGTTTCCAAACTTTAGGTGTTAAAATAAAGGAAGAGATAGCCTTGGTTTCAAAATCTTCTAAGTAAATATTTGTAAGAACAGGAGATAAAGGATTACGCATAGCCAGTCCATGATTTTGTTTGTATATATTATCTTGAAATTTGAAGTAACCGGACCTGATGCAATGTGTAAGCAAGGCTAACATTTTTTTGGATACCTTATCCTTGAGTAATGTTAGGACTTCATCTGTTGGGACATTAGTGAACAAATAAGTTATGTCCAAGCTAGCCATGATGTCATTTTCATCAACTGTAATATCCTTGATGTATGTAACAAATTCTGTAGTGTTCTTGATAAAGGATGGTGACTTCCCTGAAAAACTTTTGAGGTATTTGGTAAGATATTTTGAAAGATTGTATGTAGGAGAATCGATACCTTCTACAATTGGGCGTAATGGGGTGTTCTCTTTATGGATTTTAGGAACGCCATATATGCGAGGAATTAACGGATGGAGAGAGCGTAGAGATAAACGAACGTTTCGGGATAATTCAGTTGTTGTTTTTAATAAGTTGTTTGTACGATTTTGAAGTTCACGAATTGGATCTCTCTCAAGTATTGAGTATCCATAATTTCTAGACTTTCCTTTGTATATCCTATTAAAAATATGGAAATCGTTGAGGGGAAGATAGAGAAATAAATTATTCATAAAACTGTCAGATAGGGAAATGTTAAAAGGAAGTGAATTGAAGTGAGGAAATTTTGAAATGTTCATTTTAACTCTTTCCGATAAGATTGTGTGAAAATAAAATTATTGAAGGTATCTAAAGAAGTAGTGTGCACAATGAGGACACTGAAGTCCAACAGCCTACTATTTTCAATCACTCTACCACAGATAATTTTCCTTCCACTCAGTATTAAATTATTCAATAAAATACACATTAAAATATAAACTTATTTTATTTCTGAAATAAACGAAAACGGAAATTATTTTTTTTTAATTCTTAAATTGATAAACTCACCTCTCTTCTATATAGATAAAGCATTCCTATGTATTAAGTACAGACCGACCTAAATGTAGATGCACGGTGATTGATTCATTCAATCCAATACCCTTGGAGGGTAATGGATGGCAGTCCTGTAGTCAATGAAGTTCTAACTGAGGCTCGGCTATTGCTGTTACCCTCCTTCCATGATCAGAGCTTTAATTGCTCAATAACACCTTATCCCTACACAGTCCTCTACAGATAACGGGGAATATGAAAAGCATTCTTGCTTCGCCCCTTTAAGCCAGTCCTTATAAGGACTAAGGACCTAAATGTAAATTGATGAATCGATCGACCGTGAGATGCGGTGATTGATTCATTCAATCCAATACCCTTGGAGGGTAATGGATGGCAATGTTGTAGCCAATAAAGTTCTAACTGAGGCTCGGATATTGCTGTTACCCTCTTGCCATGATCAGAGCTTTAATTGCTCAATACTACCTTATCCCTACACTGTCCTCTACAGATAACGGGGAAGATGAAAAGCATTCTTGCTTCGCCCCTTTAAGCCAGTCCTTATAAGGACCTAAATGTAATTATAATTAGCAGTTTAACTATTCTTAAACATGCTATTGTAGCGTTTTTTGTTTACTTAATATTTTTTGTCTCTGTAGGAAGGAGTAAAGTAACGAGTTTACATTATTGTTATTAATGTTACAAGTCAAAATCATGCAAACCAAATATTTTAGTTTGCATTGTATAAATCAATTAGACGTAGACACCAGGCTACATCCGTAAATCTAAATTGTGCGTTAATCGGCAATCCAAAAATGTGCGATTATTTGGCCATCAAATTTCAATATTTTGAGAATATTTAAATCATTACTATTTAAATTAAGTGATTACGTTGTCTTGTTCCTGATGAGATAGGGCAATTATATGTCCATCATCGTTATTATTTTGGAGGAAAATAAAACTTCAAGATAACATAATGGCTAATTTTTGAGAGAATCCTCTGAAGAACAGACCAAATGCACTTGTGGGGGATGGTCTGTTCTTCAAATTTGAGATTCATGAAATTCTAATTTACTTCTAATTTTTATTAGGACATTACCCGTCTGATGTCCTCATAAAATAGAAGAGTTGATCTTCATTTTAATCTTGTTATTATTAATTTGACGATATCCCATTTCTCTATCGGAATTCCTCTTCCTTTATATTTTTCTAATGGCGCTCATAAATGTCTTCGCTGACTATAGCTTGCATATCACAATTGGAACTTCATCATGATTCAAGATTCTGAATTTGTTTTTTTCTGTTAATGAAAGCTAACGACTGCGCTGCTCTTATCCCGTATTTTTGGATTTCTTGTTTTCGAGGCTTGGCCAAGCATGGGAAGGAGATGCTTCCTATGGAAACTGTAACATTCAAGTGGAGAAGGGAGACAGGAAAGAAAAAGGATCGTAATCAGTTTGTGTGTGTGTGTGTGTGTGTGTGTGTGTGTGTGTGTGTGTGTGTGTGTGTGTGTGTGTGTGTGTGTGTGTGTGTGTGTGTGTGTGTGTGTGTGTGTGTGGTAGATGTGAATCATCTACCTGAATCATAAAAGAACTGGGAGATGGACTGAGTCCTTGACTCTTTATCCTGTCATCTGATTGAAGAAAATCAGTGTGATGGTGTTATTGAGCTAAAATCTCTAGTCATGGCTGGGTAACGGTAATAGCCGAGCCTCAGTTAAAACTTCATTGGCTACAGCATTGCCATTTGTTACCCTGGAAGTCCTAAAAAGGACTTAGAACAGAGATTAAATTTTATTAATGTAAATTGAATTTTATTAGAGGTGTAGTGTTAAACTAAAATTTATTCGTTTTTCTAAAGTAAATTTTCGAACTATTCATTATTTTACAGTTTATATAATAATCCTAAATGATTTCTTAATGATAGTTTCAAAAACTTTGTTAATTTACATTTCAAAAGTTCACCATCATCATCGTATTCCTGACAAGTACCCTCAAGGGTGCACAGGATATAATATATGAAAAATTTACATCATTACTTCCTATTTACAATTTTCCTCCAAATCAGTCTGTTACTTGTCAAGACTCCAACATTATCAGATCTTATATTTCTAAGATATGATAATGATAATCTTCTAAGGCACTTTTTACCGTGCCAGTCCACCTATATCTTGGTCTTCCTCTGGGTCTTTTTTCTGCCAACCTGGCAGATAAAAGGTTTCGAACTGGCCCTGTGAACACACACACACACACATGTGCAGACATAAATGTATTTCACCCAACGTCAGGCAGGTTGTCATCGCTTAAAGTCGCATCATCTAAATAGCGAACCCTACACGAAGCGGGATAATGCGAACAAGAAGAGACCATAAAAAGTTGTAATGCGATCTTCTTAGTTGACGATAAAACCTGAGAAATATTCATCATGATCTAAAACTTCAATTGTGAGTCTTTCCAGTCTAAAATAAAATAAAAAATAAAGAAAAGGTTTTTCTACCTTCGCATTCATTATCACAATAAATTACTTATCATGGCTTATAACATCCTTCACACATAATTGTATTTCTTTCTCAAAGGAATATTTATAAAATAAGTTTGGATTAAACTTAGAAAGTATGAAGCAATAATAAAAGTATTATTTTCCTTTTTCAATTACAAACGTTTTTTTAATTACCAAAATTCCTACCAATCTCAAAATATGATTTTATTGAATTCTGCCACTAAAAATAAGGATCTTATTTAAACTAAAATTGAGGTTGCTTCGTTAAATTTAGTAAAAATCCTAAATACCAAATTCCCGTAACATCCGCTTGCCAATGCGGATTATTCTATGCGAAAGAATGGATAAAACGAAGGTAATAATTCTAAATCACTTTACGCAACTCATTGAAAAACGGCTTACGGTTCACACGTATTTTTTTCCGATTGTACTGAAATTTATTTACAGAAAAGTAAATAAAAAATAAGGTAAGGAATAAATGTAAGAGCCTCATTTGGTAACTCATTTGGTATAGAGGAAACCCTCTGGTTGCAATCACTTGGGTCCGAATCCAGTCTAGGATACATAAAACGTATATCAGGATCTTTCAACTGAAGGTGAGTTAGCCGATCTCATACGAAAGCAGCGGAGTTTTTTTTTTTTTTCTGGAAAATCTAGTTTTTCATCCCGCAATCAAACAAACCCCCCAGGAGAATATACGCAAGTGTCATACCAAAGAATACTCAAAGCGTAGGACTTAGCGACATCATTCTAGAATTATGGTTACGAAATCCAAGGCTACTTGGAAGATCCTGGGAGCTAAAATGTATTACAACCACTGATGATAAGTGGTTGTAATACATGAGCAAATATATTACTCCGAATTCGATCAATATGAGTGTTGAACCGTGGCATCTGAAAGAAGGTTCCTCTGTTGCGTAGTTGGAGGCTGTGAGACCACTGTATTACGTCTCCCTAAATTGCGTTTGTTCCTCGGGTAAATTTCTTGTTTTGCGGGATGCGGATCTGCAGTCTTTGCGAAGGAAAAATCTTCAATCTCCGTATGAGACAGACCAAAGCTGTGTGTTCTTCTAGTCCTAGACGGTATAAGGACCCACATGTTTTCAAACAAATGGATAATGACTGAACTACGGAGACTGTAGACGAGAGGACTTTGCGAATTGGTCACATCGTTACGAAGGACCTAAATTCGAATTGCTCGTAAGTGCGAGGAGTAGAATGGAGCTGTCCTAATTAAATACAGTAGGCTATGTTTTGAGTTTTAGCTGGTCTTGAATAATTTCTAGCTGTTGCGTCTTCTCATTATAAACCTGTTGATTAATTTGATTACTTGACACAACTTTCTATTTATGAAACAGTATTTATTAATGATTTATTGCGCTCATCATTCGATTTCAGTGGATTATTACTTACAGTTTTCATCTCATGTCAGAACATAATCACCGCATTGCAGCCCAGTGAAAAATGTTCATTTACGACAGAACCTAAGCAATGGTATTTCTTGATTCCTCTCGCAATTTAATCGATTAAAATATTTTAATAAACTTGTCTAATACTATCTAATATGAGTGACAAAAAAGGCACGTTGGATTACAGTATTCTTGTACAGTGAGGTCATCGATTATTCTTGTAGATTTGTATTTAAATGAATCGCCTTTATGGCTTTGGTAGCACTTTTATATGACACTCACACACAAGAGGGCTGAACTAAATTTTATTTCATCAAAATACGAAATTTTCATAACAATGCATTGCACCATTGCGCAGTTGTTATATATATTTATGTATGGACAGATCACACGAATGTGATAGATGGTTACACATTTTGAAGACCTCCTAAACCCTTGAAGGTTTAGTATTCAGATATTGATATGGCGTCCTATGTGATGTACAAGTTTCATTTACTCAAAGTATAATTTATTCTATTTACTCAAAACACTATAAGCACTTTATATGATGACATCTACCTTAAATGTTTGTAAACCTACAATACACCTTACTGCTGCCTGAGTAGAGCAGGTGCAGTTCATCATGCAGAGGTTGATTCATCTGAGCAGCGATATGTAGCTTTATGTGATAATGAGAGATCAATATCACCATGCCGTGTTCCTAATCTGAACTGATGGCTTTTCCCTCCTGGAAGGAAAATTTGTCTGTCCAACAAACAAGGATAGAAAATCACGTAGGAAAAAGAATTCCAAGTGGATGATGACAAGACTGGAAACTCTTATTTCATCACTACCTCCATAGGAAGGATAACACAGACATCATTCTCCATATAACTGGAAAGAAATTTATGGTAAAATGTATAGTAAAAATATGTTGTTTAAAGGATATTTCAAAAATTATTAAGAATGTTTAGGATATTTGAAAATATTAGTAAATGTTCATTTTCTCTCTAGCATTAATCAGATTTATAAAACAGATTATAATTTGTTTAGTATTTTTGTAGAAAATAATTTTATTCATTTTTAGTTCATATTTCAATTTAAGTACCTGGAGCACCAATCACCTACATTTTGTTTAATTACTTGAATATTTCTTTATGTACATTCTTCACGTTTTAGAGATTAAAGAGATTTTCATTAAATTTCGAAACTAGAAGAAACGTTTGAGGACAACAGAAATATCAGGCTCCACGGACCGAAATGAAATGTATTGCCATCGATATTTGTGCTGTAGTGGACTCTTATCGAATGAGGTGAACGCTCAAATGGAATCAGAGATGTTGAAACTTTGTCAGAGTTTACACTCAAAATATCAAATCCCGAAAACAGGTTATGCGAAATTCATCTACTTTCCTGTCCAGTTTATTTGACAATGAAGGAGAATTCCATGCTCTTCGCCAGCAGACTGAATCTGAGACCACTGTGAAAATTCAACTTGTAGTGGATGAATCATTACTGCCATACAATCATTTGAGGATGAAGCAGCGATAATATCCTTCGTACAGTACATACTGATCAACAATCCTTTTCAATATTATCTGCAGTGTAACATTGCCTGTGCACAGTGCTTGAATTGAAGCACGATCATCGCTTTCTTTCAGAGGACTATGAATTATTCTGGTAACGATAACAATAACGGGAAAGTAATTGGTATTATTTTGTAGGGGAGGATCTCGATTGAACTAAGAAGGATGTGCGTTCAGAGTTAAACCATCACACAAAGACCCATCGATTCATAATTCCTGGAAACTTTCCGCAGATGTGCTTAATATTTCCATTAATTTATTTGTGAACACATTTTACGGATTACAACAACCTTGAGAGGTTCGTATAAGATTTATGACGAATGGTTCAAATAAACAGCCAATAATTGCAAGAAGCAGGTGGATATTCGCCGAGATTGAGCTTGAGGAACAAAGTCACATTAGGATACAACACGAATTATCGAGATTTACTCATAAGTCAAAAGACACTTGTCGATGACCTTCGATCAGGCAGTCCTACTCTGCAGCAGAATTTCGAAACTAGAATAAACTTTTGAGGACGACACGAGTTCTGGTCTTTCCATCACAGAGCATCTAAATGATATGGGTGAAGAATACTCTCGTTTTAAGCGTACTCTCACTTGGCGTCTTTCTGGAAAAAGCTGCAGCAAATGCATTCATTGAATAACATGCAATGAACTGTGGGTATAAAACCACAGAGACTACTTGCGAGAACTAGACTGCTTAACTAGACCAAGATACTTGCATATCTACGTAGCATTGTACTTAATAACTACCCCCCATCCTGAAATGACCTTAAGTTAAGTTGGTATTATTACTGTGGGTGAGCTGAAAAATAACTGCGCTCTTTGATTCTTCTGTGAAAAGAATTTTCGTATTTAACCTTTCTTTTATAATAGTCATTCTGTCATTTCTTTGGACAGGAAAAAACAGAAACGACAAATTTATGATTTAAATGTCTTCAATATTATATACATATATAACAGGTCATTAATATGCAAATAAGGACTGCAATCATAAATTTCGTTTCTCCGATAAAAAAAAATTCATCTTACTTCTGCATGTTACTTTAGTTCAAATGAATGAGCGGGATATTCTCGCACTTTCCCTTTATATGCGTATTCCTGTTAGAAACGTCTTACTAATTACAAATTACTAATTACTCTATACAACAAAAAAAAATTGTTTCCACATTTACTTTGAGCCTTAATTCAATTTCTTTTCTTATTGATCTTGAAATTCTAATAACCACCCAATTGGGATGAAAATAACAAAGTCAGGGGAAAAAAAGAAAACCAATACTGGACATTTATTTTAAATATTTATCTGTGAAGCTTGACTTATTGCAGATCAAATGTAATGAGTCCAAATGACAAACAGAGCCAAAAGAAGGTGAAAAAAAAAAGAAAAGAAATATATATATATCTACCTTATGTATATAAAGTGATAAGCCTTTTTATGTCACGTTTTTTGAAACGTTTCGAAACTCAGGGGCTATCCTGAGTGTCGAGTCTTCAAAATTCGAGCCATCAGAATTCAAGGAGAACCGGCCTACCAGTACCCCCCCCTAGTATATATATATATATATATATACAGAGCTTATAAATATTTTACCTAAACAAGTTGCCATAAGGTGCTTTAATCTCATTAAAACAAATTTAATGAGGTCAAAACACCTTATGGCAACTTCATTAGGTAAAATATTTATAAGCTCTGTATTACTTCATCCTTGGCAATTTTTTAGGTCTCGCTCCCACTGACAAGACCTCAATAAAGGTCGAAACCGGTATGGGTAGTGACCATTACCTTAACCCCTTAACATAGAAAGACGTCTGTGACGCGTCTTTTGTTTATTGTACCAAAATTGATTTTTAATTTTGGTTTCACATATAAATACAACCGAATATAGACGCTAGACAATCTTGGGCTTATTTCCTTTCAGCCGAGAAAAGTTGCCAACGGCGTGTATCGGCTATTTCGTTTCCGTTTGCACAAATTCATCATTATTTTTCAAATAATGATGAATTTGATCCAGCAAATCACCATCGCCCAAAAATTGGCAGAAAAATGA
The DNA here is from genome assembly GCF_054136105.1 of Typopeltis vanoorti. Lineage (NCBI taxonomy): Eukaryota > Metazoa > Arthropoda > Arachnida > Uropygi > Thelyphonidae > Typopeltis > Typopeltis vanoorti. The sequence goes on from NC_143568.1 coordinate 113,007,956, forward strand.
CCGCTTTCCGATTTTTAATTGGTACGTTAAGGGGTTAATGCATAGCACCATACATCTCTGCAAGGAAATGTGTTTTGCATTTCGGGAAAATTCTAAGGAAAGTGATCAGATATAAATATATATATATATACATATATATATATATATATATATATATATATATATATATATATATATATATATATATATATATATATATATATATATATATATATATATATATATGTAATATTCATCAAAGCTTGATTTGCTTCCTCAGTCTTAAGTAAAAGGCTGGATATATTCCACTAATCCGAGCCCTACCCAAGGGCCTATGAGTTGTGGAAATACTTTCTGAAAATGAAAGCTGTGCCGAACAAAGCGGCCTTTTGCAGCTTCCCAATGTTTAATCCATCCAACTCGAGTGCTTCTAGATGTTTTTTCAATGTTTTAGGGATGGCGCCTAAAGCACCTATTATTATGGGAACAACTTTCGTTTTCTTTTGCCAGATTCGTGGTGCAACTTCGACTTGCAAATCGCGATACTTTGTAATATTTTTCATTTTCTTTGTCGTCAATCCGATTATCTCTCATAATACTGATATTTCGATAAACATAACACCCAAACACCCAATATATATATATATATATATATATCAAGAGATCTAAACATTTTTCCCGCTAAGTTGCAGTACTTTTTTTTTTTTAATATTGACTCAACAAGCGAGCTGTTGCCAAATATCAAATTTCAAAAGTCGTTTTGGAGAGGATTTTTTTAAAAATTGATCTTTGATTTTTTAAGTTTTTTTGGATTGATCCCATACTCCAGAGGTCTGATGACCTGTAAACCCATCATTACCACTCAGAAGTTCATTGAATTTATATAGTATGTCTCTCCTGGAAAATGCTGGGAATGCAAGTGCGCAAGCAGCAGCAGAAATATGACAATATTTCTACTGAGTATTATGTACGATTATGAAGAAATTATAAGTGACGATCTTCTGTGCTTGAAATAACAATGCGTTTGGAAGAATTAAAAATTTGAAGCTTTTCATCTCCACACTGAAGAACAACACAAAGTTTGGCAATTAGAGAGTGTGCTCTCATCTGCAATTTTTTGCACCCTCTTTGGCAAATAGAAGTAAGTGGACTAATGGAATTCGCATTGCAAGAAAATCTGAATTGAAGAAATCTTCTGCCAAGACGAAGAATAAACGACCAGAGAGAGGAAACTGAAGACTTAATCACAAAGGGGGGAATGCAAACCACAAAATGGTGTGTCAGAACAGATCAACTGCGTAAGAATGTCAACAGCAATCATATGAGTCATTCTATTGACATTTAGAATTTCTTTGCCCAAGCCTTTTCAAGTTGCTACCTCTTCTTCTTCGTCTTCTTTTTTTAATTTAGATATTGTAGGAAACGGGAAGTAATTCTTCTACTTTTAATGGAAGAGCAATCGCTATTGATTGGGGACCAAGGTGGATATAAACTACCAGAGAGGTAGTATAAATCAAATGCGAAATTACAATTACGCATGTAACTATAGTTAATACCAGAACCTGTCTATTCTTAATGTTGAACAGTGTGGTTAATCGGAATTCGTAACCAGAAAGGGAGCATTTGTACTCTTTTCCACACCACCTCGGAGGTAGAGTATTAGCCGCGTTTTTTTTTTAACGTGGTATCCCCGGTAAACCTAATCAACGAAGAGAGAATTTTTCGTGATAAAATAGGTGAATATCGTTTTTTCACATTAAGTATTCAAACTGAATAACATTTAAACTATACGAGTTATTTATTTAATTTCATCGAATATCAATAATTGTTTATTCTTTTATGTTAGATTCAAAATCGGAGTTAATTTCTTCTCTTTCTGAAAGGTTGGTCGATTGGTAGAGCCTCTGCTACTAATGGCTCACGCAAAAAGTTAAGCAGGCTTGAGCGCGGTTAGTAGTTGGAAGGCACCAATCGTTCGATGCTGTTGGCACACTCTCCCTCGATGAGACTTTGGACTCCCTGGAAGTGTCAAATAATAATAATAATAATAATAATAATAATAATTTGACATTCGACTTTCTCATCCTCAAATGATTCAGATTAATAAAATTGATCGATTAGAATTTCATTGCTGCAATCGTCATAAATACCTCATTTAGAAAAAATAAATAAATGTGATATTTACAAAAATTACTTAGTCAGTCATAAAATCTTGCAAATTTATTTATATTGTTTAAATATAAAGAAATTATAAGCTATATCTTTAAATTATTATAAAAAAACAAATAAAATTCAAAACGCATCACTTTTATTTTCACATATAATTATCCTAAAAGAGCAGAAGAAGCAAAAAAGGAATTTTTCCCGTGTGGTGGCCGGAATAAGAATAGTCCTAACGTAAATCCATGCGTGTCGTAAAAGGCGACTAAAATAGACGCAGAGTTTCGAGAGTTCGCTCTCACGGGTTTCTTTCGAAATTTTGTTCCCGGTGAGGGAGGGGGGGGGACTTAGATTTCTGAGGATTTTCCCTGAGAGAGCATTTTGAGTCTCTGGGCAGGGTATTCTCCGGCGTAGCCATGTCGGTGGATGCTTTTCCCTGGAATATGAGAGGTTTGCTCGGTAGTTGGGGGGGAACCGAACTTTGGAGTCTCAGTCGCAAACTCTGAAGAACACATTGATTCAGCTACGACGTATGGATGCATATGGTGAAGTTGTGTGTAAGGAGAGAAAAATAATAATCCTGTAGTGGTCACAAGAAATTAAAGCAGTTCTGAAAAAAAGCATACCAAACGGTTCTAGCATATAAATCGGCAGATGCCATAAAAGAATACCGGGAAAAATGTGTTAAGCCGTGTAAAAGTAGCTAAACAAAACTCATGGGAAGACTTTGGTAAAAACATAGAAACCAAATATCGTGAAGGTAACAAAATGTTCTGGAGGCTTGTACAAGCTTGTAGAGAAAGCTATTAAAAAATTAAATGTGGATAGACAGCTGGAGTAGATGATATTCGACAAGAAATGCATACGTATTGAGGTATAAATGTTCTGCAGCGGCTACAGAGCATATTTAGAGGGCCTGGTCAGAAGGTCGAATTCCAGATAATTGGAGTAGCGTTCATACTTTCCATTTATAAAAAAGAATAAAACTGAATGTCAGAATTACAGAGGAATTTCTCTTCTGAGTGTTACAGGTGCAAGCATACTTGAAACGTGTGCGAGACATATTGTGGATTGGCATGAAAATCAGGAATAAAAATGGACAAAACTATTCAAATAGGCAGGATAACAAAAATCGTAAGCTGCATTATGAATGGAGGTCCTGTAGAACAAGTAAAATATTTCAGCTATTTAGGCACAGATTTAGTAAAGATCACAAGTTAAATCTGGAAAGAGACAACAGAATAAGCCAGACTGGTATAGCTGGTAGCCAGCGGACTATATTTATATTAGCCAAGACACCAAACTAGCAGTATACAGGACAGTGTTCAAACGAGCTTTAAGTAATAAATATTACAGTCGGGTTAGAAATAAATCACTTGGTCAAAGACTAGAGACCGCAGATATGAGGGAAATATTAAGGGAGTGAACCGATGTCAGCAATGGCAGAATCATATTAAAAATGAAGATATTAGAAAGGAACTTTACACTATTAGCATTCAGGAATCTGTCCGCAGAGCTAATGTAAGGAGGTATATGGCCACTTAAATGGAATGGGAGAAGAAAAATTAGCAAAAGAGGTGTTTGATGCCAGGGTAGCAGGTAAACGGTCCAGAGGAAGATCAAGGTCTACGGGGATTTTTTCAGTCAGGAGTGCCTTAATGCACGAAATCTCAGATACGACAATATTAGAGTGCTGAAAAGTAATAGATTTGGAGGAAAATTGTTGATAGGAGATTAAGAATAATGTAAACGTAATCGTGTGATGCTGTAATAGCAACCTGAACATCCCTTGAGGGTTCTTGTCAGGAAATTGATGATGATAATTCAGATAATTCCAATCTAATGCTCGACACACACACACACACACACACACACACAAGTGGTTTCGGAGAATCATTTATTTATTTAGTTGCTTGTTTTCAGGAATGCAATCTTTTCTGATGGTGCGTTCTTCCCGCACGAGTTCCTTATTTTGCCTGTTTTTATTTCTTGCATACACTTCACTCCGATGGTCTCTCTCTCTCTCTCTCTCTCTCTCTCTCTCTCTCTCTCTCTCTCTAGTCTTTTCTCATATATTTGTACAATTTCTGAATTGTGAATTCGAAGCAACTGAACTCTTCGAAACAGATCTGCTGAAGACGTGAAATGATTTTTATTACTAGAACAACAGCGTTTCCTGAAAAAACAATAATAATGAATAATCAGATATAAATGAAAATTATCAGATTTGTTTTGGTGTGAGCAGAATGCAATTCGGTGGTTGTGTGAAACTGGAAGAGAAAGGTGAAAGTACTTTAAATGAAAGCAAACGAACAAAAGATTATTGCCTACGAGAAGAAATACGATGACCATTTTGTATTGTGTCACTTTGTATGGAGGACAACAAATTCGAGTGCTTGATGCATTGAACTTCGGTGAGCTCCAGTGAACTCCATCGTTTTGATGGAGGAAATCAGAATCAATGATTTTCGAGAGGTAGAATAATAAAGAGTGCTGACACCGCAATTAATTCCTCTAAACAGCACCTTTTTATAAAGGCATGGAGCAATAATGACCGATAAATCTATTTTTTATTTCCAGCCCAATCTGTTTGCTGCGAAATATGAAGAAAACTTCTAAATATATACGAAGTTTCATTCGGAATCTTTTCTTCACCTTCTTTATCTTCTTGCCAATAAATGCAAAGAGTGCAATATTTTGGTTTAATGAAATTGAAAATTTGCTCCAGCGGTTTTGAAGAAGCCTTTAGTTGGAAACGATCAGGTTTCAAATTCCATGTAAGATTATCTTTATAATGACGTTTCAACAGAAACTGAGTTAGTCGGTCTGATACTGATGAGGAAGGATTTCACTCCTGTAAAATGTGATTTTTCATCTCGCATAACAAGCAAACCCTGAAACTCGCATTTAAGACGCAAAAAATATTTCAACTGAATTAGAACTAACCGTCTTATCTTACGGAATTAACGTTTTGAAGTCTAGCATATTTTAATACTCGTGGATCATAAAGATCCAAAAAGGAAGATGAAAATAAAGTAGGCTTAAAATTTCGAATTTTCAGCTTGCTAATTCAGTCGTTGTAAAGAGCATTATAAGGGGAACGTGTGCCGTTTTCAATGTAGTTTCAGTTAAAATCCTTTATTTGTTTTTGTTTCAATGTATTAAAGCATAGAATGAGGAAATGTAATGTTATCCCAAAGATTTCGGACCAGAATTTATTTTCAACTATCACAACAACAAGATATTTAACAAGAGACGTTTTCATTTAACAAGTAAATCAAAAGCTCACTTCTCTCACTGAAGATAAGAACATTCCATGAAGAAATGTTCATTACTAAGCGGCCGCAAATGGATCCAGACTCCATCTCCTGGATAGGAACTAAGTCACCGTACGTACTTATTACGTATTCAGCATTAATTTATATATAAAAAGAATACCCACATATAAGAAATTGGATTTATTTCTTAGAACCAGGAAGAGATAAAGTCGAGTTGTAGATGGAGCAAGAATTAATTAATTAATTGTATTATTTTTTTAAAATTTTTTGTGTTACTCCAATACGCTAGAGTTCGAAGAACGTACGAGCACATCAGTGCATGTCTGTGGTATAGGTGAGGAAGAAGGTAAATGTTCATTGATATTTTTAGACATATGCAGGTTGTAGTTTGGTAATATCTTTTACAGTAAGCTGTGCCAGAAGACAGAGATAGATAACATAAAAGAGGATGAATAAAAGCACGTAAAGTGCGTTTGCACTTGAACACTGATTTGTTGCTGGGCAAAACTGTTCCTGTATTAACAGATGTAATGGAAAGTGGAGGAATGACGTTTACCAGTTCAATGGAGTAATTATTATTGAAGAACTTCTAGAATAGACACAAACTTTAACATTCAAAGTCTGTAACGTCTGTGAGATAGAAGGTGAAGTGAATCAGAAAGAGGGGGATCGGCTGTTTGTCGAATTGCTCTCCTACGGAGAGCAATTCGACATTGTCAAGAAATTTAAGAGATGTTTCATCTGCTCCAACCCAAATATCTGAGCAATATTCTAAGCACCGCGAATTTGAGATATGTATAAAATATCTTAAATTCTCATGTATAATAGATTAAACAGACGATAGAGGATGGGTGTTATCCATGGGCACAGTGTTTCAAATAAATAAGAGAAGCCATCAGGACCAAGAGACTTACTCTAGAAGTTTAATAATTTTCTTTTGTCTTTATGTCAAAGATTACAGGAGGCACAATGCGTTCAGATTCCGTTCTGTGCTGATGTAAAGAGCGATGCCGCGATGTCAGCTTTATCTTTGGGTTAAATAACGGTGGTGGCATCAGGATGAGAGAGGTGGAAATGCACTTATAAATGCACCAGAAGGCAGAACTTTCATTTGCTAGGAGGCAAAGTTTCCGCTCTAGGACTTTATGAAGTCAGATTTAGATCTTCCAATGACTGCTTTGCATTTATCCGTTCTTTACTATATGCAAGGTTTTAATCTGGAGTTCTTAATGCGAATTACCTGCGATAAGCGGAGTTTGATACACGTTCTGAAAGTGGACGAGGATTCTGGGTAGGATAGGGGACAAAGGTGGCGTTCATGCCGGTAGGGATGAGTTCTGTTATTTGTCCGGAACAGGAGTTAGGGTCGGATAAATGAAACAATAGTTAGAATATGGAAAGGAAGATTGAATGGCTGGATTGGCGGTGTCGAACTTCACGGAGAGAGAGAGAGAGAGAGAGAGAGATGTAAAGGTCTCAGTAGGTACCAGAGTTTGAAGAACGGTAAAAGAGCAGATGAATATTACCAGATGCGAAAAGGAAATCTTTTGCCAGAGGAGGTTTGAAGTAAGGGATTCTAAATTAGCCAGTCTCCGGAATGTAATGTCTGATCTCACAAAGGCACAGGTGCCCCACCTAGTGGCGAAAGAAATTATGAACCCTGTAAGTTTGACATTGGAGAAATACTTTGATGGATACTAGTGGATGTACGTGATATTTGGATTTCTGCGAAGAGTAGGAGGTTTGGTCTGGTTGATTGTAAGTGATGGTAATGTGATTTATGTTAGTGTTAATGCCACAGATGTTAGAGAAGTGGATGAGGGAGGGAGGTTTTGATGAGGCTTCCAATAAGTTGGGTGGTAGTATTTCATCGTGGGGTAAAGGGTATCTAAATTCATCATTTCCAGTGTGCACGGCGCAAGTTCTTGTACTCAATATCGAAGGCTTACAAGAATGTGCGTTGCTTACGTACGTCTTAAGTCGCTGAGCCACATCAGGCTCGTTCAAAAATAATGAAAAGTCAAGAGCTGATGTTAATTAAAGCAACCTTGTGTAAGCTTGAATGTTTCGGTGATTTTAACGCTTTTTATGTATTGCTTGAGAAGTAAAAAGTGACTGTTTATCAAACTGAAATTCTTAATACCAGAAATTATCTTAAGTGCTTTTTCCACCACATTCCCAAATTTATTTTAACATATCGTGGAATAGGCCTACTGGGGATACCACGTTAAAAAAAGCGCGCCTCATACTCTACTCAAGGGTGGTGCGGAAAAGAGTACAACTGATGCTTCAGTGATGGAGGATGTGGTTTCGAAAGAGACAAGAATCAAATATTTTTCCAGTATAAAGGCGTCTATTAATTCTTAATTCCTCTTTTACTAGAATTAAGAGAATAATTAATATGTAATCTCGACTTCAAGTTTTCAGGAATCTTTTTCACCATTCAGGAGGGCCTCTTGAAAATGAACATTAGCCTTTTATTACTGATTCAGACGGAAGGGAGAGATAGATAGATAAAAGTAAAACGTTATGTGCGCTGAACATTTTTGAAGCATTTATGTAAAAATAAATTGGTGTATTCACATATTATAAGATTTTAAAAAAATCCTAGCAAATTTTAAGAAAGAATTGAAATATTTTGTGTCTATTAATTTTGATACATTTATTCTTATCAGTTAATTTGCTAACAAGCTCTGTGAATTAACTTGAGCGACACTTATTGTGAGGAATATCAGCAGAATTATGTTTACAAATGGATCGTCATCATGTTCATCATTATGTCATTCAAGGATATTTAGGGTTCTGGTGTTAGAAGTCATCCCTGAATATCTTTACAAATGGATCAGTCCATGAAAGTTAAATTGTCTTGTTTGTGCTCACAGCTTTATTATAAACATCTCTTTATTTTATTGAGGAAGAAAAACGTCACTTATTAATCTGATGGTAACACGAATGTTCCACTATTTCTCTCCCTTCTGTCGAGTATAATTTCTATTCCTTTGTGATTTCACAGACACCTCAAAACTAATCGGCTTTCCCAATAAAATGTCTTATTTTGACATCACAACATTTCCCCACCATAACTATTACTCATTTATTGATCTAAAGAAAAGTAAATACCTCTTTAGATAAGAACACAATTCACTTTCAAAATTTTTATATATGAGAATTTATTATATAGGTATAAGAATATATATATATCAAAAAAAAATCAGCTAACGCCTTTTTATTCCAGTATATACGGGAGTAGGCGAGGCCATTTAGCCCTATCTAACTTTTGGAGACTGAGTGGGCAGTTCAATCTCCACTGGTACCCAATCAGAGACAGATGGCCCAAGGCTATCACTAATTAAGCGGTACGCAGTGAAGAGAGACGGCTCAAATGTGCCGCCATCTCGTGGCCCTAACCCTAACACAATATATTTAATGTCTGAAATAATGTGGGTTCTACGGTCGATTTTCTTGAGTTTACAGGACGAAAAACCCGAGTTTCCGGGAGGAAAAACCTGCTTGCCCGTGCCAGAGATCGACTAACTCGGGAACCGGTCGAAAAAAGGCTTAGAAAAATTTCCTCTAGTCGCCGACTAGACTCGAAACCAAGACTTCCTTCGTGCGGCCAAGCGCGGTGGTATGCAAACGCCACATCCACTGAGCTACACAGGCTCATTACAATTATCGTATATATATATATATGATAATTTATTATATATATATGAGAATTTATTACTTGATTTTATTCATATTTTGCTTCATTAAAATTACTATTTTTAATCAATAAATAGTCCTTATAAGGACTGGCTTTAAGGGGTGAAGCAAGAATTCTTTTCATATTCCCTGATATCGGTAGAGGACAGTGTAGGGATAAGGTGTTATTGAGCTATATAAAACTCTGATCATGACAGGAGGATAACAACAATAGCAGAGCTTCAGTAAGAACTTCATTGGCTACAGCATTGCCATCCATTACCCTCCAAGCTAATCAATAAATTTCCTGTTATGCTATTCTATTAGACTTTTATATTTAAGATTAATTATGTTGTTTCTTAAAATCACCACTTGAATTCATTACTTGAAAATTTATTTATTCTTTTAACTCAAAGGTAATCCATTAGCTTGAAAATTAATTTAGCTTTAATATAGAAATTCTAGATCCAGAATGCTTACCGGATTTATTTTTAAAAAATTGGTTATAGTTTAAATATAGAAGAGCTAAAAGTACCAGACTATGGCATTAAACAACTTAAATTAGCGTTTATGCCATGTTGATACTCGAAATACGTTTCGTATGCTTATTTATCTAACATATTTTTAAATCCTTCATTTTAAAATTTTAAATATTGTCAAAATATTTTCGTTTGCTATAAAATAATATTTGAATCTTAATATTCTCTGAGGATTTAAAATTTTCTTCTAAAATTTCTAAATTTTATTTCAATTATTTCGAAAGTATTCTAGCACCATTATTTCACTTCTATCTTTATTTTTATAAAATATGTTAGAGAATTCACATGAATCGACCGTGAGATGCGGTGATTGATTTATTCAATCCAATACCCTTGGAGGGTAATGGATGGCAATGCTGTAGCTAATGAAGTTCTAACTGAGGCTCGGCTATTGCTGTTACCCTCCTGCCATGATCAGAGCTTTAATAGCTCAATAACACCTTATCCCTACACTGTCCTCTACAGATAACGGGGAAGATGAAAAGCTTTCTTGCTTCGCCCCTTTAAGCCAGTCCTTATAAGGACATTCAAACCCGGGGAGAACAGTCCTTTTTAGGACTTCCAGGGTAACAATTAGCAATGCTGAACCAAGGAAGTTAACTGAGGTTCGGCTGTTGCTGTTATCCTGGGTGTGAGTTTTTGAGTTCGCTCCCTTAGGGTTTTTGCCTTAAGGGAGCACTTTGAGTCTCCGGGAAAGGTGTTTTCTGGCACGGCCCGCTGAGGGGTTCTTGGCGGTGAATTATTTTCCTCGGAATTTGAGCGGTTCTGCTCAGTGGCCGGGGAGCCCGTCATTGAGTGGAACCAACGCTGAGATATGGACGGTCTTTCGCCCACTATGGAGTGGCCTAGAGATCGTCCGATTTTTTGAGATTTTACCCTTTACTTACTAATCAGGGTAACAAATAGCAATGCTGAACCAAGGAAGTTAACTGAGGTTCGGCTGTTGCTGTTATCCTGGGTGATGAGTTTTTGAGTTCGCTCCCTTAGGGTTTTTGCCTTAAGGAAGCACTTTGAGTCTCCGGGGTAGGTGTTCTCCGGCACGGCCCGCTGAGGGGTTCTTGTCGGTGAATTATTTTCCTCGGAATTTGAGCGGTTCTGCTCAGTGGTCGGGGAGCCCGTCACTGAGTGGAACCAACGCTCAGATATGGACGGTTTTTCGCCCACTAAGAAGTGGCCTAGAGATCGTCAGATTTTTTGAGATTTTACCCTTTACTTACTAATCAGGGTAACAATTAGCAATGCTGAACCAAGGAAGTTAACTGAGGTTCGGCTGTTGCTGTTATCCTGGGTGTGAGTTTTTGAGTTCGCTCCCTTAAGGTTTGAGTCTCCGGGGAGGGTGTTCTCCGGCACGGCCCGCTGAGGGGTTCTTGTCGGTGAATTATTTTCCTCGGAATTTGAGCGGTTCTGCTCAGTAGTCGGGGTGCTTGGACGGGGAGGCCGATACTGAGTGGAACCAACGCTGAGCGGTTCTGCTTAAACGGGGTGCTAGGACGGGGCGGCCGTCAATGAGTGGAACCAACGCTGAGACTTGGACGGTCTTTCGCCCACTATGGAGTGGCCTAGAGATCGTCCGATTTTTTGAGATTTTACCCTTTACTTACTAATCAGGGTAATAAATGGCAATGCTAGCCAATGAAGTTTTAACTGAGGCTCGGCTATTGCCATTACCCAGCCATGACTAGAGCTTTTTAGCTCAATAACACTCCATCCACACAGATTTTCTTCATTCAGATGACGGGATAAAGAGTCAAGGACTCAGTCCATCGCCTAGTTCTTATAAGAACTATAAGAACACATTCAAACCCACTAATCGTGCAAGCTGTCAATTACAATGAGACTGATTACTACAAACACAAAAGACCGAAGGCTATTCTTCTCTCAACCGATCATAGCTAACACTAATGCCCTCAGAGGGCGAGCTTAATTGCTCACAAATCTCCCATTCCCAAATAACTCTCATTACAGATAAAGGGGAATAAGAAAAGCACTTGTGCTTCACCCATCCTGTCAGTAACGTCAATGGGTATGTTACGTAATAATAAAAAAAAAAAAAAAATACAGGATTCATTCTATTCAATCCAATGCCCTTGGAGGGTAATGGAATGCAATGCTGTAGCCAATGAAGTTCTAACTGAGGTTTGGCTATTGCTATTACCCTCCTGTCATGATCAGAGCTTTAATAGCTCAATAACACCTTATCCCTACACTGTCCTTTACAGATAACGTGGAAGATGAAAAGCATTCTTGCTTCGCCCCTTTAATCCAGTCCTTATAAGGATAAGGATGTTATGTAATATTACATATACTATTACGATAATCCATTGTAATGACTTTCCTATAGGGACAATGTAATGAATGGGCAACACTACATATAACATTACTATACTATAATCCATGGTAATGACTTTTCAACAGGTAGAATGTAATGAATGGCAAGGTAGCCAATGCAGTTCTAACTGAGGCTTGTCTCTTGCTGTCAATTACAATGAGACTGATTACTACAAACACAAAACACCGAAGGCTATTCTTCTCTCAACTGATCATAGCTAACACAACTGCCCTCAGGGGACGAGCTTAACAGCTCACAAATCTCCCTTTCTCAAACAACTCTCATTACAGATAAAGGGGAATATGAAAAGCACTAGTGCTTCACACATGCTGTCAGTAATGTTAATGGTTACTTACACATATATATATATTTTTTTTTCTGATATAAATCTCACAGCCAATCATATATATGAGAATATATATATATATATATATATATATATATATATATATATATATATATATATATATATATATATATATATATATATATATATATATATATATATATATATATATATATATATATATATATATATATATATATATTCTCATATATATCTAAGAATCTGTGGAGGAGATATAGATGTAAATAAGTTTTTTACCTGGGGAATAACGTATATTAGGATTGCCAAGTAACTTTATAAACTTGGTTATTTTACTCCTAATCCCAAAGAAGCAAACAGTTAAGTTTGCTTAATTGGGATTAGGAGTGAAAAAAGTTAGGAGTAACCCTAATATACATTATTCCCAAGGTAAAAAAAACTTATTTACATGTATATCTCCTCCAGAGATTCTTATTCAAAATAAAAACACCTTGTAGCAACTTGTATAGGTAAAGTTGATAAGGCTATATATATATATATATATATATATATATATATATATACATATATATATATGGGAGCCCCACTCTCATGGACCCCTAGCTGGATCTATCCTCTCCTTCTTCTACTTTGAGGAAGATCCATTACTTTAATCTTTCCTATAAGGCCTCATCAGCCAACTCTTCTTACTTTATGACCCTTGTGCTATTAGAGTACTCGAGTGCCATGGGGTCTTTTCATTTCTGACCTTACAACTATGCCCTCTCTATAAACCTTACTATAATTCTTCTATAATCTACTCTTTCCCCTTCAATATACCCTATTCCTCCTATGGATTTAAATTCGGAAGAAGGCGAGTTCAGAAGCCTTAAGGTAGCAGCCCTACCACTGAACTATTCCATCGTCAGGCTAGTTCCCTGACATGGAGAACATAACCATACTTGTAAGCTGACAGAAAAAGATAATCGGATTAAATCTATGGGAAACGACCCAGGAATGGAAAAGGGAAAACGAAAATGGAAACGATAAAATATAATACACATAGCAAACTGGAATGTAAGACGAATATCATATAAAGAAATAGAATTAAACCAGTTACTAAATGAAAGAAATTTTAAAATAGCAGTAATCACTGAAACAAAAAAGAAATTAAAAGGAACTATGAGAACTGAAAATTTTAATGTGATATACAGTGGAGTTGACAGAGACCAAAGAGCACAAGCAGGAGTCATTATTTGGATTCATAACTCCCTCTTTCAAAACAGTTAAACCGTTATAAATTATGGAATGAAAGAATAATAGAAGCTAGAATAAAAATAGATAGAGCCTATTTAACAATAATTGGTTTATATGCTCCAGAAGAAGGAAGAGAACAGGATAATATTGATTTTTATAATCAGCTACAAAACATATATAATAAAATAAATAAAAATGATTACATAATTTTAGCAGGAGACTTAAATGCAAGAATTGAAAACACGAAAATTAATAATAATATAGGAATACATGGAAAACACACTCTAAACAGAAATGGTAAAAGAATTATTGACTTTGTAGTTTATAATAACCTAAAAAGAATGAATTCCTTCTATAAACATAAAGACATACATAAATATACTTGGGCAGCAAGAGGATGGAACTCACTATTAGATTACGTCATATTAAATGAAAAGACATCAAAATTTTCACTAGATGTTAGAGTTCACAGAGGATATGAAATAAGCAGTGACCACTTCCGTGTTAAAATAAAATTAAGATTACCACCTAAATGGCTACAAGTAACAGGAACAGAAAGAAAAATTGAAACATTTGTTTATAAAACTAGACTATTGAATGACACAAATGTACAACGGATATATGAACAAAGAATTAACCAATATATAGATAAAATAAAACAAAATGAAGAAATAGAATTAGAATGGCTTAATATAAAAATGATACTAAATGCAGCAGCAAATGAAAGCTTAGGAAAGACCAAAAAATTCAATAAACTAAAACAACTGAAGATCTGGGATGATACAATCAAAGAAATAATCAAAACGAAAAAAGAAGTCTATAACAAATGGTTAAGCAGTAAAAGATTAGAAGATGAAATAGAATATAAAACAATAAGAGCCATAGCTAAAAGAGAAGTCAGAAAAAGACATAGAGAATCATTGAATAAATTTTTTTCTAATTTAGAACATGATCTATATAAAATAAGACCCAATGTATATAAGATTTTGAAAAACTTAAATGCAGATACCAAAAAAAACATAAAATTAAACACTCAATTTAAATTATAAGAATTTCTAAATTACTGCACAGAACTGTGGACAGAAAAATATTTTAAAAAAGACAACTGGCAAACAATTAATGAAAATGAAAAGGAAATAACTGAAGAAAAATTAGAAATCAGCCTGAAAGAAACAAGAAATGGAAAATCACCTGGAGAAGATAAGCTAGGTTCAGAACTATATAAATACGCAGGAACAAGATTCAAAGAAAGACTCTTATTATTTTTAAATAAAATTTACTCAACTGGTATCCCCCCAACAGAATGGAAAAAAGCAATTGTGATTCCTATCTTTAAGAAAGGTAATAGAGATGACCCTAAAACTATAGAGGTATCAGTATACTAAATTCCTGTTACAAAATATATAGCAGAATCTTAAATAACAAACTAATGAAATATTCCGAAAACTTTATTCTAGAAGTACAGAATGCATTTAGAAAAGGACGATCATGTATACACCCAGCTTTTTGCTAAAATTAATAATAGAGAAAAGAAGAGAATATAATTTAGAAACACATATTGCATTTATTGACTTTGAAAAAGCATTTGACAAAGTTAAAAGAAACATATTATTTAACATATTAAAAGAAAGACAAATACCAAATAATATCCTAAAAGCCATCACAAGTATATACGAAAATAATCAAATACAAATAAGATTAAATCACGAGCTATCATATACAAGAGAGATAAACCAAGGGGCCCGACAGGGATGTCCCCTCTCAGCAACTTTTATTAATGTCTACTTAAATGAAATAATAATAAAATGGAGTAAAAATTTACATCAAGGAATTAAACTTTCACCTACAGTTAACTTAAACACTCTCCTCTTTGCCGACGACCAAATAATAATTACAAATTCTGAAGATAACTTACAGGAAGATATTTTAAATCTAAATGAGTTATCCAAAGATTATGGTATGATAATATCAACGGAAAAATCAAAAACTATGGCCTTTAAAGGACAAGATCCAGCAAGAACTAAAATAGTAATAGATAACAAGATCTTAGAACAGGAGAATTCACTTAACTACCTAGGATGTATGATCACATATGAAAATGAAAAAGATATAAGGTAAAAATTGCAAAATATTTAAAAATAACAGGTGTAATTAACTCTATATTTAAACCAAACCTAGTTCAAAAACAAACCAGTCTAAAAATATACACTCTATACTTTTAGCCCTACCGGTCTTAATGTATGGAAGCGAAATTTGGACAATAAAACAAAAAGACGAACAAAGATTAACAACAGCAGAAATGAAGTTTATGAGAAAAACTGCAAAGTATACCCTATTTGATCACAAAAGAAATTATGATATTAGAAACAAAAGATATTATGAAAGAATTAAACCAAAAACCAGTAATAGTAAAAATTTAAAAATATAAACACAAGTGGATGGAACACGTTCAAAAAATTATTATTTCATGTACAAGCCATTAGGAAAAAAGAAAACCAGGACGTCCTCTTGAACGGTGACTTCTAAGGAACAGGCCATGCTGGGCCTAAATCCTTGATACGTATGATGATGATGATATAATGATATATATATATATATATATATATATATATATATATATATATATATATATATATATATATATATATATATATATATATATATATATATATATATATACTCATATTTTTATATTACTAATATATATATATATATATATATATATATATATGTAATAATTTTTTTAACTTGGGGATATTGTATATTAGAATAACCAAGTCATTTTATAAACTTGGTTATTTTAACTCCTAATCCCAAATATGCAAACAATTAAGTTTGCGTCTGAAACAAAGTTCAAGTCTAAAGATGTTACAAACACCGGGGGAACTCATTGTAAAGGTGGGTAAAGCTCTGATCACTATTCTTAGTATTTTCCCATAATGTAAAGCACATCTCACTAGAAGATGTATGCTGCAATGCATTATGGGTGGGGTCACTACCCAGACCGGTTTCAAACATTTTGAGGTCTCCCTATATACCAAGTTCCTTATAAGGACTGGCTTAAAGTTGCGAAGCAAGAATGATTTTAATCTGTAGAAGACACTGTATGGATAAGGTGTTATTGAGCTATTAAAGCTCTGATCATTGCGGGAGGGTAACAGCAATAGCCGAGCCTCAGTTAGAACTTCATTGGCTATTGGCTACAGCAGGGTATTGGATTGAATGAATCAATCACCGCATCTCACGTTCGATTGATTCCCAATTCGCTACTCAATATACACCAAGGTTTTAATAATACGGAGCCTTATCATCTTTACCTATAGAAGCTGAAACAAGGTATTTTTATTTTTAATAAAAATCTCTGGAGAAGATAAAGTTATAATAAATTTTTTATATTGGGGATATTGTATATTAGGATTACCAAGTAATTTTATAAACTTAGTTATTTTAACTCCTAATCCCAAGTATGGAAACATTTAAGTTTGCGCCTGAAACAAAGTTCAAGTCTAAAGATGTTTCAACAACAGGGGATCTCATTGTAAAGGTGGGTAAAGCTCTGATCACTATTCTTAGTATTTTCCCGTAATCTAAAGCACATCTCAGTAGAAGATGTATACTGCAATGCATTATGGGTGCGATCACTACCCAGACCGGTTCCAACCTTTTTTGAGGTCTCCTCAGTGAGTAGCTAAACCCTAAATACCAAAGTTTTAATAATACGGAGCCTTATTACCTTTACCTATAAAACTTGAAACAAGGTGTTTTTATTTTTAATATAAGTCTCTGGAGGAGATATAGATGCAATAAATTTAATTATTAAATAAACGAAATTATTAAATAAATCTTAAGAGCTTTGCGAGAAGGGGAAGCTTGGAGCGGTACAAGCTCGCCTCAGGTTTTCAACATACTTGAAGGAGTGCGGTAAGTTGGTGTGATGTTAAATCAGGTGCGAGACAATTATGCACACGATCCCCACTGTCATTCATCATCTATATGGATCGCGTTATGAAGGAAGTGGTAATAAGTCTGTCAAACTTACAGCTGTTTTCTTTAGCACTTTATTGTATGTGTGCTATGTTATACTCTTAAGAATCCACTACTAATCTTCTTGATTTCCTGACTAAACTGATTATCCGTTGAAATAAATTGTGTATGAAAATCAGAAAACAAATAAGATAAAATTCAATGAAAACATTGAAAACATCAAATGCCTCCTACAAGGAGAAACCTGCAGAACAATTACACACATTTTGCATTTTTTTCAATCTATTTCCATTTCTCACTATACAGAACAAATGAAAATATGGTGGCCCACCTAAAATCACGAATAAAATCCTCAACGCAGATCTACAGTCACCAGAAGAATCAACAGAGAAACTTTAACATCCGACAACTCGAAGAACAGCTGCAGTATCTACCAGAAGAAAGCCCTCAATATAATTTAGCCCTCCCAGCCATGCAAAGACAAGTATCCGCAAAGGGTGCCCTACTTAGATCGCGACATACACAAATACATTTCTCAGATGCACCCACAAAATATTTTTTTCTCTTTGGAAAAAAAAAAATACAAAGCAGCAAACTGCATCTCCGCTATTAGATTTCAAAATGGCACATCACAGAATATCCAAGTAAAATCACTTCTGAAATCATACAATACTACAAGAATGCATACAGCTCCACAGGAACATCCCTTCACACCATTCACGAAATACTGAAAGAAACAGAAAGAATCTCTGCAACAGATCGGAAGCACTTAGAAAACCTACTACAGCAAATACTCCACAGCAAATGAAAACTGCATGCGCATCCTTGCCAAAGAATAAATCTCCCAGCCTTGATGGTCTCACAACAGAGTTTTTCCAAGTTTCTGGAATCAACTCCGACCACTTTTTCTTAAAACACTGCAAGAAGCCTACCTGAATCAACTCCCACAATCCGTCACGACCTCAGTAGCACTAGTGATACAAAAGAAAGGAGACCACAGACATCCGAAACTGGCGTCCAATCTCACTAATCAATACAAATTGCAAAATCATTTCCAAAGTTATTGCTAACCGACTAAAGCCAACACTGCCTGAAGTTATTGACCGACATCAAACTTATTCTGTTCCTGGGAGAATATTACATGATAACCTCCATTTAATAAGAGATATCATCCGCATCGCAAACAGCCAAAATGAAGACCAAGCACTCGTCAGCCTTGATCAGGAGAAGGCTTTCGATAAGGTAGAGCACGAGTACCTTTATGGAGTCCTAAAGGCATTCGGCTATGGCCCTCTCATCATTCAAACAGTGCAATTGTTATACAAAGATGCACTCTTCTGTTTAAAAATTAACACCAGGCTCACCCGCACTTTGCCATACTCCAAAGTGATCAAACAAGGATGTCCTCTCTTTGGACAGTTATACACTCTGGCCATAGAACCCTTCTTAAAAAGAGTATACGTCACCATCATCTCAAAATGAACCAGCATAATAGAGCCACATCAAAAACTAACCCTATCAGCATATGCTGATGACGTCACAGTAATAATCCGTAATGACAAAGAAATGACAGTAACCAATGAAGCACACTGCTTCTGTCCCCCCCGCTCAGCGTATCTGGTGATGACTCAATATTGTACTAGGCATTCTAATGCTGACTTTTGCGGAGGTAATGCATTTACAGTTCCCGCCACCTGTTAGAAAAACGCAGAAATTCTTAATTTTCCTAGTAAATGTGCTGAAATACCATATCTGGAAAGAGAAAAAAATCCCAGATACGAGACAAAAATAGAGTATACGCGAAAGTGGTCAGTGGGTTTAACTTTTACTTGCCTGGATTCTTGGCACACGAGAGATACCTGCTAGGGGATGGAAGGTTCTTCAACAAATGGTGCAAACCAACTATTATCTTTCATGACACAGGGGCAAATTAAACCTTGTCTTTTTTTATAAAATAATACTTTGGTTTTGTAGTTCACAAATAGGAGGGGATTGACCTGATTAAACCCGAGCTGCGAAGGCCAACACCGAGGCGGTTTATTAGATCCTTGAGAGCTGTACCACTCAGGCCAGCTTCTTTCCCCCATTTTTCTGTTCATTTGGTTCTCTAATCCAGAGGTCGGCAACGCAGTACCCGCGGGCGACATGGCGCCCACAGTGAATTTTTAGTGCGCCATCGGAGAAATTATTGAAAACTGCTTTGGAGCTCGCAGCGGGAATTTTGCAGCGTAGATCGCAGTATATCTGAGAGATACATTCATTACTAGTATGTGCTAAAATGCGAGAAAACATAAAGGGAAAACACTGCAAATATAATACATGATGGTACAATTTAAGTGAATATTGAATCCAACGTTATTTCATAGCCGAATATACAAACTACAAGAGTTTCGTGCCGAATATATAGAAACTAAAAATTACTATATATATATCCCATCTGCCGAATATATAGAAATATATTCGGCGGATGTAAGCATAAGTAGTGCCTTATGGGCAACTCGTAGTAAAGGTGGAGCAAGCAAGCTCCAGACCTCTTTCCTTGTATGTTCCGTAAATGTAAAGCACATCTTGCAGAGGTCAGCAACCTTTTTAATATGAAGAGCGCAATATAAAATTCGAAAATTACGGAGGGCTCATGACACAGGCATTTTTTTCTCTCATATCAGGGTTAGAAATTCTACGATTAGTTGTTTTTAAGAAACATGAGTTTTCATATTTTAACATTATTCTATTTACCTCGCTTTTACAACATATTTTTGTCACATATGAATGAATATAAAATACCATAAAAAATAAAAATAAAAAATGAATACAAAAAGAATATTCATGTTAACAATTAGCATGTATCTGTCAGATCAGATGTGAGCGCCTTGCTTTATCAATCATAATGGCAAATGTATTTGTTTATTATGCAATAATAGTGTGGCTATTTCTAAAAACATAATGTAGAAAGACATTTCGAAACCATATCATGCCCATTGTAATTTTAAGTTTAATTATTTAAATTAGGAGGAGTCGGCAACTCGCGCCCGCGTGCGTCATGGCGCCCGCAGTATTGCGCCCTTCATATTAAAAAGGTTGCCGACCATTGCTCTAATCAATGGTTATAACATTATGTCTTGGTGATCATTTCGTCTCTTTTGTTTATTTATTTTGGATAATTTGTGTTTTTAGCTTTTCTTAGGACAGGTGAGATGAGAGTGATGTCTAAGGACCTTTTTAACCACAACCTTTTCATAGTTAAATTGGTCGAGTGAGGCCTTTTTTATAACCTCCTCTTTTCATACTCTACCTTTTTATCTCTTCCACTCTCACTACTTGCTGACCCTCATCACTCTTTATATTCTAAAGGCCGATGATGAGAGACATGAACTCCCAAATTATTATTTTGAAAATATATTTTCACAGTGATTAACAGTTATTGAATTTATGCACTTCATAAAGCGTTCGAATTCCTACGGCTTTCATATCTTGTAAGGATATCCTGCAATGCAAAATATGAAACCAGTTTAAGAAATAGAGAAAAAAAATCATCATGTTTTTTTTTTTTCTTTGAGGTGCAGAATTAAAACTCGTATTGCAAAAAAAAAAAAAAAAAAGAAGAAGAAGCTATTTCCATTGGGCCGTATTGGTACGTGTACTGTGCTGTACTGTGCCATCTATTCTTTTCAAACTCTTTCATTTATTCTTGAATATAGTTTGGTATTAGAGTCTACAGTTCACCTCTGAAATCCGCTGAACTTTTCTTTTTTAAAAGGCCTCTCCCGAGATACCCTGCTCAAACTAATCCTATTTCAAATCCCGTTTGTGAACTTCGTGTCTTCGAATCAGCATGATGATATCCCTATCACCAATAACACAGCACACGATTTAGATGTCCGACAAGGACGAACTCTTCTTTTTTTTTTTTTTTCTGGTGTAAAATATTCCATCACTACACTAAATCTTAAGCAGTTTCGTCAAATGATTAAACAATATCGCAAATGGGGGATTCAAGTTAATGTATAATAATCAGGTGCTGTTTCTAAAGAAACTCGTTTTGCAGCATGATGCAAAGTGTAGCTGTTAATTGGAGTCAAGGAACGTATTTTACTATGTTGATGAACATGCACGAATCAAACAAGAATATACGGACCCAAAAAGCATCTCTGATCAATGTCGATATCGCTGTTTTAATAAAAATTTACAACAAAAACTGATAAAGGTGTACTCTTTTCCCCACCACCTCAGGGGTAGAGCACCAGGCGCGTTTTTTTTTAACGTGGTATCCCCGGTAGGCATAATCCACGCATTGATAAATTTAAAAATTTATCAGTTTACTTTGCAACAAAACAGTTGAATCTCATTTTGCATATCAAGAAAAAAAAACGATATTATTAATATAAAGACTGAATAGAATTAGACTAAGTACTCATTCCTGAAGTACACCGGTGTCACCTTAAATCTTGGAGACTCTTATCCAAAATGGTAATTTTTATTCCAATTCCATATCGTACACTTATGCAGCAGCCATCAATGCTTAGTCCTGGAAAAATCTATAAAAAATCAAAAATTCTCATGGTGTAACAATTGACCTTGCCAAACTCAACTGCGATATTGCTATGTAATGCGAGAAAATTCCTCAAACACGACCTTCCCCTTAGTAAACCCAGCCCGTTCATTGCAGAACAAAAAATCTCCGTCGACCTGCTTCAGCATCTGCTTTCATCAGCCTTTTCAAAGTCTTCACCACCGCTCCAGAGAACCTAATATGTCATTTATTAGACGTACATCAATATTTGTACCACCTTTGTGCAATTCTTGTTGCTGTCAATAATCCTACTGCTGGGCAAAGGCATTCCCCCCATGTTATTCCATTCGGCTCTATTTTGGGCTGTTCTCCACCTGGTTACTCCTACTGATTGAGGTAGATATAAGACACCTGGTCTTCTGTCTCTTTCACTCTCCAGGTATCCAGTAAGTGGTTAGTTTATCCCATTTATCATCTTGTTTTCTCATCAAGTGTTCTGTCCATTTCCATTTTGCTATAAGATGGATTTTTATTATTTTTTATACAAAATAAGAGAACTGTATAGGATTGTTGATGATAAAATTTAATATTACAAGCAAATATAAATAAATTAATAAATATATTTATGTATCGAGAAAAATTGGGGGTACTGCAGTTCTTAAGTGCCTATGCACGAGCCGCCCTCCCCCCTGCTCTTCACCAGAAGGAAAACATCTCCCAAAGGAGGAGGATATTATTCTATTTGGTATCAAAAATCCCATGGTAAATAGAAACCATTTACCTCTGGGTATTACTAGACAAAAGATTGCCCTTTTGTGTAGTAGTATCCAAAACTATCGCTCAACTCTATTGTATTCGCCATTGAATACAAAGAATAAACTATTACTCTATCAGAAGGTGATACGTCATGTAATTACCTCTGCCTCCCGAGCTTAAAGCCACACCTCCAAAGTTAACATACTAAAATTACAACGAGTGCAAAATAAGTACTTACGGGTGGCACTAGATGCCTCCATGGCTCATCAGAAACGAACAGATTCATCGTGATACCAATATTCCATGTACTTCCTCATTCCTTTTCTCTCTCTCTCTCTCTCTCTCTCTCTCTCTCTCTCTCTCTCTCTCTCTCTCTCTCTCTCTCTAGCAGTAAAGTTCTTTTCGAATGCGGCCACTCCCCCTAATTAACTGATCCAACAAGCTGCAGGCTACAACGAATATGAGCCATACAAACACAAAAGACTTACAGCCATTCTACCTTCCAATGATATCGCTTAATCCTTCAGCCCTCAACAGGGCATGCTAAATGTTCATAAATTATTTCTACCAAGGTTGCCTCAGATTCGGACAACGGGTATTAAAAGCGTTAACCTTTCACCCTTTTGCAACGGTATCGTTCACGGGTTAGCCTAGTGGCTGTGGCTTCGCAACCATATGCCTGGGGAAGGAGTATCCTAGGTTCGATTCCCGTCGAATACGTGAGGAGCTTAAGGATCTTCCTCAGCCATAGTGGAGTTCGCCGATCTTGGGCGTGGAAAGCAGGGTTTTTCCCCAATTTATGTGGGGTTTTTCATCCCGCAAGCAGGCAAACCGGCCCCGTAAACACACACACGGATGCAGTCAGGAATACTTAAGACAATCCCTCTGGTCATAGGTCTGAATTGTCAGCTATGCCGGTCCCGAGCCCGGATAAAAATAGGGGCGGAGGAATTGAGGTGGTGCCGCCCTTTTCCGTAAAAGGGCACACGGCCGTTGAATCACGAAATGAAATGAAATGAACAGTATCGTTATACAGTTCCAAAATTATTAACTACAAATACTCTTTCTCATTAGGATGAACTTCCACGTCATTTAATTCATAAATATAAATATGTATAAAATAAAATATAATTGCATTTATGTATTTCGGAAAGCTAATCAGAGATAGTGGGCTCAATACTAGCACTAAATTTAACGGCAACCGATGAAGAGACTGGCAAAGAAGGTCTGCAACGTCTTGGTACCTAACGGTAACAGGATATGTTGTCTGAAATAGTGTGGGAAGTGATTTAATTATAAAAAGAAAATTAAAAGTCATCATCATTATCAAATTCCTGCCATGTACCCCCAAGGGGTGAACAGGATATGATAGTACTACATGAAAAATTTCCATCATTATTAACATCCTATCTACAATTTTCCTCCAAATCAGTCTGTTATTTGTCAACACTCCAGCAATATCAGATTTTATATTTCTATCGTCTAAGGTACTTTGTATTGTATCAATCCACCTATATCTTAGCCTTTCTCTGGTCGTTTTCCTGCCAACCTGGCAGAGAACACTTGTTTTGCTAATCTTTCTTCGCCCATTCTGTTTAGGTGACCATACCAACTGAGATTAGCTCTGCTAACGCATTCCTGGATTCTGACAATGTCAAGTTCTTTCCTGATATCCTCGTTTTTAATATGATATTGCCATTGATGCCATCTGTTCATTCCATTAATCTTTCTCAGGACTCTCATATCTGCGGCCTCTACTCATTGGTCAAGTGTTTTGCTACCCAGTTTTCAGATCGATAAGTTAAAATTGGTTTTAACACTGTCTTGTACAGCTAATTTAATGTTCCGACTAATTTCTCTTTTATTCCATATTAATTTATTCAATCGACTTCCTACCATACCAGCTTTGTTGCGTCTGTTGTCTATTCTCATATTTAATTTACCATCTTCACTAAAAATCATACCTAAGTAGCTGAAATGTTTTACTTGTTCCACAGGTTCTCCGTTCACAATCCAGTTGATATTTTCAGCGATTCTGCCTATTTTAGTTGTCTTTGTCTTTTTATTGCTGACCTTCATACCATATCTATTACAACAGCTATTCAATTTGGTCAGAGAATCTTGCAGACTTGTAGCGGATTTATTTAGAAGTATAACATCATCCGCATAAAGCAAAGAGCTGACATTAACATCTCCAATTCTGATATCATGTTTAATACCACTTTCCTTCATAATGTGATCCATATAGATAATGAATAACAGAGGGGATAATGTACATCCTTGTCTCACACTAGATTTAACATTAAACCTGTACTTACATCAATTCTAACTGCTGACTTACAACTCAAATAAAGACTAAGTATTGCTTGATATAATGCCCCATTGACACCACATAACTGTAGCGTTTTGAATAGCTTCTCTCTTGGCACCTGGTCATATGCCTTTTCCAGATTGACAAAACTTAAATTTGTTATATTCCCACGATTTCTCAACTATGTTTTGTAAATTAAAAGTTTATTTCATAAAATAAGTAGAATCTAGTAATTTGTAATTAAAATAAATTTAGAAAATAGAGATGTATTTCTGTGATGATTGTGTATTTCTGCTAACTCTAGTGATGCCATTGTTTTTGCATGGCTGTGGCCAATCACAACTTTCCGTAATGATTTGTATTCTCGCCATCCAGTGACGAGAAAACACGGAAGTAGCTGAGTTATTTTGGATAGCGATGGAAATAGAAATGCAAAATATAAGTATAATTATTACAGTATAACAGTTATAAACATCCTATTATATATGATTAATTTTCTTAAATCTTTCATAATGTCAACATTATTTTATATTAGGTTTAAGATTATTTAAATTAAGGGGATATTAGATCCAACATTATTTCCAAGCCATTTAAATTCTTAAAAGATTTAAAATTAACGTTTGTTTTTATAGATTTAGCATTATTTCAACTGTTCCAACTAAATGATTATATGCATTATTGCAAAATGAATTGCTATTTCCCGTAATGTCCACAGCACTGATGTAATAATACTTTCATATTCTCTTGTCTCAAATTACTAATTCAAATAAGTTCGTTATCGTTAACAAAGACAAAGAAACACTTTATAAATAAAATATTGACGTTTAACGTACCAGTAAGTTAGCGGGAAAATTTGTTACTGTGGCTTTTCCTTTCTTTGGTCCAGATGGATTTACGCACCCTGAAGTGTAAGGCTTTAGAGTGTCGCTTGAATGTCTGCGTATTGACGCAATGAAACAATGAAATGTGATACTATTGTTCAAATTGTAATAACAATCCCAGAGCTTCATTGCACTGTGGATTGATTGGATTGTTTATGCATGGCTATGTTATATTTACGAATAGCATTTAGAAATGACAGAATAGTCCTTAATACTTAATGATAATATATATATATATATATATATATATATATATATATATATATATATATATCATCATCATCAAATTCCTGCCATGTACCCACAAGGGGTGTACAGGATATGACAGTACTACATGAAAAAATTACCTCATTACTAACTTCCTATCTACAATTTTCCTCCAAATCAATCTGTTACTTGTCAAGACTCCAACATTATCAGATCTTATATTTCTATCGTCTAAGGCACTTTGTACCGTATCTATCCACCTATATCTTGGTCTTCCTCTGGGTCGTTTTCCTGCCAACCTGGCAGAGAACACTTGTTTTGCTAATCTTTCCTCTCCCATTCTGTTTAAGTGACCATACCACCTGAGATTAGCTCTGCTAACGCATTCCTGGATGCTGACAATGTCAAGTTCTTTCCTAATATATATATAATAACTTGGTTATCCTAATATACAATATCCCCAAGGTAAAAAAAATTATTATATATATATATATATAAAATATTATATATATATATATATATATAATATTTTTTTTACCTTGGGGATATTGTATATTAGGATAACCAAGTCATTTTATATTATAACCTTGATTATTTTAACTCCTAATCCCAAGTATGCAAACAATTAAGTTTGCGCCTGAAACAAATTTCAAGTCTAATGATGTTACAACACCAGGGCAACTCGTTGTAAAGGTGGATAAAGCTCTGATCACTATTCTTAGTATTTTCTCATAATGCAAAGCACATTATGATCCCACCCATAATGCATTGCGGTAAACATCTTCTAGTGAGATGTGCTTTACATTATAGGAAAATACTAAGAATAGTGTTCAGAACTCTACCACCTTTACAATGAGTTGCCCTGGTGTTGTAACACCTTTAGACTTGAACTTTGTTTCAGGCGCAAACTTAATTGTTTGCATACTTGGGATTAGGAGTTAAAATAACCAAGTTTATAAAATGACTTGGTTATCCTAATATATATCTATATATATATATAGATATATATATATATATATGTGTGTGTGTGTGTGTGTGTGTACTGACTTATATATATATATATAAATCAGCATGCACCATTGCCACAGCAGCAATTCATTTCAATGGAAACATCTGTACTGTGGAAATACAGAAGGTGTAAGATAGGGTGACACGCTATTTCCAAAATTATTCACAGCGTTCCTAGAAAAAATATTCCATCTTCTTCACCGGGAAAGGAAAGGTCTGAAGATAAATGGAAGATATAGTGGCACTCCTTACTGGCATTCGTATAGCCAAGGTATGTAAGTTCTTTTCACTTAAAACTTTGATATCTTCTAGGTCTAGCTACTCACTGATGAAACCTCAAAAAAGGTTGAAACCGGTCTGGGTAGTGACCTAATGTAATAAGTCTCCTCATAATGTAAAGCAGTATTACATCTCCTAGGAGCTGTGTGTTTTTACATTATGAGAAAATATCAAGATTAGTGAGGGACTTGCTCCACCTTTGCATCGAGTCGCCTTGGTGTAGGCGACTCGATGGATCCGACTATCGGCGGATCCAAGCGTAAGTGACCACTACCAAGTGGTCA
The DNA here is from genome assembly GCF_054136105.1 of Typopeltis vanoorti. Lineage (NCBI taxonomy): Eukaryota > Metazoa > Arthropoda > Arachnida > Uropygi > Thelyphonidae > Typopeltis > Typopeltis vanoorti. The sequence continues at coordinate 113,035,706 of NC_143568.1, forward strand.
CTTACGCTTGGATCCGCCGATAGTTTCGTCGGCATGAAACGCTTAGATCGTAGTCTTCGATCTTAGAGTTTCGCATACTGGCTGAAAAACAATAAGGGATTTTTATCCCCTTAATTCGCAGACGAAACACTTATCTTTACTTCAACTGCGCATGAATTACAGACTGGTATCCAAGAACTCCAAATTGTTCTCAAAACAGCTGACCTAAAGATAACCCAAAAGAAGACCGGAGTTATTTTCAATAGCGCTGTCCAACCAGAAATAATAAAAATCAATAATGAGGAAATTGTTTTGAAGAAATGAGGAAATTTGTTGAAACTTGCTTAATTTCCTCAATAATGAGGAAATTAAACAAGTATATCATTACATATACTTAGGACAACAGATATCAATGGAACAAAATATCATGGGCGAAATTAAGAAACACACGATGCTTCGGTGGAAAGCATTTGGAATATTAGATTGAATTTTCAAAAGCCAACTACCATTATGGCTGAAGAGAAACGGTTTTAACCTGCGTATTCTTCCTGTATATTGACATGTGGGGTGAAACATAAATACTAAATGCGAAGGAATTCATAAATTAAGAACAGCACAAATTAGTATGGAAAGAAGTATGCTTGGTATTACAAGACTGGATCACGAAAGGAATACGTGGATAAAAAACCAAACCAAAGTCTCTGACATCATAGGAAGAGTTAAACATCTGAAGTGGCAATGGGCTGGACATATTGCTCGACGACAAAATCAACGATGGATCAAAGAAGTACTGGATTGGATTCTACGAGAGGGAAAATGACCACGACGTCGACCTAAATCACCGTGGATTGGTTATATCATCAAATTTGCAGGAGTGACATGGGAAAGGAGAACCATGGGCAGACAGCTTTGGAGTAATCTCGGAATGACCTTTTCATCCAGCAGTGGATCGACAATGGCTGATGATGATGATGATGGTATATATATATATATATATATATATATATATATATATATATATATATATATATATATATATTGTCGCCATTTAGTGCAATGCTTGCTCCGAAACGATTCTCAGGTAAGAATGAGCAGCCAAGCTGTATTCAAAGGAGATGACATCACCGAGCGGTGCCAAGAGAATAATCTCCCAAACCAGGGCGAATGAGGATTGTTTCGGCATGTTCGTTGGTCAGAAACAGGTTCGGTGGGCGTAACGTTTTGACTCCTGCGTGTGTGTGTGGGGGGGAGGGAGAATTATAGCGTATATTTATGTTTCTACAGTTACGGATTACAATTAGAGATATAAAATAAACAAATTGTCTTATGATCATTATATGGTCATAAGACATTAAGTCATAAGACATTATATGGTCATAAGACATCAAATAAAATAATAAGCATTCTCTACACGATGGGGAGGGGGGGGAAAACAGCAAGATGATGTTAAAAATAAATGAGGGTTTGTGAAAACCTTACACTGTACATTGTAATGCCGTTTACTTTGTTAGAAATTAAATTCGAACAAAAAAAAAAGAATTATAAGAATAGCTCGTTTGCAGAGAATCATCTACGCTTTCATCTACTGCAGGCAATTCAGAGACCGAATCACAAAATCGCATAAATAAAAACATTTATTAAATAAATAAACATTTAATAAAATAACTTGAATTAAAATGTATTGTATAATATGTGCTAATTCATAATAAATATTTAATGTATTTGCAAATAAATAATTCCCACACCTTTTGAAAATAAGAATTTTAATTGTATTTATTTAAAAAAAAAAAAAAAAAAAAAACTAGATGTGTTATTTTATTGTCTTGGCAATGATCAATACCCTTGGAGGTTACTGGATGGCAATGCTGTAGCCAATGAAGTTTAACTGAGGTTCGGCTGTTGCTGTTACCCCCCCCCGCCCTGGGGCGCTGAGATTCGAGAGTTTTGAGTTCGCTCTCTTTAGATTTTTGCCTTAAGGGAGCAATTTGAGTCTCCGGGGAAAGTGTTCTCCGGCAGGCCCGCTAAGGGGCTTTGTCGGTGAATGCTTTCTTCGAAATTTGAGCGGTTCTGCTCGGTGGTGGTGTGTGGGTGGAAGGATATCATTGAGTGGAGCCAACGCTGAGATGGACGGTCTTTCGCCCACAATTGAGTGGCCTAGGGATCGTCCGAATTTTTAGAGACGGCCTTACCTTTAAATATGGCAATGCTGTAGCCAGTGAAGTTCTAACTGAGGCTCGGCTATTGCTGTTACCCTGTTGCCATGATCAGAGCTTTAATAGCTCAATAACACCTTATTCATACACTGTCCTCTACAGATAACGGGGGTAGAAGGAAAGCATTCTTACACTCGCCCCTTTAAGCCAGTTCTTATAGGGATGAGGTATTATTGTGTTCATGCAATCGCAGTTGACATTTTATTCATACAAACCAAGTGCATCACCATCGCTCCCATGTGCTGTTTCATAAACTGAGGCTTTCATGGAGTCCGAGGGCTCACTGAGGAGGGAAATAGTGTTCCACTTCAGCCCCAAAATACGCCATCTGTCTACAATAATGCCGTGTTTCTGTGAATTATGTTCATTTTTCGTTCTACCTGCATGCAGGATGGAAACTCCGCGTTTCTGTCAAAATAGCCACAGCTTATCTTATATTAAGATGAAAATGATTAAGAATTAAAATTATAAATATTAATCCCACCCCCCCCCCCCCCCACCCCCCCCCCCCCCCACCCCCCCCCCCCCCCACCCCCCCCCCCCCCCACCCCCCCCCCCCCCCACCCCCCCCCCCCCCCACCCCCCCCCCCCCCCACCCCCCCCCCCCCCCACCCCCCCCCCCCCCCACCCCCCCCCCCCCCCACCCCCCCCCCCCCCCACCCCCCCCCCCCCCCACCCCCCCCCCCCCCCACCCCCCCCCCCCCCCACCCCCCCCCCCCCCCACCCCCCCCCCCCCCCACCCCCCCCCCCCCCCACCCCCCCCCCCCCCCACCCCCCCCCCCCCCCACCCCCCCCCCCCCCCACCCCCCCCCCCCCCCACCCCCCCCCCCCCCCACCCCCCCCCCCCCCCACCCCCCCCCCCCCCCACCCCCCCCCCCCCCCACCCCCCCCCCCCCCCACCCCCCCCCCCCCCCACCCCCCCCCCCCCCCACCCCCCCCCCCCCCCACCCCCCCCCCCCCCCACCCCCCCCCCCCCCCAGTTCTTGTGCTGCAAAAATTACTGATTCTGTTTCTTTCTTTAGTGCTCCATTTCTCAACTATTGCCAGGTCAGGTTGCTGTCAGCGCTGTCCTCCTATGCTGTGAAGTTATTTTCCATGCAATGCCTTATTTTTCCATCTTTTACTTCTCATTTTTAATTGGTTGGTTTTGTATTCAAATTTTGTCTCCATGGGTTTAAATAAACCCTCTTTCCTTACCTCAATTAGAAATTTTTCCGTTGTTTGCTGAAGGTAATCCTTTCCATTTCGTTTTTCTTCTTCAATAACTTGCTTCACTTGTAATAATCCTCTACCTCCTTTTTTACGTGATGGATATAGCCTATCAATGTCACTGCGAGGATTGAGGGCATGGTGCATTGTCATTAATTTTCGAGTTTTTCGATCTAAATCTTCCATCTCTAGCTGGGTCCATTCAGCAATGCCTGCTGAATATCTCAGAACAGGTATGGCCCAGGTATTCATTGCTTTTATCAAATTTCCAGCATTAAGCATTGGCTTAAGGAGTTTTCTTAATCGTCTTATGTATTCTGCTCTAGTTCTTTCTTTGATTTTATTGTGCAGAATTTGTGATGTTTCTAAAATTCCCAAATATTTGTAGCTGTCTTCGAATTTTATTGCCTTGATTATTTCACCATTGAGCAGCTCGATTTCGTTCATATCTTCAAACTTTCCTCTTGTTATTCCAGAAATTGCACATTTGTCTAAGCCAAAATCCATTGATAGATCTTGACTGAATATGTGCACAGCGTTTAGCAACGATCCGAGTTAATTCTCTGATTTTGCATACAACTTCAGATCGTCCATGTATAAAAGGTGAGATATCTTTGCACTCTTTTGCGCAGTTTGATAACCATGAGCAGTTTTATTTAAAATTCTAGTTAAGGGGATCAATGACAATATAAACAATAGAGGAGATAATGAGTCTCCTTCAAAGATGCCCCTTTTTTATGTTTATCTCTCCAATTTCTTCTCTATTTATAACCAACGCTGTTTTCCAGTTTTTCATGCTGGATTGCAAACATTTTTGCACGTTTTCGCTAATATGGAATAGTTCTGTGCATTTTAAAATCCAACTATGAGGCACCGAATCAAACTCTCTTTTATAATCTATCCAAGCTATATGGAGGTTGGATAGATTAAGAATCATTTTATCAATCAGCAATTGGTCTTGAATTTTTGCTGTTACCTTTTTGTCCAATCGGGAGAAGAGAATTTGCTTTAAGATAGCTGTATATTTTATCAGCTAGTATGCCTGTGAGTAGCTTAAAAGTTGTTGGCAGGCAGGTTATTGGTCGGATGTTTTCTGTGTTTGGACCTTTTTCTTTATCCTTTATGATCAAAAATGTTTTCCCTGCTGTGAGACACTCTTCTTTGCATTTTCTTTCTAAAACATCATAAAATTGGTTAGCAAGTCTTTCGCGAAAGCCAGTTAGATATTTCAACCAGTAGCCATGTAATTCATCCTTCCCGGGTGTTGACCAATTTTTTATTTTTTTGGCTAGCTTTTGAACCATTTCAGTTGTTATTTTCAGTTGGTCCATTTTTCGTTCTTGATATTCATTCGTAATTTGTTCAATCCATGTTGCCTTGTTATTGTGCTTCTTAGGGTTGTCCAATAGGTTTTTCCAAACCGTTAGTGTATTTTCTTTGTCTCTGGTATTTATATTTATATTTTCTTTAAGGTTATCATTCCTGCAGCAATCAAGTTTCTTGTAAAACTGGTGCTAATTTGCGCGAAACATCGAATTTTGCTTGTACCGTTCAATGCTTTAAAGGTAAATATATATATATATATATATTTGCCACCAAAAGGTGGCAAAATCTGGTGGCTGAATAAATGTGACATCGAAACTGGTGAAAAAGATATCCTTGGTGTGTATATGCAGTAATTACTTCGAAAAACTGCTAAATGAAACAAGCAGCGATAAGAGCACAGTAGTGAAAAACACTCAGCAGAGATGGAATCGTATAAGTCAATTTTTAAAATTTGAAAATTAGTAAGATTCCAAGAATTCTCAGAACGGATTATATGGGAGCATTCTTGACTTCGACATGAATTAAATCGTAGTGCGAATAATAATGGAGGCTCTATTAAAATAATTAGAAATGTTCTTAATGAAGAGATTTAGTTGGAAACAAAATAAAGTTTCATTTCATGAAATAGATAATTATTAACAATTACTAATTAAAATAAAGTTATAAGGATTTTTAACGAATACGATGTTAAATTGGGTTATTCTTAAGTACCTGTTTGTAGCCAAACACATCTTTCTGTAACGATTTACAGTCGCGTCACCTATCGACCAGAAAACAGAAACCGAGTTCTTATTGTTAGCCACGGAAACGGAAATGCTAACTACTACGATACAAAGTATAACAATTCTGAACGATCTCTTAAATATAATTACTTTTCGTAAATTTGTTGTATTGTCAAGATTATTAATTGAATGAATATGAAATATATAATATAATGAAATATAAAAAGTAACATATTCAACTAGATAATTAAAATATATAATTATATAAGGAGACAGATAGTATATGCAGGATTTAAATCAAAATCAGTAAATTGGTTATTGCTGTTCTCTCTCTTTCGGTGATCCACAGTGCAAGTCTTTCAACTTTTTTTATTCCCATTTACTATAGGGAATAAAATACGCAATTATTTAAATGGGCGCTGAGCTCGCCGATATATTCTATATAATCGATGATAAGTAGTTATAAGCGCCATTGCAGAATTAATTGCTTATTTTCCAGGCAGGTCCACAGACATCCAGACCGATACACTCCCTTCAGGTTCTTTCGGCTCAAGTGACTAATTCCAATAAGTGTGTTATCATTAACAGAGACAAAGAAAAGATTCAGAAATAATATTAAGATCATATCTTAATATTATTTCTATAAATAATATCAGAAATAAGATATAGAAATATATTACCTAAGACATGGACAAATTTATTAGTGTGGACATTTTTATTTCTCTTGTTCAGTGATGTGGTCCGGCATTGTTGTGGATTAGTCTAACTGTCGCTTTTAGGTCTGTGTCTAGTCGAAAAATGAACTCGCACAATTGTTGTACCTCCAAACAACAATCCTTTTCTTTACGTTAAGTTATCTCTGTTGGCTGGTTGGTTGGCTGATTGTTAAACTGGCCTGTGAAACAAATGCGAAAATATCTGTTAGAAAGAACAGAATAATATTTATGGACCGAAAGTTTATTATATTATTATGATTATTATTATACTGTGTATTAATGAGTTTTAAACTCATATATCGACATATATAAGAAAATATGTCGATATATAAATATAGAAAAACGAAAACGGATAACCGGATGTAGTTTATCTTTGGGTTGTTTCTATTGCAAAGTAGGCTGTTTTGTTTTCCTTATTTTTATAGAAATATTTCGACTTAATGCGGTCTCAGAGTCAGGGATGTTGAATATTCATTTTAGCTGATGGAGAGTTTAAAACGTTCGTGAGATTCAGTCTTTTTTTTCTCTGCGCTAAATGCAAAAATTTATCCTTAACGTTTCAGTTTCATATTCCAACTTGAATGTGGAACGGGAGAAATGATTCTCCTCATCAGCTGGTCTTCCCTCAATGAACTTAACTTCAAGTGGGTAGTTGGGGGAATGCAACTTGGCTTTATATCACCCTAATCAATCCCATGGCAGAACGTTTCACATTTTTCTGCACATTCTGAATAGAGTTCGTGCATTTTATCAACGATTTGCTTGATTCACAAGTGAAACCAGGTTTTCTAAGAACAACAACAACAACAATAAAAAAAGGTCTTGCCTTCAGAGAACTCAAACACTGCTGAGAAACCCCTTAGAAACGTTGCTCCTATCCTGGACCAATTCGATTTCAAAGTTTTCCGTGAAGCTGACTTACCACCGTCTAACACGTATGGAACAGTTTTTCTCCATTAATCTCGGGTTTTTTTTTCATCCACAAAACAGGCAAACCGTCCAGAACACACGCACTTAACAGGTATATTATACTCACTTCATATGCTCCTGAATTAACTCCCCATAACCGGACAACAGATTTTTTTTTTTTTTGTGGGAGAAGAGCCTCCGAATGAAGGTTTGGAAATATCATGCAGCGTAGGTGAATGGTATATCTTGCATCGTTGTTATGTAAGATTAAGTGTGATTTTTTCCATTTAAGCTGTTTCTTTACTGGTTCTATTTTCTTCTCTTTTTTTTTATTTCGCCACCATCACCACGTGTTTCAACGAATGCTAATGATGATAATGTGCATATTTTTTTTTCCATTTCAGACGAACAAATCTTTAGTTTAAAGTTACAGTTATTTTATTTTATTTCTACTTATATAAAAATGACTAAGAAATTATTTCATGGTACTGTTTTTGAAATCATCTCCCCTCACTTGATCATTTGTACACAAAATACTGCTTAATATATTGGCATTCGGTTTTATCGTATAAAAAGGAATAACGAAGGCGATACATTTCTATTAAAGGAGATGACTCTTCATAAAATCGAGATTATTATTTTTTATCGAAAAAGAAGGAATTCTTCAAATTCCTTCTTTTTCGATAAAAAGAAGGAATTCAGCAAAACAGCAAACGCTTTATTATATAAAGCGTTTGCTGTTTTGGCTAATATTTGTTTACTAGTTGCCTCATTAGAAAACCAAGTAGAAATAGTTATCCTTCAATTTTTCATTAATAAAAAAAAAATAAAACAGATTTTCGAGTCCAGTCACGGTTTGCGGCAACATAGTCTACCTCTAGTGGTCAAGTGTAGAAATACTGTTGCTGGTTTAGAGGGGGAAAAACAGTCATTAATATATTTAATTAGATTTTATAATAAACAATTTATGTGTTGCGTTGATTTTACTGAATAGAATCAATTTACGTATTTTTATTATATATGAGTTTTTAATATATGCTTGTCTTAAAGTGTTATATCACCTGAAATTCGTAAAATTGGTGGAAGCCGGTTGCTCTGAATGGTACCAACAAAATTTAAAAATAAAACAAAATGCAAAAACTCAAACGTGCAAAAAACAAAATATCACATGAAGTGTAATGAAATTCACCTTAGATAATAATCTGTTTAAAATTTGAATGGTTTCATCCCAAAATTACCGCATTTATTGTCTGTTTCCTCCTTGTGTTAACATACGAGAGATTATTTATTTTTATGGGATTGGCTAATGTCGATACTTTCCCGATGGAGATATTGTGGTGATCACGCGTAGCAAGCTGTTCATTAATAATCGTTTTAAATTTACTTAATATTTATTTCTTTCAAGAATATTTTGGTAAACTTTAAATATTTTGAAAATCTTTGATAATTTGACATTTTATTAACACACTATTAAATTATTTAAATGCTATCTTATAAGAATCTCCTTTGAAGTCATCCATTTGACAGGAATGGGTTGTATTCTGGATGACAGTGATATGCGGTGATTAATACCCTTGGAGGGTAATGGATGGTAATGCTGTAGCCAATGATGTTCTAACTGAGGCTCGGCTATTGCTGTTACTATCCTGCCATGATCAGAGCTTTAATTGCTCAAAACACCTTATCCCTACACTGTCCTCTACAGATAACGGGGAAGATGAAAAGCATTGGTGCTTCGCCCCTTTAAGCCAGTCCTTATAAGGACTAAATGGATCCATTTGACTGAAAAAAAAACGTATTATTTCATTCTTTTTTGTCATTTGTGATAGGAATGAATTTTTACCTCGATCTGTGCTTTTATTGCAGGTCTTTGTTAGAGGCATTCATTGGTTCTTCTGCCCAGACAGATGACTGGTTCGTTCAGACAGCACGGGGAAGTAAATGTTTCATCATGTTCGATTCCGTGGTACTGTTGGCTAAGAATTCATTTTTATGGATGATAATGCCACACCACATCGTACTCGAGCAGTGGAAATACCTCAGAAGAACGAGAATATTAATCGAATCGAGTGACCAGCATGCTCCCCAGATCTGAACTGCATAAAGCACATTTGGAACACAATAGCGAGACGTACTGCTGCCCTCCCGAAAACAAACAAGGCCTTGCTCTGAAGGCAAAATGGACCAGTTTGCCTCAGGAACTCCTGAATCACTTGATGTTAATCGGGATAAGATTTTGCAATTGTCCACCTTGAACTGCGATGCAGTTCAGGGTGGATAATTTCCATACTGAAATGTCTCTCCGCATAGTTTCCTATAAGCACTCTGCATTAACTAGTTAACTACGGTATGTCATTAGGAAATTTGTAACTTTTGCCAAAATCGTACTGCAGTTAATCTGCACGAAATTTGCAACACATGTTTTGTGTGATATAATTTATTAGTATGTTGGCAATAAATTTATGTTTATTGCCATCATACTAATAAATCTGGCAGGTATAAATCATATAAAGGTATAAATAAACTACGTTTATACCTGTATATGATAATGTTTTCATATACAGGAATAAATGTAGTTTATCCTTAGCTTTGGTCAACAGTACGGATCTTAGAATGTTTCCTGTAATCCTGGTGTCCACGAAGTTCTGTTCTCTCTTCTTTCAGTATCTAAAGCCATCCTTTTAACTGCAAATCCAATGTAAAATGCACCCCTCTTTCTGTTTTTCAACAAAAATTGCATTATGCAAATTAAAAACTATTCCAAAATGTAAACGTTTTCAATTCTAAAATCTCATTTACAAACCATTTTTCAATGATGTTTGAATAACATTTAATTTTTGTAGCTAGTAAAAAAACTCAATCCAGTTCTATTTCTCTCAATAAGAAAGCTTTTCTCCCAGTATTGTATTACTTTTGAAAGACACTCAAATCTCTTGACAACATCAGATTGCTTTTCTTTGAATTAGTCGAACTTCGAATCTCCCTTTGTTATTATAGGCACATCATAAATATCTCCTACTCAACATGGAAATAAAAGTGTTACACATCTGTAACAGAAATCTGAGAGAGAAAGAGAAAGAAATTGAGAAACTCTCACACACACAGAAAAAAAAAATCCAATCACATTCTAATCGATGTTCTGTGTCTGTATTATTCCTCTTTTGCAGGATCTGTCAAAAAATATTCAATTATTTTTGTACATCCCAGCATAGTTTAAATATTGTTTCTGAAAAAAATAAATACACAAAACATTGCAGTTGTTCAATATAAAAGTACAACGAAAATGTGATTCTTATAGCCTTAAGAAGTATCTATTTATTACAACTTGGTATGTTTCTCACTAATTGCATATTTGTTGTGATAAGGACAACATCGATCGATAGATACAAATATTTGCTTTAAATTAACTGTCAGAACAGTTTCATATAAAAAAAGGTATGCAATATATCGCTTTATAAATAATTTATTACTTAAGTAGCAAACCTATCTCTATTGTATGCATGTTTATTCTAAACATATCCAACCTCGCAGTTGAAACAATTAAATAAGATAAATTGAAAGCCAAACGGCTATTTTTCTGGCATCCTTAATAATAATTAAGGGGATACAAATCCGTTGTTGTTCAACTGCCAGTAAGCAAAACTCTAAGATCGAGAGCTACGAATCTATGAGTTTCATATCTACCGAAAAACTATCGGCGAATCCAAGTGTAAATGACCACTTGGATTCGCCGATAGTTTTTCGGTAGATATGAAACTCATAGATTCGTAGCTCTCGATCTTAGAGTTTTGCTTACTGGCAGTTGAACAACAACGGATTTGTATCCGCTTAATTAAATAAGCTTTCATACCGCGACTTAATTCCAATAATGTTTTCATTGTCATAATTTGCTACGCAAATGTCAAAAAAATAAGCATTGTTTCATTAAGTTATAATAAATAAATCTATTAGACAAGTAAGTAAATGAAAACAAAAAACAATATTATTTAAATGTTTATAAAGAATCTATCTTTAGAATTATTTTTATAGTGATCTAATACAATGTTTTTTAAGTTTTATACACCAACAAAAATCTTAAATCTCTATTTAATTTAATTTCCTTTTGAGACAGTTGGGAATGCTTTGTTAAACAATCAAGTTAACAAATCAAAATTTCCCTCTATCATTAATGATTTTATATATACCATATATTGATAACTGGAAGGATGAATCGAAACAAACCCAAATTACTGCGGTATTCGAAATCACTGTTCGAGAGTGACCATTGGGAAATTTACTTGTACGAAACACGCTTCACGAATGATATCCATTTGTTGCATTATACATAGAGATATTCTTGGACTCACCAACTTATCGTTATCTTCGATTGTCTTTGATTCTGGACGACACATCTTATCGTCACTTGTTCTGTTCTCAAATAGAGGTTGAAGATCAAAACTTGCACGGCCTTGTACAAGTTTTGATGGCCAAGGCATCCGTTTTTAACTCGAAATCTGTCAATCTTGCTCTACCAAGAATGATGAATATAAAACTCACTTGCTTTTTTGTATGAGCCACTACGGAACCTAAGTTGATGCTTATGCCTAATTAGTATACCGGCCATTTGTGACAAGATCAAGATCAAGTTACGATAAGGAATCGTGAAGTGATTGGTTGTTTATTTGATGATGTCATTGTGGGCGTGACATCATGAATTTGTAATGTTAGGAATTTCTCTGGGGGCATATGTGTGTGTGATGTCAGGTTGTTTGTATTGTTCGCGTATGGAATTATGGGTGATGATTAGTGAAAGTATTCGTGTAGTAATTGGTGGTGCACTTCTGACAAGATCAAGATAAGATAAGAAATCGTGATGTTTGTTATTATAAATGTTGGAATGTTTGGAATTTCCTTGGGTCCCTCGTCTATCAGGGACATCACGTGGTGTGTTTGGTTCGTTTTAGTATTGTTCGCGTATGGAATTATGGGTGATGATTAGTGATAAGTATTCGTGTAGTGATTGGTGGTGCACTTCTGACAAGATCAAGATAAGATAAGAAATCGTGATGTTTGTTATTATAAATGTTGGAATGTTTGGAATTTCCTTGGGTCCTTCGTCTGTCAGGGACATCACGTGGTGTGTTTGGTTCGTTTTAGCCCTGTGGGTGTTATTTAGAGATAAGAATCGTGACGTTATGTGTTTGGAAATTTCTGGGGGATATATGTCTCTCTGTGATATCACATAGTGTTTTGGTTTGGCTATGGAATTGTCGGCGATGTTTTTGAGATAAGATATCTTGGAATTTTTCCAGGGTGACACACATCCGTCATTGTCATGATGTTTTGTGTTTGATTGTCTATAGATGGGTTTACTAATTTTCCAATACATTTTGGGTATTTCTTTCTTGTTAAAGGATGGGAATTCTTAGAGTAGGCAGAGCCGTGATGGCGGCAGTGTTTAGGATTTTCTGAATAATTTAATTATATGCTAATGTCACTCAAACATGCAGTTTTTTTTCTTCTATAGATGTCTGTACTAATTTTCCAATACATTTTGGGATATTTCTTTCCTGTTAAAGGGTGGAAATTCTTAGAGTAACGTTGTGATAGCAGCAATGATTAGGTTTCTCTGAATAATTTAATTATATGCTGGTGTACCTCAAACACACACACACACATTAGGCATGAAAAGTCACTAATGTATCCATGTTGATACTCAAATATATACCCTATGATTATTCTTATGGAAAAAAAAAACTATTCAGTATTAGAATTATGTTTACCAAAATAGACGAGCAGTGATTATTGAAATTACAATTACCAGTTGTTATGTTTAAGTTAAAAAAACAAATTAACTTACATTTCTTTCCAGAATGGGAACATCTTGATATTATCTAGGTTTTCTGAATATTACAAATTGTTAATTTTTAACATATATTCACAGCACGAAAAAGACTTTGGAACTGTAGTTTAATCTGTTTGTATTAATCACATCCTGTAATATATGAGTTACAGTATTGTTCAAAAAGAATGATTTTGCCATGGTTGGTTGTTTCTCAAACACTTACATATGACTAAGTGATTATCATTCAAATGATTTATTCAGAAATTCAGAATGATTTTTTCTGAATATTCAGATGGAATATTCAGAAAACCCAGATAGTACCAAGATGTTCCCATTCTTGAAAGAAATGTAAGTTAATTTTTTTTAACTTAAACATAACAACTGATAATTCTAATTTCAATAATCACTGTTCGAATATTTTGGTGAATATAATTCTAATACAGAATAGTTTTTTGTTCATAAGAATAATCATCGGGTATATATTTCAGTATTGATAAACTTATTCATCTGGGGGGATTGGAATTCTCCTGGTCTTACTTGAGGGTTTGATAATACTTCACACAACACAATCCAATCGTCACCTTTTTCATGATATTGTCCCTTTGATGTTTTGTGCGCTATTATCAGTTCGGAGAAGTACGACTGTTTTTCTAGTGTAAAATTGTAATGACACATATCCTAAAATTATTCATTCCTAATAAGGGTTTTATACAGTTATTGTTTTCAAGAAGATGGGTTGTTTGTTTGATTACATTTTGTGTAGCTAGGTAACTGGAATTTATTTTAAATGAATATTAGCTCTATAATCTCTCTTATCCGGTTGCCAATTTTGTTGTACGTACGTGAGAAATCGTGTGTTTAGGTTGTAACTCTTCGTTCCCGTGGGAAATTATTGCTGTAGTAAATGAATGCTTACATTTATGTTTCTGAAAACCAATATTGACTATTAATTTTACCTGCAATTCCTTGTGCTCTTAACCTATACTGAAATCTATTCATTTTATTTATTTTTTCGTTAACATAAGTAATTTTAAGTAATGGATATGCAACAAACAAGGTTTTGAACTTGCATAGCGTTTTCTTTCAGAAATTTCTTTTTCCAGCACAACAAATAAATAGTTATTTCTTATTATTTCAAATGAATATTAGCTCTGTAATATATAATTTGTTAATTTCTATGTTACCTTTTATTTGACTGAAATATTATTAACAAATTGTATTTACTGAATCTAACATACAGAAATTAAATAAAGTGAAAAAGACAGTATTTTTCTTTTTTTCTTATTCTTTTGCTTTAACATTTGCACTAATGTTCATAGTGTATAATTTGCCACTGGTGCTTACATGTAATTCATGTGATTTTTATACATGTGACATTTCAAAACAAGTTGAACTATGGTTTTTACATAGTTCAAATATGTAAAACTGATATCAGTTAGTCTGGGTCTGGCTATCAAGTTCGTGAATGTTTTTTGATTTTTCTCTTCCAATGACGAGTATTTTTCGATATGTGCATGTTGATTCACTTGTTATCTGTTTGGTACGATACCTTTTTATTTACACAACAAACTTTTTAAGGATTTTGAAACGTGATGGGTTAAATTATCTAATGTTCCTTTGTAAATAACCAAATTCTAACAGTCGTACTTTAAGAACGATTGTTTTTTCTAGTCTATTAGAGGTATCTACATATATAATAAATAAATTGTCACTTTTCAGAATATTTTGAAATATTCTCCACTACAATTCTGCCTATTAATTTAATACCCATTTCCTTTTGCTTCCAAGAGTTGATAGTTTCATTGAGTGGATTTAAAAAAAAAAGTCTCTAGTTAGTTTGTGGAATGAAATTTTAGAAGGAAAAAAAATCTTATGGTCTTACTTAAATTTGTATCGACACCCAATTTGTTCATTTAAATTTACACATTTTATTTGAATGAAATATTATTTACAAATTGTATTTACTGAATCTAACATACAAAAAATAAATAAATAAAGTGAAAAATACAAACTATTTTTTTTTCTGTTCTTTAATCTTCTTATTGTTAAATTTGCACTGTTGTTCAAAGGTTCTTCCAAGCTTGTGGAATTGCCATGATATGGTTTTTCAAAATGTGACTCTCATCTGATAGTTAATTTTCATTTGCTGATTGTTGGGAATTTATTACTGTAGTAAAATCAATGGTTGCATATTTTTTTTTAAAACTAATACATATACTGTACTTCTGAGAATTATTGAAAGCACTGAATCATTCGTTGTTTCCAAAAGCATTTAAAAGTACATATTATGTTTTCACATTTTGGACATCCACTTTCATTTAAATCAAGAACAAGCCTCCCTATTAACCTTGTTAATGTTTTTGATTTTTCTCATCCTTTGGTGAGTAATATTAGATATTTGCATGTTGATTCTATCATCCAATTTCCTAGTTTGTCCAGTGATAGTGAACCAATTTCCCACTTCTGCTGATTGTTATATTTTATCAACCAAGAATTCGGTTTTTTATCTCTTTCAGGTAATTCTTTCCAATTACAAGGTGATGTTTTCAGTGCATATCTTACAATAATTCCATAAGAAATACAAATTTCTTTAGGAAATAAATTTGAAGTCATACTCAAAAGAAATTGATAATCAATTATAGCAATGATAACCAAAAATTCGTATTTTTCACCAACTGTCGATTTTTCATATTCGTTTTCCTTCATTCTTCTTCTTTACTTAGTAAGGCACCACAAATAAATAGTTATTAATTATTATTATTATTATTATTATTATTATTATTATTATTATTTCCCATATTATTAGCTCTGATCTTATATTTTATGTTAACTTTCTGTTACAAAATTCTAAACAATTAGAACTTTACACAAATAAACTTTCAAAGAATTTTGTGGCTAACCCATTAGTTTTATATTGCCAAACACAAAACAGCAGCTGCAGTGGATGAACGATTACCTTAAGACCAAAGTCACTCGACTCTGTGGTTTTTTCTTATAGTACTGTTTACACTTACCATCCCCTACCCTGACCGTTCCTTCAAAAATGAACCTTTTGCGCAGATGACTCAAAGACATGTTTCACATGCTGTTGGATATACTGTTAGTGTGTTTTTATCTTACTTTGTATGGGGAAAGATACAATTTGTATATGTGTTATCTAGAGTGTACAAATATTTTTTCTATACCAAACTTTAAGAGTTTAAGTCACATTTTTTGGTTAAATATCTTCTGTCTCTCTCTGTAAAACAACCAAATTCTAACAGTTCAGATTTTCAATTATGTGAATGAATTGTTTTCAGATAACTCAAACAACGTCAATAGGTAGCATTACATGATTTTCTAAAATAATCAATACATGGGTATCAGTTTTCAACACTTTTTTCCCTTTCCTGATATTAATTTCACAGTTGTGATTTTTTTAAAATAATTAAACAGAATTGCATTAAGGTATAAAGTTGTGGATTTAAATATCAAGTTCTAATCAGAATAACTGAGTAAAAATTTACTGTGGAAAATCACAACAACAAAACCACACATCGTTGTACATTTAAGTTTACAAATGCATATTTTATTTTGCTGAATTACTATTTACAAGTATATTCACTGATTAAAATTCGAAAAAAACATGTAATTACCTAAAAATATTTCACAATATTTAGTTTATACTCTTAACATTGTCCAAAGAGTTCAATGAATAAAATTTTTGTTACTCACTGTTTCTTGGTTACATTACATCAAAATAGCTGGTCATGCAAAAGGGTATTTAAAGCAGATACGATGGTAACCACACCTCCATACAAGGGATATTGTGTCAGTCTGGAAATGACACCATCCCTACCTAAACATTCTGTGTATTCTTTTGTAAGCAAATATACAAAAACATTTTATGTGAAATGTTCGTAAATGTCCCAAAATAAAGAATGTTCATCGAATTGGATAAAATCTTGAAAGTCTAATTTTATCATTGATGAATTTAAATGATTAGCGATAATTTTCCCCATGATACGAATAGCTGGTAATTCAGTTTCCAAAAATAGTAAATGGTTATCAATGTTATACATTTTTGGTGAAAATCTCTCAGCTTCTTCTCAACTAATAGAAAAAACTTTACTTCCATCAGCTCCTGTATCATCAAGTATTAGTTCCCCATCTTGGCATTTCAGAATATAACACTCACTGAGCTCCAATTCATAGTCAACTCTTCTTTGCAAGTAATTGAGGATATCAGACCACTTCATGCGTAACTTTTCCCAAGTGGTCCTGGTTAAATACATCACAATGTACGTGTCTTCTAAAATAATAATCGGTTTCCATTCTTTTAGAACTATGTGAAGAGTTTGGTCTCATGCTATTTTCCGGAAGAAAGAAATTTTCAATGATTTTTGTGGCTCACCCATTATTTTACTTTACTTTCCTGGATACCAAACACACTACAGCACAATACAATGCCTGCACTGGATGAGCGAATTGCCGTAACTGCAAAGACACTTGACTTGTTTGTTTTTCCTTATAGTAATGTTTACCTGACCCTTAACCCTGACCATTCGTTCCAAAATGAAACTTTCACACAGATGATTCACAGACATGTTTCTACATGCTGTTGGATATGATGTTGATGTGAGATTATCTTACTTTGAGATATCATAGGGCAAATCTTATCTCTGTGGCTCGAAGGGTATTCTATATTATTTGTCCTTATTATGTTAAGTATTTTATCCTCAAAAAGCCTTTTTGATGTTAGACCATGTGACTAGTTCTCTCACTCATATGTCTGAAATTGTTGGGACGGAAAAAAAATATCATTAGGTGGTGGAAGTGAAAAGGTCTTCAAGACGGTGACAAAGGAATTCCCTGCAATGCTCCCCCACCCTTAACTCCAATCATCACCCTATTCTCCACCCACTCCTTCAGAAGATGTCTGCTCAGTCTAGTGGAGATGAGCGAGCTCATAATTTGTGGATATCTTTTAATGATGTCACCTTCAACTGATACTGATAACTGTGGAGAAAAAAATAAATAAAAAAACGTGTTTTTTATTTTTTACTTTACTCAGTTATTCTGATTAGAACTTGATATTTAAATCCACAACTTTATACTTTAATGCAATTCTGTTTAATTATTTTTTTAAAAAAAATCACAACTGTAAAGTTAATGCCAGGAATAGGGGAAAAGTGTTGAAAACCCATGTATTGATTATTTTAGAAATCGTGTAATGCTACCTATTGACATTGTTTGAGTTATCTGAAAACAATTCACTCACTTAATCGAAAATTCGAACTGTTAGAATTTGGTTATTACATAATTTGATTACAGAGAGAGACAGCAGATAATTAACCCAAAAAACATGACTGAAACTCTTAAAGTTTGGTATAGAAAAAATATTTGTACACTCCAGATAACACATCTACAAATTGTACCATTCCCCACACAAAGTAAGATAAAAACACACCAACAGTATATCCAACAGCATGTGAAAACATGTCGTTCAGTCATCTGCACAAAAGGTTCATTTTTCAAGGATGGGCAGGGTAGGGCATAGTAAATGTAAACAGTACTATAAGAAAAAACCACAGAGTCGAGTGACTTTGGTCTTAAGGCAATCGTTCATCCACTGCAGCTGCTGTTTTGTGTTTGGCAATGTAAAACTAATGGGTTAGCCACAAAATTCTTTGAAAGTATATTTGTGTAAAGTTCTAATTGTTTAGAATTTCGTAACAGAAAGTTAACATAAAATATAAGATCAGAGCTAATAATCCATGAAATAATAATAATAATAATAATGATAATTAATAACTATTTATTTGTGGTGCCTTATGAAGTAATCTAAGAAGAAGAATGAAGGAAAACGAATATGAAAAATCGACAGTGGGTGAAAAATACGAATGTTCGGTTATCATTGCTACAATTGATTGTCAATTTATTTTGAATAAGACTTCAAATATAATCTTAAAGAAATTTGTATTTCTGATGGAATTATTGTAAGATATGCATTGACAAAATCACCTTGTAGTTGGAAAGAATTACCTGAAAGAGTTAAAAAACAGAATTCTTGGTTAATAAAATATAACCATCAGCAGAAGTGGGAAATTGGTTCACTATCTCTGGACAAACTAAGAAATTGGATGATAGAATCAACATGCAAATACCAAATATTGCTCACCCAAATGGAGAAAAAAATCAAAAACATTAACAAGGTTAATGGGGAGGCCTGTTCTTGATTTAAATGAAATTGGATGCCCAAAACGTGAAAACATAACGTGTACTTTTAAATGCTTTTGGAAACATTACGAAAGATTCAGCGCTTTTAATAATTCTCAGAAGTATATGTATTGGTTTCAAAAAAATAAATATGCAACCCTTAATTTTACTACAGTAATAAATTCTGAATGATCACCAAATGAAAATTAACTATTGGATGACAGTCACATTGTCAAAAACCACTTCATGGCAATTCCACAAGCTTGGAAGAACCTTTGAACAACAGTGCAAATTTAACAATAAGAAGATTAAGGAACAAAAAAAAATAGATTGGATATTTCACTTTATTTATTTATTTTTTGTATGTTAGATTCAGTAAATACAATTTGTAAATAATATTTCATTCAAATAAAATGTGTAAATTTAAATGAACAAATTGGGTGTCGTTGATGTGTAATACAAATTTAAGTAAGACTATAAGATTTTTTTTTCCTTCTAAAATTTCATTCCACAAACTAACTAGAGACTTTTTTTTAAATCCACTCAATGAAACCGTCAACCCTTGGAAGCAAAAGGAAATGGGTATTAAATTAATAGGCAGAATTGTAGTGGAGAATACTTCAAAATATTCTGAAAAGTGACAATTTATTTATTATATATGTAGATACCTCCAATAGACTAGAAAAAACAATCGTTCTTAAAGTACGACTGTTAGAATTTGGTTATTTACAAAGAAACATTAGATATTTTAACCCATCAAGTATCAAAATTCTTAAAACGTTTGTTGTATAAATAAAAAGGTATTGTACCAAACAGATAACAAGTGAATCAACATGCATATATCGAAAAATACTCGTCATTGGAAGAGAAAAATCAAAAAACATTCATGAACTTGATAGCCAGACCCGGACTAACAGATATGAGTTTTACATATTTGAACTATGTAAAAACCATAGTTCAACTTGTTTTGAAATGTCACATGTATAAAAATCACATGAATTACATGTAAGCACCAGTGGCAAATTATACACTATGAACATTAGTGCAAATGTTAAAGCAAAAGAATAAGAAAAAAAGAAAAATACTGTCTTTTTCACTTTATTTAATTTCTGTATGTTAGATTCAGTAAATACAATTTGTTAATAATATTTCAGTCAAATAAAAGGTAACATAGAAATTAACAAATTATATATTACAGAGCTAATATTCATTTGAAATAATAAGAAATGACTATTTATTTGTTGTGCTGGAAAAAGAATTTTCTGAAAGAAATGGTACTGCAAGTTCAAAACCTTGTTTGTCGCATATCCATCACTTAAAATTACTAATGTTAAAGAAAAAAATAAATAAAATGAATAAATTTCAGTTACAGAAATAAGTTAAGAACACAAGGAATTGCAGGTAAAATTAATAGTCAATATTGGTTTTAAAAATTAAATGTCTTCATTAATTTACTACAGCAATAATTTCCTATGGGAATGAAGAGTTCTAACCTAAACACACGATTTCTCATCTACCCACAACAAAATTGGTGACCAGATAAGAGAGATTATAGAGATGATATTCATTTGAAATAAATTCCAGTTTCCTAGCTACACAAAATGTAATCAAACAAACAACCCATCTACTTGAAAACAATAACTGTATAAAATCCTTAATCAGGAATGAATAATTTTAGGATATGTGTCATAACAATTTTACGCTAGAAAAACTGTCGTACTTCTCTGAACTGATAATACCCTGCAAATTATCAAAGGGAGAACATGAGTCATGAAAAAGGTGACAATTGGATTGTGTTGTGTGAAGTATTATCATACCATCAATAAAACCAGAAGAATTCCAATCCTCCCAGATGAATAAGTTTAGGATATGTGTCATCACCATCATGTGAATGCTAATCACTTAGTCATATGTAAGTGTTTGAGAAACTACCAACCATGGGAAAATGTACCTTTTGAACAATACTGTATCTCATATATTACAGGATGTGATTAATACAAACACATTAAACTACAGTTCCATAGTCCTTTTTGTGTTGTGAATATATGTTAGCCCCAGTAATGAAAAAGCCAACTGCACTTTCAGACTTGTGTTTGTGTTCTGTGCTGTGAATATATGTTAAAAATTAACAATTTGGAATATTCAGAAAACCTAGATAGTACCGTGATGTTCCCATTCTGGAGAGAAATGTAAGTTAATTTGTTTTTTTAACTTAAACATAACAACTGATGATTGTAATTTAAATAATCACTGCTCCTCTGTTTTGCCAAACGTAATTCTAATACTGAATAGTTTTTTTTTTCATAAGCATAATCATAGGGTATATATTAGAGTATCAACATCGATACATTAGTGACTTTTCATGCCTAATGTGTGTGTGTGTGTGTGTGTGTGTGTGTGTGTGTGTGTGTGTGTGTGTGTGTGTGTGTGTGTGTGTGTGTGTGTGTGTGTGTGTTTGAGGTACACCAGCATATAACTAAATTATTCAGAGAAACCTAATCATTGCTGCCATCACAACGTTACTCTAAGAATTCCCACCCTGTTATGGGAAAGAAATACTCCAAAATGTATTGGGAAATTACTACATCTATAGAAGAAAAAAACTGCATGAGTGACATTAGAACAAATTATTCAGAAAACCCTAAACACGGCCGCCATCACGACTCTACTCTACTCTACTCTAATAATTCCCATCCTTTAACAAGAAAGAAATACCCAAAATATATTGGAAAATTGGTACACCCATTTATAGACAATCAAACACAAAACATCATGACAATGACGGATGTGTGTCACCCTGGGAAAATTCCAAGATATCTTATCTCAAAAACATCACCCACAATTCCATAGCCAAACCAAAACACCATGTGATATCACAGAGGGACATATATTCCCCAGAAATTTCCAAACACATAACGTCACGATTCTTATCTCTAAATAACACCCACAGGGTCTGAAACGAACCAAACACACCACGTGATGTCCCTGACAGACGAGGGACCCAGGTGAATTCCAAACATTCCAACATTTATAATAACAAACCTCCCCATCATGATTCCTTTTCTTATCTTGATCTTGATCTTGTCAGAAGTGTCCCACCAATGACGACACGATACCTTATCCACTAACATATCTCCCTTTTCCATTCAAAACAATAACGTCACTTATTTACAGCTAACAAATTACGTCACTTAATGACATCTCATAACAACACACACCCACGTCACGATTCCTTATCTTATCTTGATCTTGATCTTGTCAGAAATGCACCACCAATCATGACCTAACCACCAACCTAACCTATCAATTTAAGGGTAAAAATCCTGACTTACTTTTCGGTAGTGAAGTTTTCGTTATAGAATCCCTTTCAAGAAGCACTACTTAGGATAAATAAAGGTCTGTAAAACTCACAATTATAAAAATAAATAAATAAAAATGTTTAATTAATACAAAAATATATTACTCTGGAAATTCTATAAAGATCATGTAATAATATTTCCCGTAAACTGGAACCATGAGATAAATTGGATTGAGTAAGAGTAATAAAAATATGGCGTGCAGATACTTTTATTACTAATTTAAAGGTTTTTGTCTGCAATGTCATTAGAATGATTGATACAGCGGTTGACTAGTAAATTAAATTTCTGTATAAGAGAGTTTAAAGTAGAGTCGGAAACACTCTTGTAGGAAAGAAAGAGGGATTATGATTCCACATATCGGCTATTCAGGAAGAAATCGCCGTTTTAGTCAATGGTCATCATGAATATGCCGTCTTTTCACGCAAGTTACCTACTGTAGACTTTTTTCATCTTATAAACATATGCTTACGTTCATTTCCTACTGAGACTGCTAACAAAGTAATTTCCAACTGAAATCCATCAGAATTTAAAGCATTTATTTCTCTAAAAATGAATAATAATTTTATCTTGACTCGGGTAGACACAGACAAAACAGTAGTCATGCAAGATAAGAAATAATATTTTAGAAAGATTTCCTGAATGCTTCGTGATTTTTCTACGTGTCCCACCCCCTCTCATCCGATCCGACTTCAAAGTCAATAAAAGGATGTATAATCTCTGCAGCTGGGAAAAAAGAATAAAAGAAAAAACTACGAACTTTTCATGCCAATCCACCTAGATTATATGTACTTCCTAAGATTGTTAAATTAAGTGTGCCACTAAGACCAGCAAAGGTTGCATCGGCTATTCCACGTATAAAGTTTCTAAATATTTATCTACGCTGATGTCCAAAACCTAAGGACAAACTATACTTCTGAAGATTACAGCCGCAAATTGAGATGTACGCCCTTGTGGCAATCTGTAGACTCAAATTTTCGAATCGCGCGTAAAGCGGTCACGTGATGGCACTCACCAGAAAAAAAAATGAAAGGCTGAGCTAAGGGAATTGTGGTTGAAGAAAGCTCTTTAAAGTGAAGAAGAAAAGATGGAAACTTGGATGTCTTTCAATCTCTAAAAGACATCAATTAGATGATTTCATATGGGGAAGAAGTATTGTGTGGATAACTTGAAGAAGCCTGCAGAATTACTGATATTGTCAGAGAGTTTCTTTCTCACATAGCGTTGCATTCAATAACTGGGCAGCGTTTCAAACCAATGGAATACGTTCTAGATTTTGCGAAGAGCAAACCCTCCCTCTACGACGGAATATGTAGACATATTTTTTGTTATAACAACAAAACGCAATCGACCACCACATCAGGTCAGCTTACAAGTCTGCTCCATTCAAGCACAGATAAGCTGATATCTCGACAAACTGTGTCAAGATGTTTGTGACAAGTAAGCTATACGCCCAAAGGCATGTGCTCTGCGTTCTTTTATCCACAGCTCATCGTAGAGCAGGTTTTCCGCTGTTGGACATAGAAATTCGACAAGACACCAATAGGATAATGTTCGTTTTACAGATGAGACTCTCTTTAGTCTTTCCTTCAATTCTAGACGACGCTTGATCTGCCATGAAACGATTACAGCTTACAATCGCCAGAATGGTCTTGAAAATGATAGATATGACGGTACTTGGTTCATGGTGTGGGAGGCATTATTCTTAATCGATTGCGCTAGCTACATGTGCTTAAAAATGGGACTATGACTTCTCAACGATATTGCAATGAAGTTCTTTAACGTCATGTTTGATTGCTCCGTGGTTTTGTAGGCGAAGCATTTATTGTTGTCGATGACAATGCCACACTACACTGTACACGGGCAGTGGAGATACTTCTGGAGACCGAGGATATTAATCGGATCGAGTGCCCACCACACTCCCCATAACTCAACCCCATAGAACACGTTTGAAACACAATAGGGAGACACATTGCATCTCGAAATTCCCCTTAAAGAAAACAAACAAGGCTTTATCCTTGTTCTGCAGGAGGAGTGTGCCAATTTTCCTCAAGAACTCCTGAATCACTTGTTGTTGAGAACTGCATCGCAGAAAGGGATGGACATATTCCATATTGAAATGTCCCTCTGCCTACTTTTCTGAAAGCACTGTATATTAATTCTTTAACTACGTACTTTGGAAAATTGTAACTTTTGCAAAAAAGGTATTGCTGTTTAATTTGTAAGAAATGTATAACACATATTTTGTGTAATATAATTTATTAGTGTGCTGACAATAAATTTATGTTCGAGTTTGATCATATTCATGAAAACGTTTTCATATAAAGGGAATAATGCAGTTCTTCCTTAACTTTTGTACACCAGTGCATGTCATTCCTAGAACCCTCCCCCCCATATGCTCATATCCAGGAACCAAGTACTTCAAGAGATATAAAATATACAATGTAACGTCTAAGAATAAATTGAGAAACTGCATTGAAATTGGAAGAACATGAAGTTGAGAAACTGCCTACGAAAATAATGTTGAGACATGAAAGACTGTTCCTTTTGTATTTTTATTTTCCTTCATATCAATTTTAGGTGGTTTTGTATATATATGTTAAAGATACCAAGCAATTTTATAAGCTAGGTTTGTAATCCTTTTTCCCCAAGTCAGCAAACAGACAAGTAAGTCACGTTTGCTCCTGCACGTAGTGCAAATCTGAAGCAACTCGATGCAAAGGTGGGGTAAGGTACGATCACTTTTCTTGGTATTTTCCCCTAATGCAAAGTACATTCCCTTGCGTAGATCTATGATGCTATGCATTAAGGGTAATGGTCACTACCCAGACCGGTTCCGATCTTTGTATAGATGATGCGGACTCTAAAAATAAGACGATCCTGAAAGATCGCCCAACTCAGCGTTGTTCCACTCAGTGACAGGCGCACGACATCACCGAGTAGAACTTCTCAGCATTGGCTCTACTAATTGGCAGGGTCACCCCACCACATCTCAGCGGTGGCCCCACTCAGAGACAGGCAAAAAACCTACCCTCAATCAGAGCCTCTCAAATCAGAGCCAGAGCCGCACCGGTTTCGACCTTTATTGAAGTCTCGTCAGTGGGAGCCAGACCTAAAAAAAGTTTTAAGGTTATCCTTATAAGGACTGGCTTAAAGGGGTGAAGCAAGAATGCTTTTCATCTTCCCCGTTATCTGTAAATGACAGTGTAGGGATTAAGGTGTTTTTGAGCTATTAAAGCTCTAATCATGGCTGGAGGGTAACAGCAATAGCCAAGCCTCAGTCAGAACTTCATCGGCTACAGCACTGCCATCCATTACCCTCCAAGGGTATTAATCACCGCATCTCTCGGTCAGTTAACCTATTTCAATGCCAATGCCAGTTCCTCATCCTTATAGTCCTTATAAGGACTGGCTTAAAGGGGGCGAAGCAAGAATGGTTTTTATCTCCCCCTTTATCTGTAGAGGGCAGTGTAGGGATAAGGAGTTATTCAGCTATCAAAGCTCTGATCATGGCAGGAGGGCAACAGCAATAGCCGTGCCTCAGTTAGAACTTCATTGGCTACAGCATTTCCATCCATTACCCTCCAAGGGTATTGTTGGATTGAACGAATCAATCACCACATCTCACGGTCGATTGATTCCTAATAACGCAATGCCAAGGTTCTTAAAGTTCTTAAAGGAACTGGGCGATGGACTGAGTCCTTGACTCTGTATCCCGTCATCTGAATGAAGAGAATCTGTGTAGATGGGATGTTGTTGAGCTAAACGCTCTAGTCATGGCTGGGTAACGGCAATAGCCGAGCCTCAGTTAAAACTTCATTGGCTATAGCATTACCATTTGTTACCCTGGAAGTCCTAAAAAGGACTTACAGAGCTTATAAATTTTGCCTAAACAAGTTGCCACAAGGTGGTTTGACCTCATTACATAAAAATCTCAGGAGAAGAGTATTATATAGAAAGTTTTTTATCTTGGTATTATACTATATTAAAGATACCAAGCAATTTTATAAGCTACGTTTTAATCCCTTTTCCCACGTAAGCAAACAGACAAGTATATATATTCGTTTTTCACACGGATATCTGAAATAAGTATTAGGCTATACACAAACTCAGTTCGTCCATCGTAAATATGTTTATTTTAAGCAAACGCTTAATTTTTAGTTTCTAATTCAATAAGCCTAATTCGTGGTCGATTTCTATTATAAAATTATATATTAGAAATGTAATATTTTTCGAAATAAAAATAAAAATATTTTAAAACTAAAATCACATTTCCAAAACATTAATTTTTCTTCATACATCAATTTAGTTATTATAGCATCACACTATAAGTAACCAATGAAATGTCAATTTTTTCAGATTGAGGTGAAAATCCACTTCATTCAATCCAATTCCCTTGGAGGGTAATGGATGGCAATGCTGTAGCCAATGAAGTTATAACTGAGGCTCTGCTATTGCTATTACCCTTCTGCCATGATCAGAGCTTTAATAGCTCAATAACACCTTATCCCTTCATTGTCCTCTACAGATAACGGGGAATATGAAAAGCATTCTTGCTTCGCCCTTTTAAGCCAGTCCTTTTAAGGAGTGTTGTACCCAGTGTGGTGGCCGGAATAAGAATAGCTCCACTGTACTATACATTATCATTGCTATGCTAGAACTCTGATGTGCTCATATACAAGAATCCAAGTACTTCAGGATACACACAAGAAATGCTGTAACTTCTATGAATAAATTGTTACAACAAAAAATCTGCCTTCATGCTCGGTGGTAGAGCGAACGTCTGCAACATTCTATTTGAAACGCTGCCAGAGCCAGGATACAACGCCAGGTGCGATTCCAAACTCTCTGGCAATATTAGTAATTCTGCCGCCTTCTTCAAGTTTTTCAATAATTCTTCCCGGCGTGAAATCATCTAGACGATGTATTTGAGATATTAAAATACATCGAAGTTTGCAACTTTATCCCTTCACGAAAAGAGCTTCCTTGAAACACAGTTCGCTTAGCGCAGCCTTTTATTCTGTTGGCTGCAATCACGTGAGCCCTTTTGGCACAATTCGAAAACAACTGTTAAGTTCACAGGTGGAACTATAACGATGCCGGATGACTTTTTACAAAAATATTTCCAAGAGAAATTGGCAACAGAAGACGCTGAAGGTTGCCGTTTTATTCATGGAATTTACCAAAGAAGGCGCTACGCACAATGCTACAAATTTTCCACACTCTAAATATGAAAATCAAAGAAGTTTTATGGGCAAAGGCGGAAACGAGCTGTCATCAATTTCGTTAGTTAAGGATTTATTTATAGCTGCATGCGTTCTGTGACTGGTAAGAACGTAGGAAATAGAGTGTACCTTTGGCTCTCCTCCCGACGAGAAGGGTAATATTTCGCACTTGTCAAACCCCAAGGATAGTACTGCGCGAGTTGGCAGAGATTGAATAATATATTACTTAGAAATACCGTTTTAACTAGAGATAACAAAAGACTTAAAAAATATATTGCATAAACGATACTGTAATAAATTCGATTATTATTACTATTATTACTACCACGTGACACTTCTAAGGACTTATGAGGAAGGACACACACTACTGGGCATATACAACTTACTGTCTCCATTTAATCCAGAACTGACTGTCTCCCCACTTAATACGCAACTACGCACAGCGATCCTACTACCCTCAACAAACAACGCCATCCACTGCTAACGACCACCACCACGACCAGTATTATTTTATCTGTAAACTGCGTGTGTTCTTTTGACCTAATTGTCTGTATGCAGATGAAAAAAACCTGTATGAGATCGGCCGATATCAGATCGTTACGGAGCATGGATGAACTCGATTAGTTGGAATTATGGCCCTTGCTTCGGCCATAAATCCTACTAATCGAGCCCAATCCATTGGACAATCGGCATTTTTATTTACTGTTTTGACGTAAACATTTAAGGCTGTTGATGCACCGAACTTCTTATTAAGATAATCCATTATCAGGTTATCTTAATGAAGTTAACCAGAGATGAGGATCCTCGGTACTAACATTCTTTCTTTCTCTCACTCGCATTATTAGCATACATTAGCTTGATGAACCTGTCTTCCATGGATAATTAAAAAATCCTACAGCAGTGAATAAGGCATTCCGGAAGCTAGTGTGGATGGCAGAATAAATGCATGCGTTTATTCTGTATTTCCTTTAATTCGCCGTTTCAAAAAAATACATTTCGGAAACCAGGATTACAATTGGGAATGTGTATGGAGAATTTTAATGTGGGTGAAGATGGTTCTATTAATTATTATCAGAGTGATTTCGTGTGCTTGTCTGCATACAACTAACAGACTGTAGGTTGGAGTACATCGTGGAAGAATGTGAATGTCTTTATGCGATTGGGTCCTGAAGTGGCTTGCAAAAATGTCCCACGTTCAGAGAAGAATTATCCAACTTACAAATGCAGACACACAAAAAACGTCGATTCAATATTTTTGAATCAGTCGTTCAGTTGGAGAATTATCAAGCAGTAGCCAATTACCTGACGTAACTCTCAGGAACAGTTCACCTGACGTTGCCTGAAGAGTTGGAACGATTTTTCAGGATAAAGTCGAAATGATAGACGTAATAAAAACCAGACGTATTCTCAGGATCTTTCTTCTGAGGTAGAAAGCCATCTGTTTAATTCACCAAGAAATTTTATGGTGTTTAAATTGGGTGGTTTGTCGACAGCATATAATATCAAAGAGATGTCTTGTTTGGAATTTTTTTACTTCGATGCATATATTTTCCGCATATTCCAATTTATATTTTATTTCGCTACTTCTAATTTTCGCTTGCTAAATATTATTATTCCATCCCTTCGTTTAGTTTGTTTGCAATGCTTGATCTGTTAAAAGTTGGGGATTTGCTAACTGGTTGACCCTTCGTTTGTTGTCGATACTTCTGTTACTACGAAACTATTTATGTTGTTTCTATCTTCATTTTGATAAGCTTGCAGGGTCAGTCATTATTTTTGAATGATCCCGATGTTGATATGGAGAATAGGTAGTCCTTTTCTTCGGCAATCTCATTTCTCCCATCCTTTGTTCGCAATCGGATGTAGCTGTATTCTACCGTACAATTGAAGTAGATTATTATCATATTATGCTTGGGATTGATTTATGGAGAGGTTTTTCTATACGAACAGAAGTCTCTGGGGAAAAAGGACTTGTGAGAAAAACGAGATATTACCCTCATTACAGTAAAACAATTTCTCAGCCATTCGAGACAATACCGTTAATCGCTACGAAGCTAGATGGTCTTGCTTGGAACACGAAATTTCCGATTAGACCTAGGCATCGAAAAACAGCATCATCTTCATTTCATTGTAATTTCACCATTCAAATGTTTCAGGATGATTTTCAGTTGTAGTTCTCGAACTTTTTTTTTTTTTTTTTTTTTTTGACATTGCAGTTTTAGTAGCCATAAGCAGCAAACGCACAGTTATTACTCTTTTCCACACCACCATTGAGGTAGAGTATTGGGCGCGCTTTTTTTAACGTGGTATCCCCAGTAGGCCTATTCCACGATCAATCGAAATAAATTTCATAATACGATTCCACATCTTCTATTTATCTCTGCTTGGTTGTAAGTAATGAATTTCCGTCTACTTTGCAATTGATACTTAGTAAGAGGAAGATGGTGACTTACTTTTTCTTTCATTCTTGGTTAATTTCATTAACTGTAAGAACACACTTTTATTTATTTATTCGTATGGAGATTCCTCCCTTTTTCTCCCCCGTCCCTATTGGGGCAAGTTGAGCCCCCTCATGGAGGGTTAAGTATTTATGGCTGTAAATCCGTGTGTGTTCACGGGGGGCCGGTTTGCCTGCTTGCGGGATGAAAAACGCCAGATAAACTGGCGGAAAAAACCCTACTGCCCGGGCACAAGACCAGGTAACTTGGCTATGGCTGAGGAAGATCCTCAAATTCATCACGTCTTCGACGGGAATAGAACCTGGGACACTCCTTCCCCAGCTATATGGTTGCGAAGCTCACAGCCACTAGGCTAACCGCGTGGTAGGAACTGAATACACGTAGCGCTATCAATAGCAATGACGGAATTTGTATTCGTTGTGACTATTTAGGAATTGATTTTCTTATTCTTCTTCAAAATGTTCTTCTCTACATTAAGACAAACATGCTTTTGATTCATTTGTTAGGTAAAAAGATTTTTCTTAAAACTTAGTGCCAATCTTGCGTGTGTTGAAAATCATTTCTGTGCAGAGATGTTTCAGAGGATATTGCATGTGTTCTGCTCTTTTCTTATTATTTGGTTTTTTATATTAAACAACAAAAATAAAAGGATTTGAATTGAAGTGTTAAAAGAGACTCGCACTTTTCAGAAGTGCGACTTTGTTCATAACATATGAGGTGCAATTTAAAATTCGGGATTTAAAGTTCCGTTCTTTCTGGGACCTACGAAATACGCCACTAGTTTTCAAATCCATGGCTTCGGAAGGCTTCAGTGGTATAAGACAGTTACTCTTTGGTGGTTGGTATATATTTTGTATAATTAATTGCGTCTTCTTCCATCGCTAGGTTGTTTGTTTTTCGAGATAAAAACCCAGAATTTCCAGGAAGAAAAACTGAGCAATCTGGTGGTCAGAGACCGAATAACCCACGTTCAGTTAAAAAGCCCTTATAAATGTTTTTCTCATCTTACATGGGAGTATTTGAACCCATATCGTTCCAAATAAAGGCTTCTTCGATACCCAATGAACTCCGTTTCACTGTTTATTCAAATGTCATTCAGTTTGTCTTCGTTTAGTGCATATCCTTTTCAACTAACAATCTATTCTTAAATCTTCTTCAAGTTTTACAAAATGGAAACTCAGAGGGAATTAAGAAGTGGACTTATTAGTGTTTTTGAGCAGCTATGCATTTCGAAAAACCTGTTTACTGAAACTCATTGAGGGATATCATATATTACCCAAACCAGTTGTCGTAACTTCTTTTAAAGGTGTCCATTCCCATTGACGCCTTCACCACTTCAATCGGCATATCTAGGTTTAGCTCTGACAGAGCAGTAAATGAGTGTTCCACTCATTTACTGCTCTGTCAGAGATAAACCTAGCTCTCACCCATTTTCTTAATCTCAAGCAAACTCAACTCCCATGGATGCCCCCGTCTCTACCAACTTCCATATAACGAAAACTTTCACGAGACGATATCCGTTAAAACTCATTCAGAAGTTTCTAGACCACCTTATGATATCACCCTTCCGTTTCCTGTTAACCAGAGTGTGTGTGTGTGTGTGTGTGTGTGTGTGTGTGTGTGTGTGTGTGTGTGTGTGTGTGTGTGTGTGTGTGTGTGTGTGTGTAGCCCACATATTCCATTGTGGTTTGTTACGTTGGATGAAATATTTCGGAAATTTTAAATAAAGTTATATGTTTATTAACATTTGTAAGCCTAACCAGTATCCATAAATAGGTTTAGTACACAAGCTCAATTAAAACTCATATTCTCAGTCTGTTCTCATAATCATTGTAACTCTTCTTTGCCCTTTCCACAGTTTTGCATCCCTCCGAACACACGACACTAAATTAGCATACTGGTCAACTTAAATCTGATAGATTCACATCCACCATATATACTACATTTTGATACCTGTCTCTTAACTGCACAGTCCAGGTGCAGTATTATCAAGGCCTTTTAAAACGGCAAAATGACTGCCTTATCCTTATATCTCAAGGTTCTCTTCAGAATCGCAATTATCCTCTCAGTTGTATTTGCAATTTTCGTTAATTTATCTTTGAACTTCAAATTCTTATCCACCATAACGCCAAGCCTTGTGTCATCTGTTTCTTGTAGCATAATCCCGCTAATATAATATGCCTTTGGATATTTCATCACATTAAAATGAATAACGTTACGTTTATTAACATTCAGATGATAGCCATTATCATTTCCTAAACTATCCGGCCTTTTCAAATCATTCTGTAAGTGCTCGATAACAGTAATAACCCTGATTTACATGATCACCAAGCAATTGCACATCTTCTGTTAGATACTTCCTAATATTATTCATACATTACTGATGAACTTAAATCTGACAGATTCACATCCACCATATATACCACATTTTGATATCTGTCTCTTAACTAGCCGTTTATCTAAGTCAAGGATTTATACTTCATACCCATATTCTCCACGTTATGCAGCAGCCTTTCATGTGGTATCCTATCAAATGCCTTAAAAAATCCAACATTATCATGTTGTCTCCATTCCCTTTATCCAACTTGCCGTAATATTGTTATAAAATATGAGGAAATTCCTAAAACATGACCTTCCTTTAGTAAATCCATGCTGATTCTTGCAGAGTATAGCTTGTCTCTCTTGTCTCTATCCATTCCAATCACACACACTACCCTGTGAGAGAAAAATTTATACCTCACCCCCTTCTTAGCAGCATTCATTTCCAGTTTCCAAGGATTCCTCACCCTCCATAAAATGAAAAATTCCATCAACTGAAATCCTGTATGAATCTTTTGGAAGTTTGGAAGTCTCAATAATATCATCCTTCTCTCTCATGTGTGCTAGTGTCTGCAGTCCACATATTCTCAGTCTGTCTTTATAATTAGTAGTCCACAAGACGGATATCATTTTCAACACTCTCATTTGCACTCTCACCGCTGTATCAGAATGACAGCGGAAACCAGTAGACCAGACCTGCGCACAATAGTCCAAGGTCTCATCGAGCCCCTGTAAACAGGCAAAATGACATTTTTGCCTTTAAATTTGAAAGTACTTTACAAAATTGCAATTATGTTTAGGGTTGTATTTGCAATCTTTGCTACATGGTCCATGAATTTCAACTTGCTACCCAGTAGCCCCCAAGATCCCTGGCCTCATCAGTATTTTTAGCATAATCCACCAATATAACACGATATTACTGGCATTGAACTGACATCGATTTTCCCATGCCTACAGCTCCAGCCTATTCAAATCATTCTGTCAGCGGCATTCCTGATTACACTACCTATCTTTGCATCATCAGCAAATACTTCTATGTCCCCTGTCAAATCTTTCCCAATATTATTAACGTACACATTGAATAACAGTGGACCAAGCGTACACCTAGTGGTACACCACTGGTTACCTTAAATTTTGCAGATATACAACCTCCTTATATGCCACCCACTTTTTGATATCTGTCAGTCAACTATCCTCTTATCCAAGTTTATATTTTGTAATCCAAACTCATTTATGCAGCAGTCTTCTATGCTGTCTTCTGTCAAAGGCCGTAGCTAAATCCAAATATCATGGTGTAATCCATTCTCCTTGTCTAGTTCAATGGTAACATTATTACAGAATGTGAACTACTTGCTCTAACATGACCTTCCCTTAGTAAACTCATGCTGTTCGTTGTGAAGTAGAGATTCACTATCAACCGATTTCTGAATACGAGCTCTAACCAAGATTTCCAAAATCTTCACTACCACTCTTGAGATACCGATTGGTCGGTAGTTGAAAACATCAGTTTCGCACCACCCTTGTGTAATGGTATTTCCATACATTCTTTCCATTCCTGCGGAATCTTCCCTGTTCTTAAACTCAAATTACATAGCCTGGTCATAGATACAGCCAGTTCAGCTGAACACACTTTTAGCACCCGCGCTGATATCGTCCTGAATTGTTATTCAGTTTGTGTAACAGCTCTAATACCCACCCTCATACACCCTAATTTATTCATTCGATGAGGAGGTAGCAGTGAACTCAATGTTGCGTACACCAGGTTCATAGGTTTTAGCAAAATTGGAACTCATTAGTTGGACAACATCTTCTGCATCTGTTTACCTCAACGTCATCTGCATTCAGATGATTTATTTTTCATGATCATTCTTTCCTTTACTTGCAGCATATCGATAAAATTCTTGTGGGTCG
This sequence comes from Typopeltis vanoorti, assembly GCF_054136105.1. NCBI lineage: Eukaryota > Metazoa > Arthropoda > Arachnida > Uropygi > Thelyphonidae > Typopeltis > Typopeltis vanoorti. Next base: position 113,070,072 of record NC_143568.1, read on the forward strand.
TCTTTAACACGCAGAGTCAGTTTGTTTTCATACTCTGATTTAGCATTCCTGCTGCTCATAATTTTCGTAACGGACATTATCCTTATGCACACAGTATTCCTTCCACATCATCCGTTTCTTACGAATCTCTTGCTAATAAGATTACTAATCCATTTGACTTACCCTATTGATTCATCGAACTCTTGGAACACAACCTGGTATGGCATAATTTAACTATTTTTAAATGCTTCCCATGCACTGTCGTCATTCCTTCCATGCAACAACCGACCCCATTCCCCTGAACCCAGAATACTCCTCAGTTAATCATAATTTCCTGCTTTGTAGTTCCTCATGTAACCTTTTATGAATGGAACATTCATAAACTTAGTCACTTCCCAAGTGAGTACCGCATGATCATTTTCACTATCTGGAGGCAGAATTGTTAAGTATTTAACAGAAACATCCTCTGTCACTATAATCAAATATAACACTCTTTTGCCTCGAATTACTTTTGACAAATGCCGCTTGAGGAAGGTTTCTTGCAACAGCTCAATAAATTCATTTTTATTCATCTCTCGAGATTTACTTCTGCCCAGTCAGTGTTTGGATAATTAAAATAGCCCATTAGGATTACTTATTTGCAAACATAATTTTTATTTGGTGATGCATTTCTTCGTAACCAGTAACCGATCCACCAGGTCTGTAACAACATTCCTCTATGTATTTAGTAATTAGTCTTGTTAGATTCAACCTCACTCCAGATATCTTCAAATTCACTACCACATGAAATACTGTTAGTGGCAGTGCTCCAATCATAGGTCTCAACACTAACTGGAGTCATTCGATATCATTAGCATTACGTCCTACCCTCTCATATCCTATCTATCCTTCCTAAAATGATTTAGTATTAGAATCGGTATGTCTAATTCCGATAGCCAGGTCTCACTAATGCCTAATCTGAGGTCACACGGTATTGATCAAGCCAACAAACTCCACCCCTATGTTTCAGATACTCCTAGCATTCGTGTATAGACATAATAATTAACCTGCATGTTCTTTTGCATATTTTTGTCTACAATCTGCATGACACAGATGGGCAACCTGCAGATCTCTATTCTTCTCTAGTGCCCCCATACATGTAGACATCTTTGCACACGTTTGATGCGTTCGAATCTCACGAACACAAATTCGAAATCGTGCTCGCCTCGTAATCATTTCCATGATAATGCCCATTCCTGTCATTAGCACAATTATATAACATTGTCGCTCTTATACTCAAATTCTGACCATTCTTCCCTTTATAATTAATTTCTGTAACTCTGTGTCAGGTCTCATACCAGTTATTAGTTTTCGAAGACTCCTGATACCAAACGAATTCAGGTATATTATTTCCACATGAAAATCATAGGGCAAATATAAATAAACTTCGGAGAATATGTATTGGATTCAGAAAAAAATACTCAAGTTATAAATTTCTATTCGTAATAAATAATATTTCGAAAGTATTCGAGATTTGAGAAGTAGAATTAAAAATCGTCAGACCAATGTATCTACGAGGAGTGTTCAAAAAAAGACCGAACTTTTTAAATAGCGCGCCAACCGTCACACAGAGCGCACTGCGGTTACTGAGCGCTCATGGCGGCTGGTTTAAACAGCAAACTGCGATTTGCCCGTTCTTCTATGAACATTAGTCCTCGAGTTATATCATCTGAAGTGAGCACGTGCACAGGCTGTTCGTTGGATTAGTGACAAAGTGTCAGTGAAAGAGCTTGAAGAACAACGTCTGTGTGTGTGGGCGGGGGGGGGGCTGTGAAAATTTGCTGCAAACGAAGTAAGAATTGAGACTTGGGTTTATGGCTATGATGTTGAAACCAAGATGCAATCGTTGCAATGCGTGGGGAAAGGGTCGTCGATTAGAAAAAGCACGGATGAGTCGATCAAAGTCAAGGTGATGTTGGTTCTGTTTTTTGATTGGAAAGGCATTACGAATTTGTACCACGTGGTCAGATTGCAAACAAAGAGTTGTACCAGGAAGTTTTGGCCCGTTTGAACGATGGTGTGCTCAAGAACAGGCCTGAATTGTGGGAAAACAAGACTTGGATGTTGCATCACCACAATGCTCCTCATATGGCGAAACATCAGACATCCGTTGTGCCTCCAAAGAAAATGCGTTCCAGGAAGTATTCCTACAATGGAAGAACGGTTAAGAATTGAAACGGTGTATCGCCAGTTGAGGAGACTACTTTGAAGGGGACAATGCTTAAAATGTTGTAAAATGAGCAAGAAAATCTTTATATCAAACGTTCGATCTTTTTTGAGCACGCCTTGTATTACTTGATGAAATTACGGTTAAAACAAAACAAAAGGTTATATAGAATATCGTCTTCAAATTGACTCGAGAGAGAGAGAGAGAGAGAGAGAGAGAGAGAAAGTAGCAAAATATGAAGCAAAGGATAACAAAACACACGAAATATGAAAAGAATGAATAAAAAATGGCAAAATTCTTTATGAAATTGGAATAACAAGGAATATTTGTAAATATTACTATCAATAAATATAAATAAAGTATAAATATATGTAAATATAAATATACGAGAATGTCAAATAACTCGAATAAAGAATTGATAATTTATATTTTTATGATTAACATTTCAAAACTACTTGAATAATAAAACATATCAAAATTGTTTCATAACAGTACTCCCATTTTGTAATTAAAGACAGATTCTAACATACATAGAAACACTTCTAGGGTAACGGATGGCAACGCTGTAGCCAATGAGGTTTTAACTGATGTTCGGCTATTGCTGTTACCCAGCTATGACTAGAGCTTTTAGCTCAATAGCACCCCATCCACACAGATTTTCTTCATTCAGATGAAGGGATAAAGAGTCAAGGACTCAGTCCATCTTCCAGTCCTTTTGAGGACTTGAAAAAAAATTGTTACTTTTAATTAAAAATTTCTCTATGTGATTGATTTGTTTCTCAGTAAATTTACACATATCAATTATTAAAGTGGCATATAAGTTAATTTTGAAATTTTGAAATCTATTAAGATGCCAAGAACTTCAGAGACAGACACTACGGTCACAATCATAATTTAAATATTAATGAATCGCGCATGAAGTGGATTATTTGGGTGCTTTCTTGGCTTTCGACATTCATTAAATCATAGTGTTAGTAATAATAGCGGCTCTCATAAGATAATTAGAAATGTTCTTAATGAAGCGATTTAAATGAAAAAAGAAAATAAAGAAAATGAATTTTATAAAATAGATAAAACCTAATAATTCTTAATTAAAATGAATTTTTAATGCTAAGACTAGTGATGTTAAAAGTATTATTCAATCATACCTGTCTCTAGTCTGGAGCAAACACAACTTTCTGTAACGAGTTACAGTCGCGTCACCTACCGGCGAGAAAAATAGAAATAAAATTCTTATTGATCGCCGTAGAAACTTAAAAGCTAAGTATGACACGTACAACTATCATAAATTTTAATAATTATAAACTTTCTATTATATGTAAGTACTTTTCGTAAATTTTTTATACTTTCAAGATTATTATGTTAATGAATATTAAATATATAATATAATGATATGTATAAAACTAATTTTAACTAGTTTTAACTGAGGCGCGGTTATTGCTGTTACCCAGCCATGACTAGAGCTTTAAGCTCAATAGCACTCCATCCACACAGATTTTCTTCATTTAGATGAAGTTATAAAGAGTCAAGGACTCAGTCCATTATTTGTTATTTAAGATTCTGCTATAAATTTTGTAACAGGAATTTAGTATACTGATACCTTTATAGTTTTTAGGGTCATCTCTATTACTTTTCTTAAAGATAGGAATCACAATTGCTTTTTTCCATTCTATTGGGATGTATCATCTTGGATGTATGATCTAGAATGATCTACTACCTAGAATGTATTATCACATATGAAAATGAAAAAGATATAAACGTAAAAATTGCAAAATATTTAAAAATAACAGGTGTAATTAACTCTATATTTAAACCAAATCTAGTTCAAAAACCAACCAGGATAAAAGTATACAATACATTAGCCTTACCAGTCTTAACCTCCCTACCGGCTAGGACGTCTATAGACGTCCAACTAAATCTGGATATGATTTAGCCCACCTGTTTAATGTATGGAAGCGAAATCTGGACAATAAAACAAAAAGACAAACAAAGATTAACAACAGCAGAAATGAAGTTTATGAGAAAAACTGCAAAGTATACCCTATTTGATCACAAAAGAAGCAAAGATATTATGAAAGAATTAAACCAAGAACCAGTAATAGAAAAAATTAAAAAATATAAACATAGATGGATGGAACACGTTCAAAGAATGAAAACAGAAAGATTACCAAAACAAGCCTTAAAGTACAAGCCATTAGGAAAAAGAAAACCAGGACGTCCTCTTAAACGATTCAACGATGACTTCTAAGGCCGGAACAGGCCATACTAGGCCTAAATCCTTGATACGCATGATGATGATGATGTTGATAAAACTAATACATATGTATATATATATATATATATTGTTAAGTTATTATGTGGCTACAAGTGTCATTGCAGAATTAACTGCTTATTTTCTCGTCATGTCCACACATTGCTTCAAATAAATTTGTTATTATTAACAAAGACAAAGAAAATGTTTAGATTTAAAATACATAATGTTGAACGTACCTGTGACGTTAGCTGGAAAGATGTATTTACTCTCGATATATTTGTTTTTCTTGTCCAGAAATGTGGTCCAGCATTCTGAGACATTAGCTCTAACTGTCGCTTTAATGTCTGGGTCTACACTAACAATGAAATCGTACAACTGTTGCAACTCCAAACAATTATGCTATTGTTTACGTTAAGTGGTTGATTGTTAAATTGGCTTGTGAACCTATTTCGAAAATATCTGTTAGAAAGCAGGGATTAATATTTAAGGACGGAATGTTTATTACTATTATTATTATTATTATTATTAGAGAAATTAAAACAGACCGTTAGAGAAATTAAAAACTGCGTCAAAGAGCTAACTGAAAGACAGCATAATTTAATTAAAGAGACAACAGACCTACGGCAAGAACTAAACTCTTTAAAGCAACAGTACGAGCTCTCAAACCAACAGCAGCACAAAAATGACCTCCTCATAAATGGTCTCCCAGAAATAGCTACGGAACCTCTAAGAGACATTGTAATACAACTAAGCCAAAACATCGGCTCTCCTATTGAATCAAGAGACATCCAGTCAGTGCATCGATTACCACAAAAAAGGAAAAGAGAAAATAATACCCGTCCTTCTCTCGTCATAGTGCGACTTACCAACAGCGCAACAAAAACTATACTTATAAAAGCTAGCAGGATTAAAAATCTAGTAGTCAAGGATCTGAAAGGAGACCACGACAATACCCCAATATACTTGTCCGAATACCTTTCGCCATATTACCAGAAAATATTCTACCAAGCAAGGAAAGTAAAAACAGAAAAAAATTACCAGTTTATATGGATAAGAGACAGCAAAATATTCCTTAGAAAGACACGAGACGCAAAACCAATCGAAATAAAATTCGTAGAAGACCTCAACAGGCTGCCACATTGAAAGGAATATTGACAACTCGTAAAGAAGGAACAGCACACCAACCAACATGAATGCAGACCATCAAGCAGACGTAATCACCCCGGAACATGATAATTGCCACATTCTGGAATCAATAACAGAATGGAAACAACTGACAATCCCCAAAAAAGGACTATCTATTCTCCATATCAACATCAGAAGCATTCAAAAATACTGGCTGACCTTGCAAGCTTATCTGAAGGAAGATATAGACGAAATAGACATTTTAATACTGACAGAAGTATCTACGACAAACGAAGAGGCATCCTCCTACCAAATGCCAAAGATAAACTAGAAGTAACAGAAATAAACTATAAATTAGAATACGCAGAAAACATATGCATCGAAATTAAAAACATCAAACAAGAAAACTCCCTGATATTAAACGCAATATACAGACCACCCAACTTAAGCACCACAAAATTCCTAGAAGAATAAATCAAATGGCTTTCAGCTACGAAAGTAGGCACCTCAAAATACTTGATAATAATAGGAGACATTAATATAAACATTAGGAACATAAATAACAACACAGAAAAATACCTAGACCTATTATCGGCATATAACATAACCCCATCCATACAGTCGTATACACGAGAAGAGATAGTCGGAAACACAACACCTCACCCTGCATTGATCATATATAAGGGCCCCTCCAAACAGCCGTCATAACATGCAAACTGGCAGACCATTATTTCACAGCATTGCAGTTACACACTCAACCAGAACCCATAAAAATCACTGAGACTACAAAACAGTATCATAGCATTGTAAATGAAGCAATAGTGAACGATGAAATCAGAAAAACAGATTGGATGCAGATAGCATCTTTAGACTGTGCTGAAGCTGTATATAATAATCTTAAACTTGCATTTAACAAAATATATAACAAAGCATTAATAAAAATAAAAATACGCCCCAAAACGAAACAAAATCCATGGATAACAGACAACATACTAACAGACATACAAAGAAAAGATGCCCTATAGAAACAACTTAAGAAGTCGCCGAACAATATCGCTTTAAATGCTGAATACAAAAGAAAACGGAATCTCCTAACAACCCAGATTAGAACGGCAAAAAGAAACTATTACAGCAACAAATTAACAACAGCTCAGAATGACATAAAGGAAACCTGGCATCTGATTAATGAAATAATGGACAATATACACAGAACCACTGCCTCAGAAACAATATAACACAGCTTTGCCTGCGACCCCAAATCCCTCAAACAGTTGGCAAACAACTTTAATCAGCACTTCGTGAACGCTGTCCAAAAGCTACAAGAAGAAACCTTTCCTCACACAAACGAACATTCTCCACTAGGTCCACGAGCAACCCAGTCGATGTGGTTCCCCACAGTACCAAAAGAAGAACTATCACTGGCAATTCAACAAATTAATCCTAAGAAAGGACCGGGGATAGACGGAATCAGACCAAAAGACATCAAGAAACACTCAACCAACCTACTTCCAGTTATACAAAAACTGTTAAATAAAATCTTCGAAACGGGACACATACCTGAAACACTGAAGACTGCATTAATCACACCCATAAACAAACAGGGAAAAAGAAACATAATAAGTAATTACAAACCTATCGCCAAGCTGTCTGTAATCAACCAAATCATCGTGCGCATTGTACATCAGAAACTCTCCACATACGTTGAAAAATCTCAAATCATACCAAAAACACAATATGGTTTTCAAAAAAATAAAGGAACAGCAACACTCCTGGAAGATTTCACAGATCTAATAAACGTTGCTTTGGATAAAAACAGAATAACATTAGTGGTATTTATTGACCTAACAAAAGCATTTGACACACTAACACATAAAGCCTTGTTAATGTAACTTACCCATATCGGAATTGGAGGTCGTCTACTCCAGTGGTTTAAAGCATACACGAAAAACAGAAAGCACATCACACGTATAGGATCAGCATACAGCAAAGAGGTACATGTAACCTGTGGAGTACCGCAAGGAGCTGTCCTATATCCCATTCTATTTAACATATACACACACGACATAAGCCAACTCCCCCTAAAAAGTAAAATCTTCCAGTATGCAGACGACACTGCCATAGTATCCATTCACAACAATGCAATATCGCTTACACAAATATGCAACACGACATCAATCAAATCACTAACTGGTTAACCGAACATGGCATATATATAAACCCTGGAAAAACAAACCTAATGATATTCAAAAACCCCCAAACCCTGCCAATAGAAACTAAATATCTCACTATCTGACATTCATCCTCCTATACACAAAGTGCAGAACCTAAAATCACAACCATCACACAGGTGAAAACAACACGCTATCTTGGACTTCACTTCGATGCTGATCAAAGTTGGAATAGCCATACAAACAACCTGCATACCAACCTTAGGATAATAGCAAGCAAACTATACAGATTAAAAGACATTGCCCCAACCCACATAAAAATACTAATCTATAAAGCATTATGTGAAAACATTTTAAGATATGCAATCACATCATACGCATTCTGCGCAGACTACAGACTTAACAGGCTACAATGGTTGCAAGATAAAATGATAAAACTGATATTCTGGGAACAACCCACTCTTATGCAGGAAGCACGGACAAAACAAAAAATATTTAAGGTGAAACACTTACGCCACTACACAGTCATGTTAAAACACTACTACAGCCCAACATATAGAGTAACCAGAACAACATATCAAATAACAAGACCACAGTCAACAAACTACATAACATATAAGTACAACAATCATCACGGCAAAGCCACCCGAAACTTCTACGTACCTGACATGATAAACAAACTGCCGTTCGACAACAGAAACCTAGGAACATACAGAGAGCTGAAACAGGCGCTTTATAAATATTATAGCGAGAATGAAAATTAGAGCAATTCCTGTTTCTCCCCCACCACACATGCACACACACACAAACCAGTGACAACCCTCCTCTCAAAAACTATCACTACATGAACAGAAAGAAACAAACACACTATGTCTAAATCCAACCCTATTTGCACAAAAAAAAAAAAAGAAAAAGTTAAACTGTAATAGCCGTCGAAGTCAATCAAGCACGTACCAACAAACAGTAAAATCAACACCTGGCTTGTGACCAGTATAGGAACATAACCATGAAACCACCACCCTCTATCGTCTATTATCTTCCTCAGATAAGTTTTGCTAAGTTTCGAGGAAGAAAATTATTTAACTTTCTTGCAAGTATCTGTTATTCATAATTGTAACGCATTATAAATATAATGTATATATAATTACTACAGCAACTATGTATGCAATTCATCTGAGACATAAAAATAATAATAATAATAATAAATAAGTAAATAAAATAAAAAAATAATAATTATTATTATTATTATTATTATTATGTATATTCTAAATTCAAAAATTCTGTATAATCCTTGTTTTAAATATTAGAAGAACATGTGTTGTAAATACATAATATAGAGGCAAAAAGTATTTTGTAAGAAAAAAAAAATCTAATTGAAATCCAATGTAGAAATTGTAGCACTTTGTGCTGAATTCTCTAAAATTATAAGTTGCATTGTCACTCAAGATGTAAGCATAAACATTTTAGCAGATCAATAAAAATATTATCATATCATAAAAAAAAATAAAAAAAAATTATTAAACACAAACTGCTGACAAACTAAACGAGATGGTGGTATAATAATATTTACTAAACATAAATTAGAAGTAATAGAAATAAATTATAAATTAGAATTTGCAGAAAACATATGCGTCGAAGTTAAGAATTTAAGAAAAGAGAACTCCTTGATATTAAACATATTATTCAGACCATCCAGTTTAATCACAACAAAATTTTTAATTTTTAGATGAATTAAATAGATGGGTTATTGTGATGGAAGAAGGCATGTCAGAATATTTGATATTAATATGTGAGGTGAAGAGAAATAATAAATCAATACAATATTTATTGTTTTTATTAGTATATTACATAACCCCATCCATACAGTCGTACACACTAGAAGACATAGGCGAAAATACAATCACCTCATCCTGTATTGACCACATAAATATACGGGCCCCCTGCAAACAGCTATACAGCACTGGTTGGATAGCAGTGAGAAATAAAGTCTATGATGTTCAGTGTGTAATGACTAGCGCTTCAGAAAGTTCTTAGACTGTTATAAAAGAATCCTAAGCGAAACAACTGTAAACTATGAAATCAGAAAAACAGACTGGATGCAGATAGCATCTTTAGACTCTGCTGACGCAATATATAATAATCTTAAATTTGCATTTAATAAAATCCATAACAAAGCATTAAAAAAAAATAAAAATACGCTCCCAAACCAGACGGAATCCATGGATAACAGACAACATACAGAATTAATAGACATACAGATAAAAGACGCCCTATGGAAACAACTTAAGAAGTCACCTAACAATGCCGCATTACAAGCTGAATACAAAAGAAAACGGAATCTCCTATTATCACATATTAGAACTGCAAAAAGAAACTATTATACTTATAAATTAATAATAGCTTAGAACGATATAAAGGAAACCTGGCACCTGATCAACGAAAGGCTGGACCATACACACAAAACCACAGAAACAACAAAACACAACAATAAAAATAAAAGAACTGTCACTTGCAATTCAACAAATTAACCGTAACAAAGTACCGGGGATAAACGGAATCAGACCAAAAGGCATCGAAAAACACTGAACAAACCAATGTCCAGTTATACTAAAACGTCTGAATAAAATCTTCGAAACGGGGCATATACTTGAAACACTAAAGACTCATTTAATCACTCCCATACATAAACATAGAGAAAGAAATATTATAAATAATTACAAACCCATCGCCGCATTGTCTGTAATCAACGAAATCATGGAGTGCATTGCGTATTGCAAACTCTCCACATACATAGAAAAATTCTAAATCATCCCAAAACACAATATGGCTTTCAAAAAAATAAAGGAATAGCAACAATCCTGGAAGATTTCACAGACCTAATAAAAGCATTAGATAAAAACAGAATAGTATTAGTCGTTTTCATTGATCTAACAAAAGCGTCTGACACACGAACACACAAAACCTTGTTGAAGAAACTAACACAATGGCAATTGGAGGTCATCTACTCCAGTAGTTCAAACCTTACATGAAAAACAGAAAGCACATCATACTTATAGGAACAGCGCATTTTAAAGAGTTACGGTAACCTGTGGATAACCACAGAGATCTCTTTCATCACCAATTCTGTTTAACATATGCACATACGATATTAACCATCTTCCCCTAAATAGTAATATCTTCCAATCTGCAGACGATACGGCCATAATATCCATCCAAAACAACGCAAATATCAATTGCACAAATATGCACCACAACATCAATGTGTTAAATGACTGGCTAATTGAAAACGGCATATATATTAAACCTGAAAAAACGACGCTAATGATATTCAAAATTCCCCAGAAACTGAATACCCATACAAAGTAAATATCTCACTATCCAACATCCATCCTCCTATAAAAAAGCGCTAATCGTAAAATCACAACCATCGCATAGGCAAAAACAGCACGCTCTCTCGAACTTTATCGATGCTTATAAAAGTTGGAATAGCCATACAAACGACTTACAAAACAAACTCAGGATAATAACAAGCTAACTATATCGATTAAAAGACATTGCTCTGACGCACATAAAAATACTAATCTATAAAGCATTACGTGAAAACATTTTAAAATACGCAGTTACATCATACTCATTCTGCACAGACTACAAACTTAATGGATTACAATCGTTGCAAAATAAAATGGTAAAACTGATATTCTGGGAACAAAGCGAACAGCCCACACTTAGGCTGGCAGCAACGACAGACCACAAAATATTTAAGGTGAAAAATTTATGCCACTACAGAGTCATGTTGAAACATTACTACAGCCCAACCTATAGAGTAACCAGAACAACATATCAGATAACAAGACCACAGTCAACAAACAACAGAACATACAAGTATAATAATCATCATGGAAAAGCCACCCGAAACTTCTATATACCTGACATGATTAACAAACTGTCATTCGACGACAGACACCTAGAAACTTACAGAGAGCTGAAACAGGCGATCTGTAGATATTATAGAGAGACGGAAAATTAGAGGGGAAATTTCTCTCTTTCTCTCTCGCTCTCTCTCTCTCTCACACACACACCTATAACACATTCCTCTTAAACACCATTAGAAGGACACAAACATGCCATATCCAAATCAATGTATCAATATATATATATTTAATTAAATAATTAAATCAACAAACGTCTTTTAGCTTTTTATATGTAATTATTTGTCGATGTTAACTATAAATACATTATTTTCATTTTGCATCGATTTTAATGATCTTTGATTCTTGGGCGGGGGGGGGTAAGTATTCGGAATTAATAGGTTTTAGCTCAATTTTATATTAAAAAATTGACCTCATATTTTATTAAAAATCAACAAATTAATTAATCCTAAATTTAATTATTTCAGTTTAAAAGCAAAAAAATCATAAAACTAACAAGTAAAATAATATTAAATTAAATTCACTTACCTTTTAAAAATATATTTTTTTGTTTAAATTTGTTTCACTATAAATTCCTTCCTTCACTCTGTAACTTACTATTCAGAGGGCAAACTAATCTGTCACTGTTCACAAATCATAAAAAGATGAACCAAAAACAGGAACACGTCTTTTATTACTGCAATAAAACACATGGCTTCAATGGCTACCCTGCAACAGGCCAAACCATAATAAAATTTTAAGACAGATAAAGCGTTCCCAGGGTCGAGGGTGTAAGAAAACACATATGAATCAATTTTACGATTATAATTTGTGGAATTTTTTAATCGATCCCGGGAATAAGTGCCTCTTTCCTCCCTCCCCCCTCCCTGCGGACGCCCATGACCGTGGGATTGTATTTTCTCGATGTATGAAAGTTTTGAAGGGAACAGCGCATCAGCACTTATCTTAATTCGTCCAATGCAATTAATTGCAGGACAACTTTGAATACTTCTGCGTAGAGTGGGGGAACAATCTGTTTTATGATTGATTTAGAAAACAACAATACAAGAGGATGCTATATTTGGTTGATATATTTGAAATACCCAAAGATGAAAATATGTGAACCATTATTTTTAAGACATGTGAGAATAGGAAAGAATACATGTGAGTAGAAACACTTTCATTAATGGTAAATGAATTATTAATAATTAACATTTGTGATATGTGTGTCCTATAAGTTGCTGGGTAGAATGAATAGCATGATCCTATAAATTCTAAACATGAATTTATGATGGAATAATTAAAAAAAAAACTCACGAGAGAGACAGAGTATTGTAGAAATAAATTTGGTCTGATTTAGCAGCAAATCATCTCGTAAAATTTGTTGCACATGTTATGTATATTTCTCTGGTTTGTGTATATTTCGCTCCATTTCCCAAGAATTTTATTTTGTTTACTGAGACTCAGTATACATTACATTCGATCATGATCGGAATTATCCATACTTTGAATCCTAAATTCATTATTTTAATTATTTTTATTTTATTTTTTTTAGTATCAGCTGTTCTTCTGTTTTAGCAATATCACATAGGCTGGTATTTTGTTGTAGATCAACAACGTCTTATAATACACAGAATATTCATTTTTATTCAGGAATACATATTTTTTACTGTCTGTTGTTTCCAAAGATTAGAATAAAAATGTCTCTATAACATTAAAAGACTTTGCAACCTCAACAGATGCTATACTACACGAGCAAAAGAAAAAAACAATTTTCATTTTACTCCTAACAACAACTTTCAGATTTTCAGTTCCAGAAAACATGTTTAACAGCTGTTTGTAGTAAAGCCATCGGATATAGTAATCTCTCAACTCACGACAATGATAACATTCAATTGGATTGGATGACCCAATAACCAATCACTGCCGCAAGGTGCTGAGTGAGCTGAAAATTTAAGCTCGCCTGGTCACCTTCTCAGCAGTTTAAAAATTACACAACGCTAAGAATTGAGACAAGCTGCACCCTATTTACATCCTTTCGAATGGCTCAAAGTTGTATGCATTTTGAAAGCACACCCGGGCTATTTACATGAATGTGATGCCTTCTTCATGAAAAGCGCCTTCTTAATGAAACAGTAATGCTTCATTATCCTCATGAAGAGGAAAATGAAGCATTAGTACAGAATACTGTGTTCACTTTTAGCAATCGCGGAAGTCTGCAAATAATTGGTGAGTCTTTAACGGGATTAAATGTAAAAATATAATATCGGTGATACTGATATTTCGTGGATGAGCACCGCACACCTGGATTATTCGTCCCTAACCTTTACCACGAGTTTCCTCAGACTTGCACTACGTGCAGACGCAAACTTGACTTACTTGTCTGTTTGCTTACTTGGGAAATAGGATTAAAACCAAGTTTATATTTATATATATAAATTGGCTTAGTATCTTTAATGTATATTATACCCAAGGTTAAAAAGAAAACTTTCTTTATATATATATATATATATATATATATATATATATATATATATATATATATATAATTATCAGTTAAATCAACACCTGGCTGACTACAGGTATTGAAGCAAAACCATGAAACCACCTCCATCTATTATCTTCTTCAGATACGCTCACAGAAGATTCAAAGAAGAAAGCAGAAATGCTACCCAAACAAAATTATTGTTATTATTATTATTATTGATACAAAAAAATAGCAAGTTTAAAAAGTGAAATGAATCCATTCAGCATTCCCTACTGATAGCGAAAAAACTCTATAAATATAATTTGCATATTAACATATTGAAATATAAATGTATTTGACAAAATGCAAAAAAGAATTACATAAATATAAATAATTTCCACATCCAGTACCGTTAATGTGAAAAATATCTCTCTTTTAAATGAATCATTGCATATATATAAAATTAAATAATAATATCTATAGATATTATTATTATTTATGTAATAATAAAATTATTTAATAGTAAATTATTATTATTAAAGTTTCTTAGACTAACTAGATATTAATAACTAATTCACAGGTGTAGCAAATAATTGGGAAAATATTAGTTAACTTGCGACTCTTTTCACAGAAATCCTGATTTGTTTCTACATGTGTATCGGATAAAATTCATATTTAATCCCCATCATTATATGGTTCTCTATATACGTAGTTTACCTTTGTGTAGTATAACTAAGGCTGTCTATTAAAGAAATATCAAGAAGGTTTCAAATAAAATCGATCCCATTAGCCAAAGTTTACATTCTTGGTATTCCTTATGCGTTGTCAGGCCGTTAAAGTAATAAATAACCCTGGAAATTATTTACTCACCTCGTTTCCTTTTTGTTGCTTTATTCAAACGTTGAAGAATTAAAAGTTTTTCTCGATCAGAAAATTTCTCTTCTTCAAAATATAAATGGATTCACTTAATGGACACATTTGTGCATAAAGAAATCCTGCCGGTAAAATTCCATTCTTCGGGTTGCATTGTTCGCCACTTGATAACAAGATTAAAATGGGATATTTTAAAGCAATGACATGATATCTGTTAAAATAATAACTTACACATATTTTCTTATATTTTGTTTTATTAATTATGACCCATAATCATCTTTAAGAGTCTCTTTAGCGTTTGATTTTTTTTCCAAAATATTGTAATAAAAAAAAACGAAATTATCTTGATATATTCTCTTTAAACTTTATTAGTATAAAACAATATAAATTTTTATATATAATAATATTGTAAGTTTAATATTATAGTAAAATTTTTAAAATTTTTTAGATATAATTAAGATTCTAAATTTAAAAAACAATTTAATTAAACTACCATTATATTCTTTGCGAAAAGTATTTATAAGTAATTTACAAAAAATATTTTTAAGAAGTTGGGGGGATCAATCGACTGTGAGATGCGGTGATTGATTCATTAATGCCCTTGGGGGTGATGGATAGCAACGCAAAGCTGTACCAATGAAGTTTAACTGAGGTTCGGCTGTTGCTCTTACCCACTTGGGCGATGAGTTTTTGAGTTCGCTCTCTTAAGGTTTTTGCCTTAAGGGAGCACTTTGAGTCTCCGGGAAAGGTGTTCTCCGGCACGGCCCGCTGAGGGGCTTTGTCGGTGAATTATTTTCCTCGGAATTTGAGCGGTTCTGCTCGGTAATAATCGAGTTTCACTGAGTAGAACCAACGCTGAGATTTGGACGGTCTTTCGCCCACGAATGAGTGGCCTAGAGATCGTCCGATATTTTTGAGATTGAACCTTTACTTACATAGTCGATTCATTAATGCCCTTGGGGGTGATGGATAGCAACGCAAAGCTGTACCAATGAAGTTTAACTGAGGTTCGGCTGTTGCTCTTACCCACTTGGGCGATGAGTTTTTGAGTTCGCTCTCTTAGGGTTTTTGCCTTAAGGGAGCACTTTGAGTATCCGGGGAAGGTGTTCTCCGGCACGGCCCGCTGAGGGGCTTTGTCGGTGAATTATTTTCCTCGGAATTTGAGCGGTTCTGCTCAGTGGTCGGGGAGCCCGTCACTGAGTGGAACCAACGCTGAGATTAGGACGGTCTTTCGCCCACTATGGAGTGGCCTAGAGATCGTCCGTATTTTTGAGATTTCACCTTTACTTACATAGTCGGTGATTGATTCATTAATGCCCATGGGGGTGATGGATAGCAACGCAAAGTTGTACCGATGAAGTTTAACTGAGGTTCGGCTGTTGCTGTTACCCATTTGGGCGATGAGTTTTTGAGTTCGCTCTCTTAGGGTTTTTGCCTTAAGGGAGCACTTTGATTCTCCGGGGAAGGTATTCTCCGCAACGACCCGCTGAGGGGCTTTGTCGGTGAATTATTTTTCTCGGAATTTGAGCGGTTCTGCTCGGTAATCGAGTTTCACTGAGTAGAACCAACGCTGAGATTTGGACGGTCTTTCGCCCACGAATGAGTGGCCTAGAGATCGTCCATATCCATATTTTTGAGATTGAACCTTTACTTACATAGTCGATTGATTCATTAATGCCCTTGGAGGTAACGGATGGAAACAATGCAATGCTGTACCAACGAAGTTTAACTGAGGTTCGGCTGTTGCTGTTACCCCCTTGGGCGATGAGTTTTTGAGTTCGCTCTCTTAGGGTTTTTGCTTTAAGGGAGCACTTTCAGTCTCCGGGGAAGGTGTTCTCCGGCACGGTCCGCTGAGGGGCTTTGTCGGTGAATTATTTTCCTCGGAATTTGAGCGGTTCTGCTCAGTGGTCGGGGAGCCCGTCACTGAGTGGAACCAACGCTGAGATATGGACGGTCTTTCGCCCACTATGGAGTGGCCTAGAGATCGTCCGATTTTTTGAGATTTCACCTTTACTTACATAGTCGGTGATTGATTCATTAATCCCTTGGAGGGTAATGGATGGCAATACTGTACCAATGAAGTTTAACTGAGGTTCGACTGTTGCTGTTAACCCCCCCCCCCCCCTTGGGCGCTGAGTTTTTCAGTTCGCTCTCTTAGGGTTTTTGCCTTAAGAGAGCAATTTGAGTCTCCGGGGTAGGTGTTCTTCGGCATGGCCCGCTGAGGGGCTTTGTCGGTGAATTATTTTCCTCGGAATTTGAGCGGTTCCGCTCGGTGGTGGGGGAGCCCGTCACTGAGTGGAACCAACGCTGAGATGAGATATCGACGGTCTCCAGGCCCACTATGGAGTGGCCTGGAGATCGTCCGATTTTTTGAGATGTCACCTTTACTTACATAGTTGGTGATTGATTCATTAATACCCTTGGAGGTAATGGATGGCAATGCTGTACCAATGAAGTTTAACTGAGGGTCAGCTGTTGCTGTTACCCCCCTTGGGCGATGAGATTCGAGAGTTTTTGAGTTCGCTCTCTTGGGATTTTTGCCTTAAGGGAGCAATTTGAGTCTCCGGGGAAAGTGTTCTCCGGCAAGGCCCGCTGAGGGGCTTTGTCGGTGAATAATTTTCTTCGGAATTTGAGCGGTTCTGCTTGGCGGTGGGGGAGCCCGTCACTGAGTGGAACCAACGCTGAGATATGGACGGTTTTACGCCCACTATGGAGTGGCCTAGAGATCGTCCGATTTTTTGAGATTTCACCTTTACTTACATAGTCGGTGATTGATTCATTCAATCCAATACCCTTGGAGGGTAATGGATGGCAATGCTGTAGCCAATGAAGTTCTAAGTGAGGCTCGGCTATTGCTGTTACCCTACTGCCCTGATCACAGCTTTGAAGAAGTTGGTTATGAGCATATCCTACTCTCCCTGGTGTGTTTTCGGAGTCCATGTGGAGATCTCATCAGACAAGTAGAAGTTGAACTGCAAGAAGAGCGGCAGAGAAGAGTCGAAGACTTCGATTTTCGAGCGAGACTATCTCAGATATTTGGGAAAATCTTCCGCTGCATTACACAACGTTGGCGGCAAATGACGATCGAAAGGTTTACCAGATCCGAGAGAACGGCCAAATGCTAAAATCATCTCAGGTAATTCTCCGACATTTCTATCAGCATTACTTAGGCGCCTTTTCTGATCAGCAGGGCGCAGATGACTTTAGCGAGTGGAACATTACATGTCTTCCCGATCATCTTAGCGCTCTGCATGACAGGCCAATAACTGCTGAAGAAATAAAAGCAGTCTCCAAAACAATGAAGGCAAGACAAACCCCCGGCTTAGACGGGTTGGTGATTGAGTTTTATCGAACTATCTGGGAAGTCGCTTCACCGATATTAGTAAAAATATTTAACGATTTCCTCACTTAGGGAAATATCCCCGAGGATTTCGTTAAAAGTTACACAGTTTTAATTCCACAAAAAGACCGGGATAGCTCTTTAGCAAACAGCTGGCGACCGATCTCTCTGACAAATTTGGATTATAAAATCTTCGTCAAAATTATCTGTACCCGCATCAAATGCGGTATAGAAAATGTAATAACGAGCTCTCAAGTTTACGGAGTCACGGGAAGATCGATGGAACCTAATCTCTTTCTCATAAGAGATCTAATCCGTCTTTGAGGAAACAAAAGCTATCCTTTGGCACTTCTCTCAACAGATCTGGAAGAGGCGTTCGATAGCGTCAGGCACACGTACTTGCAGGACATCCTTCAAAAAATAGGGGTGGGAACTGGCTTCGGCGCGTAATCAAAAACATGTACGCAGAAGCCTCTACCCAACCCCCCCCCCCCCCCACCCCCCCCCCCCCCCACCCCCCCCCCCCCCCACCCCCCCCCCCCCCCACCCCCCCCCCCCCCCACCCCCCCCCCCCCCCACCCCCCCCCCCCCCCACCCCCCCCCCCCCCCACCCCCCCCCCCCCCCACCCCCCCCCCCCCCCACCCCCCCCCCCCCCCACCCCCCCCCCCCCCCACCCCCCCCCCCCCCCACCCCCCCCCCCCCCCACCCCCCCCCCCCCCCACCCCCCCCCCCCCCCACCCCCCCCCCCCCCCACCCCCCCCCCCCCCCACCCCCCCCCCCCCCCACCCCCCCCCCCCCCCACCCCCCCCCCCCCCCACCCCCCCCCCCCCCCACCCCCCCCCCCCCCCACCCCCCCCCCCCCCCACCCCCCCCCCCCCCCACCCCCCCCCCCCCCCACCCCCCCCCCCCCCCACCCCCCCCCCCCCCCACCCCCCCCCCCCCCCACCCCCCCCCCCCCCCACCCCCCCCCCCCCCCACCCAATCAGATTCAATGCTGCATTCCTTCATAATGTGATATATATTGTAGATGGTGATTCCTACTCACACAGATCACTTTATGCTATCTTTATTACACAAATTTGTCGAATGAAAATGCGAAAATCCTTTGTTGAAGTAAAAGAAGATTTCAGTCTTAAAATATCTCCGAAAACCAAATGGAGTAATAAACTTAAAATGAAAAAGGTAAAACCTTGATATTCTGCCAAAAAAAGAAAAAAGAAAAAGAAAAAAAGATCATGGTAGATAGTTATCAGTACAGCCCTTAAATACATGAATAATAAATACAAACTCATACATTTAATTTAAAAATTACTTATTCATTATTTTAAAGGCAATTTGCAGCTGTTAACTTTTGCTGATTATTTGTCTCAAGAGTTTTTTTTTCACATTTTCGAATCGCAATGTCCCCCACCCTACCCCCAAGACGATGAGTAATTATTTACTTCAGAAAGAATTAGGCATTTTCAATAATTATGTAGGAATAATATTATTGTAATCGGAATAAATCAGTTATTTCGCTTAATAGTTGAAATAAAATGAAGTGAATTGTTCAATTTATGTATTGTTGTCCATCAACAATGAATATCGTTCAAACACATAGAACGGTTAGACCTACGTTATCATGGCCTTCATTTTGCTTCAGAATAAGGAATAAAGTGAGTAGATTTCTGGAAATATAACTAATAATTATTCTTTACTAATTCAGATTATATAAAGTAACTTATGTTAATATTAAAATCAGCCCTGCTTAATAATATTTCATTTAAAATAACAATTTAAAAGTTAAACGTCTTTACCAAATTTAGTTACTGAAATATTTGCTGAGAACGATACAAGGAGTTGAATATTTAATTTAAATAATGTATAACTGTGATAACAAAAAATGCGCTTATAAATAACAAAAGAATATGTGTAGATGCAGAAGGTTAAAATCCACAGACAGGAGTATCCATGCTTTTTTATTTTAAGATAGGATTTAAGGTACGATTTAGTTTTCTTTATATACGAGTATACGGCTAACATAAGCTACGAGTGAGTTCATTTTTTTTATTTTGATATCAAAATTCATATTTACTGATTCAAAACCCTCATTCCTAAATCTATGGATATTTTCTTAATTTCATTCTTTACGTTCCCGAACTTTCAGTGGCGTTTAAATTATAGGTGTAGATTATAATTTGAAGTAAATTAAGAGAATACGTTGGCTAATGTAATACCTATAAACTATGCTGTCTAATTTATCATTATTATTAAATTAGAATAGATAAATCCTCTAACGCCTTTAATTCCCATCATTACCAGTTAGAACTCTTTCATCGCTAAGTAGTTTCGCAAATCGGTAAAGTAATCCGCACTACACCTAATCCGTCACCGAAATATTGGTCTTTAATTTATTTTATTGTAGTTGTTAGCGGCTGTATGTTGAAAGGATTTGTGAAAAATTTTTCCGTTCATATTCAGTAATACAACAAATTTAACCAACAGTGCAGATCACCGGAAACAGTCCACCGGAAATGTTTAGTGTTCTTCCTGACCTATATTAAAAGGTATAGTTTGCGTAATTGTAAAATTTCAAGGATTGTTTACAGTTTCTGTTGGAGTATGATGCTAGATATCAAGTTTGAGTTGCTCGTTTTGTTTTGTTTGCAATGTTATTAGGGGTAGGAGGTCATTGTAATAATCTCTACCAAAGGAAATGATGATTTGAGTAAGGAATTTATTCATGAATTACTACAGACATCTGAGAAATTGTCTAGTGACAAATTTTCTAACGGGATTAATTCTACTGGTTGGTGATGCATCTTATTTTGGTTGTAAGAAATGAAACATAGGAATTTCACTTCAAGTTGCTGTCGATATACAGATCGAAGAATCTGATTAAATGCGCGCTTGCGTTGTTTATTAGCCCGCCCACAAAGATATATGCTTCATTGTCATTGCTATTTAAGCTGTTTTTATGCTTTTTACTTCTTCCTCGTCGACTATGCACACGCATTTCGTTATTGATCCAGGGAAACGGCAGAAAGCAGAAATTTCCCGAATGCATTTGTCCAATGGTCTTAGTGAGGTCTTAGTGCCACCTCAAATGCCACTGCGGTTTTTAGTAGAAACCATTTTACCTGTTTGTCCAGAAAGTTATGAGGGTTTGCTTATAATTGCTTCTTTAGCTAGTTGAACATCTAGGGTTCTTTGCTGCACGCACCACATTCTTCCATTGCTCTCTGTTTTGAGCTTTTTCATTCCAGTTCTTGAATTCCCGTCTCATCTGAATATTTTTGGACATTATTCTGTCAACACATCCACGGTCTACTGCTCGGTTACTTTCCATGAGGATTCATCTTGAATGCTTGTTTAGTCATTCTCTCCTCGGCCATTCTTTCCACATATCCAAGCCATCTCAATCTGCTTGCTCAAATCTCATTAAGTAGAAGTGAGGATCTCTAGAGTTCATATAGTTGTTGGTTATGTCTTCTTCTTCTTCATTCTCCTGTTGTGTTATCTCTTACAGGTCAATAGACGTTTCTGAGGATGTGAGGATTTTCAAACAAAATCTTTTGCATCTTGGTCTGTTATGCTCCAGGTTTCTGCTCAATATAAAACAATAGGTCTAATGATTGCCTTTTATATTTCTCTTTCAAGTCTGCTTCATAGAATTTGGAAGATAATAAATGATGCAGGGAATGGTAAAATCTATTCGAAGCATGTATTCTAGCTTTTATTTCTGTACTAATTTTATGATCTTGAGTAATCAAAGTACCAAGATATCTGAGGCAGGTGGCACTTTTAAATTTCTGGTTATCAACGGTAAAATGTTCATTTCCCCCTTAATTGGGTTTTCTGCATACATTTAAATATTCGGTTTAATCTTAGTTGATTTCTAATCCTAATTGTTCAGCAGCAATTTTGAGTTTTTGAATGTTGTTCAAATGTCTGCAGCATTTTATCCATTAAGGCATTTATCATCTGCATATCCTAATATTGCTCTTATGTTAATGTCATCTTTTGCAATTTCACGAATTCATTTTTCTAATGCTAAATTAAGAAGGAATATCGTCAATCAAAGTTTTCAGATACATTGTGACAGTTTTAATGACAACTATTCAGAGTTGCAGGGTATTGTCAGATTGGCGTATTTTATTGAATTTATGTTATTTTCTGCAGAACGTAAGCTTCCATTTTACATGAAACTTGAATGCCTTACAGAAACAGATTTGGTTTTATATCAGTAAGTTAATTTTACACTAAAATTAACTTACAATAAAACAGTTAGAAATTGCTTCGAAAAATTCTGATAGCAACTTCTGAGAAATAATTAAGCATGCACAACGGAATAAAGAAACCATAAAGTGCAATGTGGAATCCTTACAATAGCTTTTTGAAGTCAACTTTAGATAAAATGTTAATAAAGCTAAAATAAAGAATTGTACATTTATACTTCTATATAAAATACTTTAAAAGCGTTCTGTAGTTTAAAACAAAATCGAAATGTTTGTCATAATTTTAATACACCTTTTTTTAAAATTAAACAGAATTTATATAAGTTTCTATACAAAGGTACTTCGGCGATTGAAGGATTTCATTCAATCCAATACCCTTGGAGGGTAATGGATGGCAATACTGTAGCCAGTGAAGTTCTAACTGAGGCTCAACTATTGCTGTTACCCTCCTGCCATGATAGAGCTTTAATTGCTCAATACCACCTTATCCCTACACTGTCCTCTACAGATAACGGGGAAGATGAAAAGCATTCTTGCTTCGCCCCTTTAAGCCAGTCCTTATAAGGACTTCGGCGATTGGTCGACCGTGTGAAATGCAGTGATCAATAACCTTGGAGGGTAATATTTAATTGTTCAGCAGCAAAATCATTGGCAATGCTGTACCAATGAAGTTTAACTGAGGTTCGGCTGTTGCTGTTACCCCCCCTTAGGCGATGAGATTCGAGAGTTATGAGTACGCTCTCTTAAGGTTTTTGCCTTAAGGGAGCAATTTGAGTCTCTGGGGAGAGTGTTCTCCGGCACGGCCCGCTGAGGGGCTTTGTCGGTGAATGCATTTCTTCGGAATATGAGCGGTGTGGGTGGAAGGCCATTACTGAGTGGAGCCAACGCTGAGAAGGCCGGTCTTTCGCCCACGATTGAGTGTCCTAGGGATAGTCCGAATCTTTAGAGACGTCTTTACATTTAAATATGGCAATGCTGTTCCCCTCCTGCCATGACATGATCAGAGCTTTAATAGCTCAGTAATACCTTATCAGTAACCCCGCTACAGATAACGGGTGAGATGAAAAGCATTCTTGCTTCGCCCCTTTAAGCCAGTCCTTATAAGGACTGTATAAATTATTTGACTTTGCAATAACTCTGTACGTAATAATTAACATGGATTTCTACTCTATTTGATTTAAAAACATAAATACAATAGAAAACATAATTTCATTAATATATTTTAAGAAAACTAGTAAAGCAAGCGACACCAAATGAAAGAGCAACACAAACTAAACATGCAGATACTCGTACGCACTCCAAATAGGGAACGGCGATGGAAGAGCTCTAAAGGCGATACCTTTGAATGAAGATCATAAAATTCCAACAAATATAAATGCGAGAACATTGGAAAAGAATACTTTAAAATCGGATCTAATAAGACTATTAAAAAATCACTCTTTGCTATAATATTAATCATAATTATTCATGGGCCCTTGGTCACAAATATTCTTCTTAATCGTTCCAATTCATTGATTCTATGCATCTTTGCTGATTTAAAAGCTTCTTTTTCCCCTTAATTTCCACAGAAGTAAGCACTGCTACGCTCCCTACGGATTCTCAAATTATTATTAAGTTTCTTATCGTTAACAAAACAAAGAAAGGCTTCAGAAATAAAAGATGTAATGCTTAACGCACCTGAGAAGTTAGCAGAAAAGATTCGTTAAGCTGGATATTTTCTTTCTGTTGTCCAGATAGATGATGCGTCCTGCATCATTCTCTGCCTGTCGCTTTAAAGTGTGGACATTGACAAGAACGAAACAATGAAATGCGAAATTACAGTTCCAACTCCAATAACAATCCAAGAGCTTCAGTTCTCTGTTGATTGTTGTTAAACTGGCTCAATTTGAGGGTAATGTTAATTTTAAAAAAATAATAATAATTGCAGATGTGTATTTGACGTTTTGCGGAAGATGAATTGCAGTGGAATATCCCTCAACAGTAGCTGTTTAGAATTAGAATTAATAGCAAACTAAAACTTGCGGGTCTACGCAACTTAATCCACGTATGTCTGCTACCAAAACTGGAAACCATGGCCGATGCAAATCTCATTAGATTCACAAACGTATGAGGTAGTACTGCATCGAAATTTACAATGTTTTGTTTGTAAGCATCTTTCAAAACATCAGTGGTATGCTGATCAATTAATTCCATCTTAAATATTTCAGAAGGATGTTATGGTAATACCCCAAATGTATTCTGAAACATTCTTTTTTCCTTTGCATGTTTGTGGAAATCTTTAAACCTGTTAATGAATTCTTCCCTTGCGAGAAGAATTCAGGAACATGAGGAATGTATGGAAGATTGAGAAAAGACTCAACGACATGAAAATATAGCCAGAGTATTTGTGTTATTTCGAGTACAAAAAAAGCTACGGAGGATTTCGTAAAACTCCGTAGCTCAGTTAGTTTAGAACAGCCGTTTGGTCAGAAAGACCCTGTTGCAATTCCGTGTATGATGTGCGGAATCCTTTTCAGGTGTTTTTCAATCAAATCACCAGTTAGCCGGTTTCATATGGAGGGTTCCCCTCCGGAAATTCGGGTTTTTTGTACTGCAAAACAGGCAAACCGGCCGAAAGAACACACGCAACATAAATACCTATATAGGACACTTGGAAAATAAACATTCACCTCCCTATTCCATCAGATTTGATTTCGATTAAGTGCGCGGTGAAGTGTGGGTCTTCGCGTCAATCAAAAGCAGGATCAGAAGGACTTGTTTGCTGCAAACCAACTGGAATTCAACCAAGTTCAAAATTCGTTCTCATTGTGGTGACCTACACAGGATAATCTCCATATGCAAACAATTGCAACGCGATCTTTTCTTACCTATAACAAGGGAATTATAGTTTTAATTCCAATTCCATTTAAAGGAGACCATCATGGATGACATCTTTGTCATCCATGATGGTCTCCTAGTTTTTGAAGAGTAGCCATTACTCGGGAAAGTTCTTTTTAGATGTTGTAGTTCATTTTTTAGTTCTTCAGATGTTCGTGGTAAGTTGTACGTCCAGAAAAGGAAGAGATCCATTTTCCTCAACCTCCGTGGTTAATTTAATGTCTTGGTCGAAGTTGTTTAAGTGATCTAGAAAAGTGTGAAGGTGTCAGGACCGTGTTCCCAGATAAAGAATATGTCATCTATCTATCTCAGCCAGACGTTTGGCTTAAGAGTAGATGAGGAGATTGCCTTTTGTTCGTAGTCTTCAAAAAAGATTTTGGCTAGTATTGGGGATAGGGGGCTGACCATTGCTAATCCTTTATTTTGTTTGTAAATGTTTCCTTCAAATTAAAAGTAGCCGGAGTTTACACAATGTGATAGCATGGAAAACATTTTTTTTAAAATCTTGTTGCTTAAAATATCGAGAACCTCTTGTGAAGAGGTTTGTGAAGAGAGCAACTACGTCAAAGCTCACCATGATATCTGAAGATTTGAGTTTTAAATTCTTGAGTTTAGAGACGAAGTCAGTTGAGTTTTTGATATATGAAGGAGATTTTCCTGCAAAACCTTTTAAGGATGATGCCAGATATTTAGATAACCGAGGTAGGTGAGTCAATACTGTCCACAATAGGTCTCATTGGGCAATTTTCTTTGTGTATCTTTGGGAGACCGTATAACCTTGGAATGACTGGATGTAAAGAACGAACAGGAAGGCAAGCTCCGTGGTTTTTTGTAGGAGGTTATTCGTTTTGTTATGTATCTCTCTTGTTGGATCTCTTTCAATTTCCGTGTATGTATCTGACAAAGCTGAGATTTTGTCGCAGTAATCTGTTTTATCTAGAACTACAGTTCGTTTCCCTTATCAGCTTGAAGGATAGCAATGTTCTTGTTATTCTGAAGATTTTTAATGGCTACCCTTTCGCCAAGGGAGATATTATCAGATGGAGGTTTTGCATTATTAATCGCAAGTATTGCTTCCATGAGAAGTAAACTCGCATCTGCGGTAGGAAGTTATGATGCCGCTTTCTCTATCTTAGTTAGAAACTTTTTTTTGGGAATGGTTTTAGGTGTAACGACAATCGGACATTTTCTGGATTTGGACCTTTTCCTTTATCCGTTTTTTTACAGTCAGTTTTTTAAAGTCAGTTTCATATATATATATATATATATATGAAACGGATTTTTATCTGTAGACTGGTCCCTAATCTTCTTTCCCTCTGTATTTCTGTTCACCTTGCTCCTTCCCCCAATGCTATTAGAGTGTTCGAGGGCTAGGGGTGAGTCTGTCCTATTTATCTATTTTTTATCTCATGCACCTGCTCATCCCAGTTAAAAATGGTGAAGACAAATCAGAACTCTATACCTCATCGGTCGTCGCGCGGGTTACCAAGGACCACACTGGATGTTAAGCTTCCTGGACAGCCAGTGACAAATCAGCTACAGGAGCAAGATCCACAGACCTCTCAAGTATTTACAAGGAAAAAGTAGAGCATGGCTGAAAATAGACAAGTCATGCAGTGCTTCTACAGTTCAAACCCATTAGTTTGGGGATTTCAGAAACGAATGTTCCAACTTTGGCTTGAACGACACCCAAATTCTGAAATTTCATTCGAAAGGTTGATGCGGCAACGCAGCTTCATTATCAAACGCAAGGTATTTAGTGAACTTGAGCTGGAAGCACTGAAACATAAAGCTATAAAAGGAGACCGTACTGACCCTGAAAAACCGAACTTAATATGGCTTGGATAGATTATAAAAAAGTTTGATTTGGTGCCACATAGTTCGATTTTAAAATGCACAGAACTATTCGGTATTAGCGAAAACGTGCAAACATTTTTGCAATCCAGCATGAAAAACTGGAAAACAACGTTGGTTATAAATAAAAGAAATTGGAGAGTTAAACATAAAAAGGGGCATCTTTCAAGGAGACTCATTATCTCCTCTATTGTTTATATTGTCGTTGATCCCTTTAACCAGAATTTTAAACAAAACTGCTCATGGTTATCAAACTGCGCAAAAGAGTGCAAAGATATCTCACCTTTTATACAAGACATTGATATATCTTGACTGAATATGTGCACACTGTGCACATATTCAGTCAAGATATATCAATGGATTTTGGCTTAGACAAATGTGCAACTGCTGGAATAACAAGAGGAAAGTTTGAAGATATGAACGAACTCCAGCTGCTCAATTATGAAATAATCCAAGCAATAAAATTCGAAGACAGCTACAAATATTTGGCAATTTTAGAACCATCACAAATTCTGAACAATAAGATCAAAGAAAGAACTAGAGCAGAATACATAAGAAGATTAAGAAAACTCCTTAAGTCAATGCTTAATGCTGGAAATTTGATAAAAGCAATTAATACCTGGGCCATACCTGTTCTGAGATATTCAGAGGCATTGTTGAATGGGCCCAGCTAGAGATGGAAGATTTAGATCGAAAAACTCGAAAATTAATGACAATGCACCATGCCCTCAATCCTCACAGTGAGATTGATAGGCTATATATATCACAAAAAAAAGGAGGTAGTGGATTAATACAAGTGAAGCAAGTTATTGAAGAAGAAAGACGAAATTTAAAGGATTATCTGCTGCAAACAACGGAAACATTTCTAATTGAGATAAGAAAAGAGGATTTATTTAAACCCATGGAGACAAAATTGGAATACAAAACGAAACAAGTAAAAGTGAGAACTGAAAGATGGAAAAATAGTCATTGCATTTAAAATACCTTCACAGCATAGAGGACAGCGCTGACAGCAACGTGACCTGGCAATGGTTGAGAAATGGAGCACTAAAGAAAGAAACAGAATCGGTAATTTTTGCAGCACAAGAACAGGCCATTAAAACCAACGTTATGAAGGCAAAAATACAAAACATTCAAGAAGACTGTAAATGTTGATTGTTCGAAGAAAAGGAAGAAACGGTAGACCACATTATAAGTGGATGCAGCAAAATCGTACGAATTGAGTACCGTAAAAGGCATGATAACGTAGCTACGATAATCCACTGGCATTTATGTAAAAAAGTGTGGGTTTGAAGTATCTAAAGACTACTGGAAGCATAAAGGGCACCAGAAAGTGGTTGAGAATGAAAAAGCTAAAATACTCTGGGATTTCAAAATCCAGACTGACAATGCTTGGAATGTAATACATTCGATATCACAGTGGTTGAAAAAAGTGAAAACAAGGGTGTTTATCGAAATATCAGTACCAGGAGATAGTCGGATTGACGACAAAGAAATAGAAAAAACTACAAAATATCGCGATTTGCAAATCGCAGTTGAACGAATCTGGCAAAAGAAAACGAAAGTTGTTCCCATAATAATAGGTGCCTAAGGCGCCCAGGTTGTGAAGCGCATAGCCACTAGGCTAACCGCGCGGACATCACGAATAGTACTACAGATAATTCAGAATATGTAATACTGTTTGTGCAGTCCGTACTACTGAGTTTCATTAGTGTTTCTGGGATCTATATCTATCATCAATGAAAGAATTTCATTCTTTCATTGATGATAGATATAGATCCCTCGTCGTAAGTAAAGTGTGCTTATTCCATGTGCAATAATCGATAATAATCTCACCAAATCAAACATTAGAAGCAAAGCACGGTCGATGAGTAAACATGGTGCTTTGAGAACAAAGCATTTCGGACATGCAATAAGCCGAGTGACAGTGGCCTCCCTTCTGGCGATGGAATTAATCTATCGCCTTTAAAACACATTCATGCCCAATATGGGTTTCCAACCTGCTGTTTTGTTAGTCGATACATTTATCCATTCATCCAGATAGAAAATAATCCTTAGTGATTTTAGTACAAAAATCGTTTATTTTTATCTTGATATTTTTCTTAATATTTTAATATCGTCTTGATAAAGGCTCTTCGTATCTTAATATTGAAATTAACATTTAAATGTAGTACTCAGATAAATCACTATTACGATCGCATCGATTCCACGTGCTATTCAGAATATTGGGGGAATTGTAATATAAATAATGATATGGTGGCGAATATTCATAATAAAAATTTTCCAGTTCATCGAAATTACTGGGGTGAATCTGTTTTTAGGAATTATTTACAGGCAATGCTGATAGTAAGAGAACCCATAAACCATTAGATATCAATTGTTCCTTCCAGGGACGGAGTCGTTTTATTCGAAGTCTCGGGACCGTACAATTGGCTTATGAAAATTACTGTTTAAAAATAGATTTAAATTTTAATATATACTTATTCTAATAAATTAATTTAATAAAATTTTAATTTAATTTATATGTATTACATTTATCTAAGTTATATTTGGTCATATTTTAATATATAATTAAATTGTAATATATTGATCGAATCGATCCCACGTACTTTGTTCAGAATGTTGGGGAAAATTCTAATATAAATAATGATACAATGGCCAAATTTCATAATAACAAAATTTCCAGAAGGTCTTAATTCTGTTTTATTCAATGCTAGTTCAACAAAATTACTGCGGTTGTTTTTAGAAATAATTTAGGAATTTTGGGTTGAGGGCGGGGGGGAGTTGTTTTTCGGAATTATTTACAGGCAATGCTGAATGTATATTTCGACTTTTCTATTTTAAAATGGTACTTTTCAAAATAATTAAACAATAAAAATGTTTTAACTTAATAATTTTAAGAAAACTGAATCAAGTTAAAGACCTTTAAATATCTAGGAAGTGTTATTAGCAGTGACAGTGGAAGATGTAAAAGTGACATAAAAGCAAGAATAGCAATGGGAAGAGATGCCTTTAATATAAAATGGAATTTATTCAGAAGTAAAATGGATACCAACCTAAAGAAAATACTAATAAAATGTTATGTGAGGAGTCTTGCCCTCTGTGCAGCTAAAACGTGACGGACAGTCTTGACCGGTTTGAACGTAACTCTGATGTTGAAAAGATTTGTCATCTTCTGGGACAGTGTACCTGCATAAGGAATACTTAAGGATAAAATGTCTTGAGTGATGGTAGGTTGTTGTTGTGAGGGGTTTCTATGAAGAATTTTGTTGATTAGATTCTTTGGATAGCCATTTTTGTATTAATCTCTCAGATATATGAGTAATTTCATCATACTGTTCTTTTTCTTCTGAGATGATGTTCGTAGCTCTATTTTTGAGCATATGAATTATGCTGAGCTTTTGGGAAATATTGTGAGTTGACTTGAAATGAAGGTAACGTCCAGTGTGTGTTGTTTTGCGGAAGACTACTAGTTTGATATGTTCATCTGCTAGTTTATTGATTAGGGTATCCAAAAATGGTAGTTGATTATCTTTTCCAGTTCCAAAGTGAATTGCATTTTTTGATGTAAAGAATTAATTTTGGGTAAAAAGTCCAAAAGAGCTGTTTTTGTGTCCCTCCAAATTATGAAGACATCGTCTACATACCGCCACCACGCTAAAGGTTTTTTGTCTAGTTTTGAGAGGATGTCTGTTTCTAGCTTTTCCATGAACAGATCTGCACAGGACGTCGAAACGGGACTTCCCATAGTTAAGCCATTTATTTCCTCATATATCGTTTCTTCCATTTGAAATAATTAGATTTAAGGCTATCCGTGTGTGTTGGCTTTCTAAATATAGAGACTTTTATTGATTCAGGCATCTTGGTGAGTTTAATATCAAGGAAACAGAGGGAACTATTTTCTTCAATCTCTATGGTCAATTTTATATCCTGATGGAGGTTGTTTAAATAGTTGAGAAACCTGTGAAGATTCTCAATACCATGCTCCCATATGAGGAATATATCGTCCACATATCTATGCCAAATTCTTGGTTTTAAACTAAATGAGGAGATTGCCTTTTGTTCAAAGTCCTCGAAAAAATGTTGGCTAATATAGGAGAGAGGGGGCTTCCCATAGCTAATCCTTTGACCTGTTTATATAGTTTACCTTCGAATTCAAAATAGCCAGAGTTTACACAGTGAGATAGTAGAGAGAACAATTTATTTGAAATCTTGTTCTTTAAAATATGGAGAACTTCTTGTGTCTGAATGTTGGTGAAGAGTGCTTCCACGTCAAAGCTTACCATGATGTCAGAAGATTTGCGTTTAAAGTCCTTGATTTTAGAGACAAAATCTGTTGAGTTTTTAATATAGGAAGAAGATTTTCCCGCATAAGCTTTTAACGATGACGCGAGATATTTAGATAATCTCTAGGTGGGTGAGTCAATACTGTCTACTATAGGTCTCAGTGGATAGTTTTCTTTATGTACCTTAGGGAGACCATAAAGCCTTTTAATCAGTGGGTGTAAAGAACGGATGGAAAGCCGTGTATTTCGTGGAACTGCTGTGGTCTTTTGTAGAAGATTATTGGTTCTATTGTGTATTTCTCTTGTTGGATCCCTCTCAATTTCCGAATAACTATCTGACTCTAACAATGTTAAGATTTTTTCTCGGTAGTCTGTTTTATCTAGAACTACAGTTTCATTCCCCTTATCAGCTTTTAAGATGATGATATCCTTGTTAATCCGTAGATTTTTAATTGCAAGTCTATCACCAAGGGATATATTATCAGAAGGAGGTTTTGCGTTGTTGATTGCAAGAATTGCTTCTATGCGAAGTAGACTCGCGTCTGCGGTAGGAAGTAGCGAAGCTGCTTTCTCCATCTTAGTTAAAAGTAGTCCTTTAGGAATGAATTTTGGTGCCAACACAAAATTTAGACCTTTTTCGAGAATTTTCTTTTCATCGTGACTTATCACGTAAGACGATTTGTTAATCGCCAAATTTTTAAGTCTGTTATGACAATTATTTAGAGTAGACCTTTCTTGTCTTGACTTCAGTAAGTTGAACTTTCTAATTAGCTTGTGTTTGTTTAAGTTTTGATATCGTAATGCGCGGTGTGTACTTAATTCTTTAATGTAATTCGAAGAATCAAGGTCTAAGCAGGCTGCTAATTGGTTTTCTAATGATGTTTTTTCTGTGAAAAGCAAAGATAGATTGCGTTTTGTATCGCAAATCCTGTCTGTTAAAAGATCCAGTTTAGCTTTAGTGTAAACTTGGTGCGCTCTTTCTGTAGTAATGATTTCTTTAAATTGTAGGAACTTTGGAATAATTGAGGGACACCTACATCTTTTCAAGAAGATACGTCTGTTGATATTATTTCCAATGCTGCTGAGTGTCTTCTGATATGCTTTCGTAAGTGCACAATTACCCTCGTCAGAAGGGAAATGATGACTACAACTATTAACTTGGGGTTGGGATATATTCATTTTTAATATAAACTGACTATAAACCGGAGAATTATAACAAATTGAGATTTATTTGAAAACGCAACATGTTTCGTCGAGATTGACTTCATCAGGCGTTAAGAACATAGAAAGATATTAAAATACATTGAAAATAACATTGAGACACTCTAAAGCTATACAATTATAAAGTCATAATATTCGACTGTGAATTACAGTTATTATGAACTTGAGCTATAGTCCGTGTTAAAGTTCTATTGTTGTACACTTGTGCGTGTGTGGAACCACGTGATCTGCAGTAACTAATAGTAGAGTTGAAAGAGTCAGGCAAATTATAGCTGAGATTATTGTTCATACGAAAAGGGTCCAAGGTGATTTCTTTTGACTCGACAATGCTGCGTTCTACCTCATCATGGCAAATGTGTAGGTTTGAAGTTGATGTGCAATTTTTTCATGTTGGCGGCTTTCGTTGTTCATGTTTATTGAAAACAGGACATGGCCTGACATGGTGCCCCTCGAGACGTAGGAGAATAGATTTCTCCGTTTGGCCATAGTAAGGTTTTTCGCACTCACATGTAACTTTGTATACACCTGGAAATTGTAAAAGGTTGTGAGATTGTTTATAGTTGCTGAAACCTGATCTTATTTTTGGAAGAATCGAGAAGCACGTATTTATGTTGAATTTCTTTAAGATTCTACTCAGTTTTTTGGATAGTGTGCTGATATATGGCAAGGAGATATAACCGTTGGAGTCGTTCTGTGTGTCTCTACGTTGACGGTGGGATAATTGTTTGTTGATACTTTTTAAAGAGTAGCCATTGCTTTTAAAGGTCCATTTAAGATGTTGTAGTTCTTTTTTTATTGGTGAGTTTTGACGTGGTAGCACTCTTTACCAACATTCCGACACAAGAAGTTCTCCATATTTTAAAGAACAAGATTTCAAATAAATTGTTCTCTCTACTATCTCACTGTGTAAATTCTGGCTATTTTGAATTCGAAGGTAAACTATATAAACAGGTAGGTCAAAGGATTAGCTATGGGAAGCCCCCTCTCTCCTATATTAGCCAACATTTTTTCGAGGATTTTGAACAAAAGGCAATCTCCTCATTTAGTTTAAAACCAATAATTTGGCATAGATATGTGGACGATATATTCCTCATATGGGAGCATGGTATTGAGGATCTTCACAGGTTTCTCAACCATTTAAACAACCTCCATCAGTATATAAAATTGACTATGCAGATTGAAGAAAATAGTTCCCTCTGTTTCCATGATATTAAATTCACCAAGACGCCTGAATCAATAAAAGTCTCTATATTTAGAAAGCCAACACACACGGACAGATATTTGCATATGTCCTCACATCACCATCCAGCGCAAAAGTTGGGTATTATATCAACTCTTGCGAATCGTGCAAGATCTGTACTGTCAGATGAAGAAGAACTAAAAAAAGAACTACAACATCTGAAATGGAGCTTTAAAAGCAACGGCTACTCTTTAAAAAGTATGAACAAACAATTATCCCACCGTCAACGTAGCAACACAAATTGACTCCAAAGGTAATATCTCCTTGCCATATATCAGCACACTATCCAAAAAACTGAGTATAATCTTAAAGAAATTCAACATATAAACGTACTTCTCGACTCTTCCAAAAATAAGATCAAGTTTCACAACTCTAAACAATCTCACAACCTTCTACAATTTCCAGGTGCATACAAAGTCACATGTGAGTGCGGAAAACCTTACTATGGCCAAACGGAGAAATCTATCCTCCTACGTCTCGAGGAGCACCAGAGAGACATTGCTTATAAGAGAACCAGAGCAACTGCCCTGTCAAGCCATGTCCTGTTTTCAGTAAACACGAACAACGAAAGCCGCCAACATGAAGTAAATTGCACAACAACTTCAAACCTACACATTTGCCATGATGAGGTAGAACGCCGCATTGTGGAGTCAAAAGAAATCACCTTGGACCCTTTTCAGATGAATAACAATCTTAGCTATAATTTGCCTGACTCTTTCAACTCTACTATTAGATACTGGAGATCGCGTGGTTCCACACAGGCACAACTGTACAACAATAGAACTTTAACACGGACTATAGATCAAGTTCATAATAACTGTAATTTACAGTCGAATATTATGACTTTATAATTGTATAGCTTTAGAGTGTCTCAATGTTATTTTCAGTGTCTTTTAATATCTTTCTATGTTCTTAACGCCTGATGAAGTCAATCTCGACGAAACATTTTGCGTTTTCAAATAAATCTCATTTTGTTATAATTCTCGGGTTTATAGTCAGTTTATATTAAAAATGAATATATATTTATATATATATGGAATTATATGCTTCAACTCGGTTGTTGTGATACATTTTTTTAAAAATAGATTTAATATCTTAAAAACCGAGATTACTTATAAAGATTTAATAAGTTTAATAGAACTACTTTCGGCTTATAATAGCCTTCATCAGGTATTCTTAAAGGAAGAGAATAGTAATAAACATTGAAGTATCTAAAAACTAGAAAATACAGGTAAAAAATCGCTATGTTTATGTTTTTAAAAAAATGTATCACAACAACCGAGTTGAAGCATATAATTCCATCTATAGCCTAAGTGACGAGGCATCTCTAATTAAAATAAAAAGGAATTTAAAAAACACATTGAAGAAAATAGGCCTGAAAATAAACAGGTTAGTATTTGTGAAACGTTGTAAGTTCCATTCAGTTTTTCCTAAATTCATCTCTTTTCAAGAAAAAATAACAACGGAACGCGCTAAAAGAATTTATCGTAAAGCTAAGATGGATCTCCTCAGCGAAAGAATTTCAGACACAAAACGTTATTTAGCTTTTTTGTTCACTACTAAAAGATCTTTAGTTCAAAAACTTGAAGAAATGATGGATAATGATAACTTACATGATTTTATCATTAACAGTGAAGCACAAGCCACTCGAATACAAAACAATAATAAGTATACTCTTATCCGGAAATTTAATAATCTACAAAGGATACAAAACAGATCTAGTCATAGTGAAGCCCGTATTAATCCTGAAAAAGTTGTAGTGAACAAATCTTCTCATATTTTAACGGATGCGGAAAAGCATATTCTTAGCAAAGGTCTCAATTTCTTTCCCTCACCAAAATTTATCCCTAAAGAATCTCTCCTTACAAAAATAGAAAAGGCAAGTTCACTTATTCCTAATCATTTGGCGAAACTTCTTCGTATTGAATCGATTTTCATTATAAATAATGCTAAACCTACAACAGATAATATTTCTATGGCTGAAAGACAAGCCCTAAAAAATCTAAAACAGAACAGTAACATTATTATTTTACCTACTGATAAAGGCAATTCCACGGTCATCCTCAACTCAGATTACCACAAGGAAATGCTTCAATTACTTGGAGATAGTTCGACATATTCAATTCTTCAGGAAGATCCTACAAGAGAATTACAAAACCGTACAAACAACTTGTTAAAGACTGCGAGTGAACTTCCTCATAATGTTCGCCTCTCTTTACGCTCTCTAAATCCTCTTATCCCACGAATCTATGGAGTTCCCAAAATTCATAAAGAAAACATCCCTCTTCGCCCAATTGTGGAAGGAATTGATTCACCTACAAAACTTTCCAAATATCTAGCAAAGTACCTCAAGTGTTTCTCCAATTAATCTTCATCTTTCATTAAAAACACCACAGATTTTGTTTCGCATATAAAAGATATTCCCATCAATGAAAATGACATTCTAGCAAGTTTTGACATTATATCTTTATTTACTAACGTTCCTACGGACGAGGTACTAACATTACTAAAGGACAAATTATCCAAAAAATGTTTGCTTTATTAAAACCTTGCATTCATTCTGGTTACTTCAAATATGAGGACTCCGTTTACCAACAAAAACAAGGCCTGGTAATGGGCAATCCTTTGTCCCCAGTGCTAGCTAACATCTTCCTTGAAGATTTTGAAGCGAAAGCCATATCTTCCTTCTCATTTAAACCGAAAGTTTGGAAAAGATATGTTGATGATATCTTCATTATTTGGAATCACGGACACACATCTCTCATAGCTTTTCGTAATCATCTTAACATCCGACATCCTAATATAAAATTTACTGCTGATATAGAAAATAATAGCTCCTTGCCTTTCCTGGATGTCATGCTTACACGATGCTCTGAAAGATTAAATATCTCTATATACAGAAAACCTACTCATACCAATAGATATCTGCATAATCTTTCTCATCGTTTTCCACCACAAAAACTTGGAACTATATCTACTTTAGGACACAGAGCACGCTCTCTCTTGAATGAACAAGATGAACTACAAAAAGAAATAAATCAACTCTCTCTTATTTTTAAACAAAATGGTTACTCTGGAAAAACGATTAAGAAATTTCTTCTGGATCCTCCTCACCACAGAAACTAGTAATTTTAAAGGCAGCATCTCCATCCCATATATTAGCACAGTCTCTAACAAATTAGCAACAGTCCTTAAAAATATAACATCAAGACGTTCTTCACCACCCTTCCAAAAATCCGTTCTCTAATCAGCCATCCAAAGCCTACTCATCACAACCTAAAATATCCAGGTGTATATAAATATGGTGCGATTGCAATATCCCTTATTTTGGACAAACTAACAAATCTGTTGAGCAACGTATAGAAGAGCATAAGAGAGACATCTCTTACAAAAGATCTCATGCAACTGCGTTATCCTGTCATGTTCTTTTTTCAAATAATCCTAATGATGATCAACAAAGCCACTCCGCTTGCTGGGATAGATCAGAAAATATTTTTCGCTCTGATGATGAGTTTGAGAGAAAAATTGTAGATTCAAGAGAAATCCTTCTGAATCCTGTCCACTTAAACAACAGTTTGAGTTATAACATCCCAGATAGCCATGCTGCAGTTATTCAATATGGGCGTTCACGTGAGTCTGCACGCACACTTGCAATAAACAATGGGACGCCTGTTAGAACAACATGAAAATAATACAACGTTTTTTATGTATCAATCATGTGTGGCGATTTTTTACCTGTATTTTCAAGTTTTTAGATACTTCAATGTTGATTACTATTCTCTTCCTTTAAGAATACGTGATGAAGGCTATTGTAAGCCGAAACTAGTTGTATTAAACTTATTAAATCTTTATAAGTAATCTCGGTTTTTAAGTCATTAAATCTATTTAAAAAAAATATATATATATATATATATATGTGTGTGTGTGTGTGTGTGTGCGTGTGTGTGTGTGTATCTATAAGTACAATTCGAATTTTGCATATTTTAAACTTGTGCGGAAACCTTCGGAAAGAATTAAACACGTTAAGTCGAGATCTTACTCTATAATAATAATAATTTGTGAGTTCAACTAATCTTCATCATCGGCCTGTAGAGTAAGATAGGCTGAGAGTCAGCAGATAGTTGGAGAGGAGATAAAGATAGAGTGCATAGTAGTAGTAGAGTAGGTTAACGAGTTGTTAGGAGAGTAGGTTAAAGAGGCCTCAGTTGACTTGTTTTAGCTGTATGTCCCCCAGTGGCGATTCTAAAACGGTCGTTGATTTTTTACTTTAAAAAAAAAGGGAAAATCATAAAAAGGAAAACATGTAAAAAAAACAAACAAACAAAAAGAGATACAGAGAAAAGCAAAAAGTGAAAGGTAAATTTAAAGGTGGAGATGGATCTGGCCCGAGTGATGCAGCTCACAAGGAACTGCACCGCCTCGCTGTAAGCCTTCGCCGCTCGGGTTCTCAGGTCCTCCCCACCTGTGGAAGCTGAAACCAGTGAAGCTGTGTACAGAAAACCCACAAGGTGGTTACTGTGTATTTCTTTTGTTGTGGGCTGTTATTATTCTTTTGGTCACCTCACTTCCCATGTCTAGTTTGCAGAGAGCTATGTAGAACGCCGAAGCTGCTTCCTCGTCTAAACCCTGGGCTACCTCTACTTGCTCAGGGGTGATTTTGCTGATGTCATCAACGCAGACGTCACCCCATTTTGCGCTGACGATGTCAGATCCATGTTCCCCTGTGAGGAGGAGTTCAGGTTCTCCTATTCTTTCCATAGCTTCTTTGAATTTTTCCGCGACCCCGGGAATACTTATAATGAAATGGCTTAGAGTCTCCCCTGCTTTTGCGTGAGGGACTTCTGGGTGGGCAGTCTCGGATACTTTTGCTGTTTTGAGCGTTACGAACTCTTCTTCCTGTGGGCTTAATGGCCGTTTGGAGGTGTTGGTGTTCACCTCCATCTTTCCTTCTTCCTTATCTATATTAGTATTGATGGTTTCAATAACGACTGTTTCTTCTTGTTGGATTTTACTGCTTGTGGAAGTTTTTTTCCCTTACGGTTTTTCTTAGACGTGGAGGTATGGATTTCTGTTGTATCAGGAGCAGCCTCGAAAGGAGGAGAAACTTCCTGTGCTGTGTCATTTCCAATGCTTGGTGGAGTTGCTGGCATGATTGCACCACTTATCCTCTCAGCAAGGGTTCTGGATGGGCATGTGTCCACTTTGTGGTCAATGACCCCACATTTCAGTTAGGCTGCCTCATACTTATCCTGGTTGTGGCCTGCTTTGAGCCAGTTCTTACACTTCACTCGAGGGCAGTTCACCAGAAGATGAGTGAAGGCGCCACACCTGAAGCATTTCCTCTTTACGCCAGGGTAATTTACCATTACCCTAGCGGATCCGATGACGACGAAGTTTGGAACCGCTGTTTTCATCTCGAGCGAGATGTGTACTTCGCCCGACTTCCATTGTGGGTTGTCTGCATCGTTGAGGACTTATATGTTGCGTACCACACACCATTTTCCGAACACTTAGTAGATGACGTTTTCATCACTTTGTATATACTCCAAGGGGAATCTGAGGATTTTAAGCATTTTGATAATTCTCCCCACCATAAATGGAACAATTTCCTTTCCATTACATTGAAAGCCTTCGAGTAATTTGTCTCCAGTCTCGGCGCTCCTTACTACGACTTGGTATCTGCCATTACCAAAGGGAGTGAATCCAAAAATCTGGTCCCCACCGACGATGTCAATGAGGGCTTTAGCCAAACGTCGGGGTCTTAGATCGGCGTCAGTCTCGATGCCGAGAGTCCGCGTGCGCGGCAAAACATTGGCCATAGCTGGCGAGGGGGGGGGGGGTAACTAATTCCACCAACAGGTGTTTGTTATTGCCCCAGTCTGGGGTTTATTCTATCTGTGCTGATCAGTTAATATCGCGAACGCCTGGTGGTGTCCGTGTTTGATGTTAACTTTGCAACACAGATACTACGTTTTGCTCTTAGGCTGTTAAGCTTGTAAGAACAGATACTACACACTTGATCTTAGCCAAAAGGCCGAGATATTTTCCAGATATTACTTCGCTGTTATGCGAGATATAAGTCATACTTTCGAAATATCTCGACTAAAACAAGTTATTAGACGCAGTAAGTGACATCAACGCAAGAAGACTCAGATTGATAGAGAAACATAAATATCTAAAGAAAGTTTAGAACGTCATTATTAACTTATAGGAGAATAGCATATAAATTTAATGGTTTATTTATTTAACATTAAGAAATAATAAGCCATATTTTAAACTGTTTAAATTACAATATTAAATTTGCAATATTATTTTATAAAAAAATTAACATATTCAGAATATCTCACGATATATAATAATCATGAAATCATGAGAGTATCAGAAGCTTTCAAATTGTTCGTGTATCTGCTAAAGGCTTTCAATAAGTACCAAGAGTCTGTCAGGATTGTAACGATAAAAATATTTTAATATTTTTATCATTACGATAAATGATAAATGATTTTCTATCATTACAATTTCTATCATTACAATAATATAATAAATGATTGTAATGATAGAAATGTAATTCGAATTTAATTTTTAATGATTTCTTCCTGCCCGTGAAAATATGCAAGCACACTTAATTGAAGAACCTCAAATTAAATTAGGGCGCCTTGACAGAAAGTAGATTACAGAGATATTAGCGTAAACATTAAACCGATAATTATACAGGATGAGGCTGAAATATATTTTGAGCTGATTGCTGGGTTAGAAATGAAACAATTGATCAAAATTGGAGACTACGGATAGGAGAATTGTGAGAAAAATTCGCACAGTGAACAATAGTGCCAAATGCAAAACCATATTAAAATAAAAGCATCAGAGAGTAAGTTGACGTTGGTCGCATTTTTTAATGTTAACAATGCGAAGTTCCTTAGTTTATCAGAACGATCTGGTACGCATTACAGGAACTCATGCAGATGACCAGGAATATGATTGGTCTTATAGCTTTCATGGCTTAGCCTGTGCTTCCAATCGAAAAATAAATAAATAAACTTCGATTCTCTTTCAGGAATATACAAATGGCAGTTTCGGCACAACCGAACAGCATGAAGAAGTTGAGTTTGTATGAAGTGTGAGTAGAGCATGCGTATAAAGGGCACTGTATTCGCTTCTTGTCCATTACAATTCCTTATGTTTAATATATGGTTAAAAGCATCAAAAGGAAAAACTTAAACGTCTTTACAAAACATGAAACTGTTGCTATCATTGCCATGACAATTTCCTTTTCTTGAACAAACGTTCGAACCTATAACGGGATCTATGTAAGAGGCGAATCCTGGACCAAAAGATGCTGTGGTCAGTTTCAATCCCGTGTTGAGCCAATCCAAACTTTTCAGGTTTGTTGTGAAGAATGGAG
The DNA here is from genome assembly GCF_054136105.1 of Typopeltis vanoorti. Lineage (NCBI taxonomy): Eukaryota > Metazoa > Arthropoda > Arachnida > Uropygi > Thelyphonidae > Typopeltis > Typopeltis vanoorti. The sequence continues at coordinate 113,111,487 of NC_143568.1, forward strand.
GATTGATGTTCTCGGATTCATTTTTCAAGAGAACGTCCAGTCTGTCCAAAATAGGAAAGATCACAGTTGCAAGGAATTTGATAAACTCCAGGAAGAGATAAAGTTGAGCGTTTGTCTTTACGAGAAGGAAAATGAGAAGACAATTTGCTGATAGGTTCCGTTTTATACTTAATACTTAGTGATATAACATCACGCGGCGTGTTCTATTTTTAACGATCTATTGTTAGTATTGTAACTTGTATTTTTTAAAATTGTTCTTGTAATACCACTGAAGATGGTCTGCTATTTCCAGACCGAAATATTTGGTTAATTAAATATCTTTCTTGTGTTTACGTGCATTTATCATTCAGTCTTATGTCACAAGTATCCTTAAAACAGCAAGATAATTTTCGATATTGCCAAGATGAGAGCAAACACCTTCAGTGTATTTTTAGACGCATTTTGTTTTGGAGTGTATGTCGAAGAAATGAAATTAGATGAGGACATGAAGCATTTTTAATTAATTCTATAATCTGCTGAGTTTCGTATATTTACTAAATATACTTGTAATTGTCTTAACAGGATTTTTAACCCTCGTAATCAACATAATCCTGAACGGTATTTCCCCATCAACCAAAATAACCAAATCTTTGTACTCATTAATGTTTTAAACCCTATCCATTTTATTTATTTTAAAATGTTTATTCAAGTTTTAGACAGTAAAATGGATAACTCGGAGCATAAATATAAGTTCTCATATAATATTTTCACATTTATTGGTATAATTAAAAGTCATCAAAATATTCTAAACTAAACTTATCATTTTTAAAGATAATTAGATTTTTCTTCAAAAAACATGGAAAGAATAAAACTTTATCAGAATTTATTATGAATTTAGAAATTATTGAAATATTAATATCAGAAAAGAATCCATTATGTAACACCTAATTTTTTTATTCAATATTTTTAATTAAGTAGGTATTTTCTGACAGTTACTGATAAGCATGATTTAATTTAATATCATAGCATCTCCTCCAGTTATCTTTTCTTCGGCTTTTGACTAAGATCAAAGTGTAATATCTAACCGAAATCCAGTTTTCCTGCAGAAATGCCTACAGCCTGGTATGATATGATAAGATTGCATTATCTGTCCGAGGTCCAGTTTTTCTGCAAAGGTCGACAGCCTGGTTTGGTAAGATTGTTTGCTTTGCATTAAATAGTTCCGGCATTGTGCCCGTTTGTCAGTCTTCCGCCTCTCGTAGGAGATTTCTGCTGACGGGGAACAAGTGTTCGCCGTCAGCAGCTGGTACCTCCGCCGCATATGAACATACGAGATCAACAGTTTCTTAATCCCATATGGAGGTAACATTCAGCTTTATGATTCATCTGGTTGAATGCCCTATATTAGCTATTATAGGCTTATATTAGCTACTTAAGTGGCGACTTTTGAAATTGTCGGTTATTGTTCGATTAGTGTTTTACATGAACTGATGATGATACCTTTGATACTTCAGGCAAAAGTATAATAATAATAAAATAACATTTTACGTGAGTTTATTCCTGTATTATAATTTATTTAAATAAATCTGATCTTTTATGGTTTAATATATGAATAAATTTATAATACACGTTATTTGTTTCCGTCGTTATTTCTTCTCAAGGGACAGTGTCCAAGTTATGTTTTAACCCCCAAACCCGGCATGGCGTGTATAGACTTCCAGCTAAATCTGGATACGATTCTGTAACACCCATTGAATAGCATGGAGAAGTGCAATAGAAAACGCCCTACCGAGCGTTTTTTATTGTACTTTCTTTGAGCTGTATTTGTAATCTAATACCGATTGGAAAGCGATCTCGAGAATTAGAAGTAGAATTGTTGCTTAAATTTTGTTTGATGCGCAATGGACCGATTTTTGTCTACTGCGCATCCTGCGCAGTAGACAAAAATCGGTCCATTGCGCATCTTGCGCAGTAGACGAAAATCGGTCCATTGCGCATGATGCGCAGTAGACGAAAATCGGTCCATTGCGCATGATGCGCAGTAGACGAAAATCGGTCCATTGCACATCATATGCAGTAGAAGAAAATCGTTCCTAGATGAAAATCGGTCCATTGCGAATCATGCGCAGTAGACGAAAATCGGTCCATTGCGCATCATGCGCAATGGACCGATTTTCAAATCTGAGAAAAATTGCAAATTCATATAACAAACTTACCTTTGTTTTCCTTTTATTTTTAAATGAGCATAGGTTTTTCTAAAATACTTCCCCAGATTCCAGAGATATGAGACTGTCGATGTACTCTCAGCTGCTATCGTTATTCTGACAAGAAATTATGCAATAACAGAGGTTGTCGGTAAGGCGATTTTAACCTCTCAGGAACACGAAACATCGGTCATTTGCTAAACAATAAAATTGCATTTTGTAAAGTTCAAATCTTTCATCATTTGGCGCTTAGATTTAGCAGAGAGAGAGAGACAGAGAGAGGAAGATGAATAATGATATAGTGAAATAGTAATAAAGGAGAAAATGAGGCCCTAGCAGATCAGGTTTCGCTGTAGATCAGCCGGATATTTCTAAAAGGGTTGATTGTCGTTTCATTTGTTAAAGGAAAAGTTACAAAAATGAAAACCCCCCCCCACCCCCCCCCCCCCCCACCCCCCCCCCCCCCCACCCCCCCCCCCCCCCACCCCCCCCCCCCCCCACCCCCCCCCCCCCCCACCCCCCCCCCCCCCCACCCCCCCCCCCCCCCACCCCCCCCCCCCCCCACCCCCCCCCCCCCCCACCCCCCCCCCCCCCCACCCCCCCCCCCCCCCACCCCCCCCCCCCCCCACCCCCCCCCCCCCCCACCCCCCCCCCCCCCCACCCCCCCCCCCCCCCACCCCCCCCCCCCCCCACCCCCCCCCCCCCCCACCCCCCCCCCCCCCCACCCCCCCCCCCCCCCACCCCCCCCCCCCCCCACCCCCCCCCCCCCCCACCCCCCCCCCCCCCCACCCCCCCCCCCCCCCACCCCCCCCCCCCCCCACCCCCCCCCCCCCCCACCCCCCCCCCCCCCCACCCCCCCCCCCCCCCACCCCCCCCCCCCCCCACCCCCCCCCCCCCCCACCCCCCCCCCCCCCCACCCCCCCCCCACACTTGGTAACCAAAAAGCTTCAAGAAAACCTTCTAAAACTAGAACACTAATTTGCAGACTGGAGATTACATTAACCCACAAAAGAGCACAGCGGTGCTCTTCACTAGAAGATTAGCCTTTCCCAAAGGAGACATTTCTGTTTATTTACCAAAATCCCATGACAAACAGAAGCCAAGAAACTCGGCGCATGTTGGACAAAAAATTAAGCTTGAACAATCATATTAAGAACATAAAAGGAATGAATAAGGTTTGAGGTCAATATTGTTTAATGTATAGAAGAGAGCTCTGTGTAACATCTTCAGTGAGAGAGAAATGTGAATGACGAGATGGAAAATTCGTAATCCAGTTGCAAAAGGTTGAAGTCCCACAATAGTGAGTGGCCATTGAAATTGAGAATGATTGACAAAAGATAAAATGGGTGAAACATACCTGTATTAACCAAGGTAAAAAGTAAACAATTGGAGAGAGTATTTTGGCTGAACTTATCAACTTTTTTTTGGAATGGACTGAATGTGGGCTTTCTTGCAATGCTGTTAGGTTGATTCCAGTGGAGTGAAAGAAAACAGAGAAAAAGCATGAGTGCTAATTAGATGTTAACTAAACGCACAGTTTTTTTGCAATATGAGGGTTATTTTCGGGACTGGATGACTTGTTGTTATCAAACTATTCAGGACTATTCTGACTTCTTTCTGACGAAAGACTAGGGGATGAGCATAGAAAGTGTCAATTAATTAACGTCTTGTGACGAAATAACTTAACACAGTAATCAGAGCAGAACTTGAAGGAGAAGAATTATGTCAGGAGATTTGTCTCATCTTTGGAAGGCATCGAGATTGCTCCATCAAGATGAGTAAGACATGGGAGCATGAAGGGAAGAATGTTCACCTTCTTTGTTTGGCCTTTTTCAAATCAAGTTCAGATTTCTTTAATGTTTTTTCAACTATTACAGAATGTATGGAATATGAGTATTTTATTATAATAACAGATTTCACTGTATATTTGATATTACAGTTATAAAACTGGGTGTGCATAATTTGTTTTGAATATTGACTTCAAATTGAGATTTCGGGTGAACTTTCAGGTTTCTATTTCAAATTTATTTATTTTCTAAAACCTTATAACTAATTTATATAAATTCAAAAATATATGAAAATAATAAAAAAAAATTAAAGAAATTAAGCAGATGCAAAAATATTCAATACACCTTTTAAAAATTAACATAAATTTAAATAAAGGTGTGTTGCGAACTTTTTTCTTTTTTTTTTTTTTTTGAAAGATGTGGTGATTAATACCCTTGGAGGGTACTGGATGGCAATGCTGTAGCCAATGAAGTTCTAACTGAGGCACGGCTATTGCTATTACCTTCCTGTCATAATCAGAGCTTTGTAGCTCAATAACACCTTATTCCTACACTGTCCTCTACAGATAACGGGGAAGATAAAAAGCATTCTTGCTTCGCCCCTTTAAGCCAATCATAAGGACTGAGATTACTTTTTTTTCCGTGTGGTTGCCTGGATAAGAATAGCACCAATGCAAATCCAAGCATGTCGTAAGAGGCGACATGCTTGGATTTGCATTTGAATCTCCGGGGAAGGTGTTTTCCTGCATAGCCCGGTGAGGGGCTTTGTCAGTGAATGTTTTTCTTCGGAATTTGAGCGGTTATGCTCGGTGGTGGTGGTGGGTGGAAGGTCATCATTGATAGGAGCCAACGCTGAGATGGACGGTCTTTCGGCCACTATTGAGTGGTCTAGGGATCGTCTTAATTTTTAGAGATTGGCTTTACTTAAGTATCACCAATGAAGCTCATGCATGTCGTAAAAGGCGACTAAAATTGGTACCCAGAGAGGGTAATGGATGACAATGCTGTAGATAATGAATTTCTAACTGAGGCACAGCTATTGCTGTTTCCTTCTTGCCATGATCAGAGCTTTGTAGCTCAATAACACCTTATCCCTACACTACATAAGATGGCTTTTAAAAATATACTTCTTATCATTACAATATACAATATCGGTATTTGCTGGCACTACCAATTAGGTAGTGCGGGATTTTTTTTTTTTCTGCTGGTAGACATTAGGCTACGGGGTTTGGATATTCCCTAATCAACGGAAAACGATAAACTTTTTTGAAATCTTTTTTTTTTCAAGTTTAATCATGGCATCCTCTTCTGCCGAGAGTTAGAAGGCTTGGTTTTGAAGTAGATACCAAAGTCGAAAAACGTTCAGTCGTGAATGCTTTGGTAACAAGTGTAGGCTTTCAATCTATATATGGATATTTACTCCGTACGGCGGAGGAAAATATCAAATTGTGGTTAAAGATTTCCAAACCAGAGATAAACTTCTAGAAGGATTTGAATGTGGTGGTGAAACATTTTTTCCCGTTATGATAAAAAATCCTGAGAACAAAAAATTTGACAGATTCCCAGTCAAGTATATCGAAAATAGTGACGAAGTCATTCGCAAGGTATTTTCAAAGTGGAGTGTCGTCCGTGATATTAAAATCGAATGACATCAACAACCCAAACTGGAAGTCTGGTGAAGTAGTAGTTACAATGGAAATGAAAACACCTGTCCCCAACTTCGTTTTCATTGGTTCTGCCAGTGAAATGGTTAATTATCTTGGAGTCAAAAGACAGTGCTGCAGATGTGGGTCATATGAACATCTAGGGTCAGATTGCCCGAAAACTAAATGCAGAAACTGCATGGCAACAGGGCATGCACTGGAACAGCGTTCATCATCCTGATTTAAATGTGGTAATAAGGAACATAAAGTGAACGTCTGCCCACACAGAAGCCATGCTGAAAGGAATGAGCGGTGCTATCAAGTCTCTTATATACTCTTATAAACATTATTTCGAAATAAGGTTCTTCAACAAATGGTGCAAACCAACTATTATCTTTCATAACACAGGGGCAAATTAAACCTTGTCTTTTTTTATAAAATAATTCTTTGGTTTTGTAGTTCACAAATAGGAGGGGAATGACCTGATTAAACCCGAGCTGCGAAGGCCAACACCGAGGCGGTTTATTAGATCCTTGAGAGCTGTACCACTCGGGCCAGCTTCTTGCCCCCATTGTTCTGTTCATTTGGTTCTCTAATCCAGAGGTCGGCAACGCAGTGCCCACGGGCGACATGGCGCCCACAGTGAATTTTTAGTGCGCCATCGGAGAAATTATTGAAAACTGCTTTGGAGCTCGCAGCGGGAATTTTGCAGCGTAGATCGCAGTATATCTGAGAGATACATTCATTACTAGTATGTGCTAAAATGCGAGAAAACATAAAGAAAAAACACTGCAAATATAATACATGATGGTACAAATTAAGTCAATATTGAATCCACCGTTATTTCATAGTCGAATATAGAAACTACAAAAGTTTCTATACAAGAATTAAAACTCGTATTGCAAAAAAAAAAAAAAAGCTATTTCCATTGGGCCGTATTGGTGCGCATACTGTGCTATACTGTGCCATCTATTCTTTTCAAATTTATGCACTTCATAAATTTATACACTTCATAAAGCGTTCGAATTCCTATGGCTTTCATATCTTGTAAGGATATCCTGCAATGGAAAATATAAAATAAGTTTAAGAAATAGAGAAAAAATCATCATGGTTTTTTTTATTCTTTGAGGTGCAGAATTAAAACTCGTATTGCAAAAAAAAAGCTATTTCCATTGGGCCGTATTGGTACGTGTACTGTGCTATACTGTGCCATCTATTCTTTTCAAACTCTTTCATTTGTTCTTGAATATAGTTTGGTATTAGAGTCTACGTTCACCTCTGAAACCCGCTGAACGTTTCTTTTTTAAAAGGCCTCTCCCAAGATACCCTGCTCAAACTAATCCTATTTCAAATCCCGTTTGTGAACTTTGTGTCTTCGAATCAGCATGATGTATCCCTATCACCAATAACACAGCACACGGTTTAGATGTCCGACAAGGACGAACTATTCTTTTTTTTTTCTGGTGTAAAATATTCCATCACTACACTAAATATTAAGTAGTTTCATCAAATGACTAAACAATATCGCAAATGGGGGATTCAAGTTAATGTATAATAATCAGGTGCTGTTTCTAAACGAAACTCGCTTTGCAGTATGATGCAAAGTGTAGTTGTTAATTGGAGTCAGGGTACGTATTTAACTATGTTGATGAACATGCACGAATCAAACAAGAATATTCGGACCCAAAAAGCATCTCTGATCAATGTCGATATCGCTGTTTTAATGAAAATTAATGAAAAACTGATAAAGGTGTACTCTTTTCCACACCACCTCAGGGGTAGAGCACCAGGCGCGTTTTTTTTTAACGTGGTATCCCCGGTAGGCCTAATCCACGAATTAATAAATTTAAAAATTTATCAGTTTACTTTGTGACAAAACAGTTGAATCTCATTTTGCATATCAAGAAAAAAAAACGATATTATTAATATAAAGACTGGATAGAATTGGACTAAGGACTCATTCCTGAAGTACACCGGTGGTCACCTTAAATCTTGGAGACTCTTATGCAAAATGGTAATTTTTATTCCAATTCCATATCGTCCACTTATGCAACAGCATCAAATGCTTAGTCCTGGAAAAATCTATAAAAAAATCAAAAATTCTCTGGTGTAACAATGGACCTTGCCAAACTCAACTGTGATATTGCTATGTAATGCGAGAAAATTCCTGAAACACGACACCTTCCCCTTAGTAAACCCAGCCCGTTCATTGCAAAACAAAAAATCTCCGTCAACCTGCTTCAGTAAGTGGTTTCACCAACCGTTCCAGAGAACCTAATATGTCATTTATTAGACGCACATCAATATTTGTACCACCGTTGTGCAATTCTTGTTGCTGTCAGCCTGTATAATCCCACTGCTGGGCAAAGGTAATCCCAGTATTATACCATTTGGCTCTATTTTGGGCTGTTCTCGACCAGGTTAATCCTGCTTCTAGAGGTAGACAGAAGACTAGGTGGACAGATGAACTGTCCGGAGTTCATCTGTCCACCTGGTCTTCTGTCTTTCTCTTTCACTCTCTCTTTCACAGAAGACACCTGGTCTTCTGTCTCTTTCACTCTCCAGGTATCCAGTAAGTGGTTAGTTTATCCCATTTATCATCTTGTTTTCTCATCAAGTGTCCTGTCCATTTCCATTTTAGAGATTTTATTGTTCTTATGACGTCAGTGACTTTTGTTGTTTGTCTTATTTCTAGAGCTATTATTTTTTCTATCCTTTTGATGTTTGATATACTTCTTTCCATCACTCTTCGGCATGTCCTTAACATGATCGCTTGTTCAGTTGTTAGTGACCATGTTTGTGATCCAGAGACATACTACCATTCAGGATACAATGGGTAGTATGATCATATTATACAGTTTGCACTTTAGGCTGATTAGTTGTGTTCCCTTCATCCACTCTTTTAAACTCCATAATTTCAATAATTTGGACGATGATCAAGAGTTGAAACGCGTTTTCTAAATCCTGCTTATTCATAAGGTTATTTCTGATCTAGTTGGCTCGTAATTCTATTTTGGACAGTCCTAAAAATTATTGTATAATTATGTGAAACGAGACTTATGGGTCTGTAGTTGCTTATGTTTGATCTATTCACCCTTCTTATAAAGTAGTATTATTTCTGAATTTAACAACTGACGCGGTCCTGCCTCTGTGTAGGATGCCATTGTATCGTTTGAGAAGTTCTGGTAATAGTCCACGAGTCTAATCTGATTGAAGAATTTAGAACTTGATCACCGCCTTGTGCTTTGCCATTTTTCATTTGTTTGACGGCCTGTTCTATTTCTCCCCCGATGTTTTACAAGATACCATCATCACACTTTCTATTTGTTTGGTTGTCTCTTAGATCATTTGCTTGATTACTTCGATATAATTCTTGGTAGAATTTTGTTGCTATTTTGAGAATTTCTGATCTGTTATTTGTTTGATAACGAAATTCATATAATAAAGCAGGGATCCAGGATTTGCCATTTTAGGCCATTTTTTTTGCTGTTCTTAAAGATGTTCTAGGGTTTGTTTGATTTTATTTACGCCAAAATTCCTTAAATCTTTTCTAATTTCTCTTTTGACTAATTTGTTTAGTTCAAAAAACTCTATTTGCTTTTGTATTAATTGGAATATTTTGTTGTCTTTAACTAATTTTCTTCGTTTTATTAAATTTTTGGTGTTATCAGTTATTTTGAACTCTTTAGTTCTCTTGTTGCTACTTAGTGGTTGGTATTCTTGCTTCATTACTTCCTCTACGTTATCGCAAAGCTTTCTAGTATTATTAAACGTTATTTTTTCTTGACAACACAAAACAGAAAACCCACGAATACAAGACGTTATTTACACTTCAGCTCCTCCCTCCACTTTCTCAAAAACTCAGTGTTGTACACATGCTAAAGAAGAGAGTTGTCCTGATTACAACAGATCAAAAAGATCTCCAAGACGAATTGACACTGATATCTAAGAACCTCACAATGAATGGTTACCCCCGGAGACTCGTTAACAAGATTCTTTTCTCTGATCCACCACGAAGACAACGAGACGACACTCAATATATTTCCACAATCGTCATTCCATACGTGGGGACAACCTCTAACAAGATTGCTAAACTCCTCAAACTACATAGAATAAGAGTGACCTTTAAACCTGAAGAAACAATTCGAAAACTCTTAAGATCTCCAAAAGATATCCATTCTTTCTTTAAGTATGCTAGAGTTTACAATATCCCATTCTCGTGCGGTTTAAGTTAGATCGGCCAGACTTCAAGAAGCTTTGCGATAAGACAGAGAGAACAAATCGGATATGTCAAAAACAACAGACAAGATATTTCGGGCTTATCTTCCCATTTTTCTAGAACCAACCATATCATTGAATGGGATAAAAGCTGCTTTCCTTACATAGAAAAGGATCACCGCTCTCGAATTTTTAAAGAAGCCACAACAGTCGCCCGTTCTGAAGAAAACCTTAATAGGAACCAAGGTTTAATCACATCCGAGATCTGGAAGACCCTTATTAGATCTCTAAACATGCAAGAGATGAATTTTAGAGCAAACTATAGAACGTTCCTAAACAACAACAAGTGAAATCATGTACACGCTACACGTGTATTGCACACGTTCAGTTTTGTTATTTTAATTTATAATTAGAATTCGGTTGATGTCTAGTCTGTAACATGTTTTGTTAGCTTTGGTGCCTATCATCAGTTCTGTACCCTGAAGATGCCAACAGCCTAAGTTGGTAAAACTAGTTGGTATTAAAATATTTGTTCTTAGATACTTGATCAATATTTCCCAAATAGTCAATTTCCATAGCTTTCTAGTATTGTTTAACCTGGTTGATTTTTGAGTTGTTAATATTTGCTTTAAGTTGTCTTTAAATTTCTTCTGGTTTCTTTGTAGATCTTGAACTCCTGGTTGTCTGTTTCTCAATCAATTATTCCTGTGTTTTGTTTTCTGGAACCAGAAGGTTCCTCTTAATAATCCATAGTCTGAATTAAAGTTGAAATTGATGAGAACCTGACAGTTATATAGATTAAGTGAATCTTTAATAATACCTAGTCTATTTCATTTACTGCTTTTCCGTCCCGTGAAATCCATGTCTATCTTCTTTATTCTCTTTTCCCTAAAGAAGGAATTTCCAATTAAAGGCGAATTGTAGGAGTCGCCTTCCTCTGTCGTTCCTTTTCTGGCTGCCATGGTTTTCAAGAACTAAATCTGCTTTTTGTTGCTTAGTCATTAAATTCTCTCATTATAATAATCTGGGAGTTGTGGGATGTTATTGCTAGTGTACGTTCATCATATAACTCCTCCATTTTTTCCTGATCATATCTTGTGGTGGGATCATAAACCTGCATTATTGTTAGTGATTTGTTTTTTTCCTAATTCTAACTTCAAGGAGGCAATTCTGCTTGTATAGCTTTTAAATTCGGCGAATTGCTTTCCTATTTGCTCTTAATTAAGAAACCGACTTCATAAAGTCCCTTTTCGCTTTGATTATGGTAAAATGGAAACCCATCGTCTCTTTCGATAATTTTTTGGATATCACGTCTCACCTTTGTAAGTCCCATGATGTCCCAGTTGATTTATCCCCAGGGCTCCTTATAGTTCTACTAATCTAATCCTCTAATTGTAATGTACGGACATTCAATGAAGCGATTTTTATTGTATACATTTGAGTGGTAGATATAGTTATAGTTTTGGTAGAAGTTTCTGTGATGGTTTTCCCAGTTCTTTTATCAGAGTTGGACCTCCCTTCAGGGTTTGAGCTCGCATCTTCATTCGCTTGGAAGAGATTCATCAAACTGAGTAAATGTCCTTTTTGACCTTGGAGAGTGAAGTCTTTTTTTTTTTCTCTTAGCCATGAAATATCTCTTGTGCAAATTAATTATTATTATTATTATTATTATTATTACGGGACACTATCAAGAAGTCCAAGGACTGACGGTGGGAGGGCACTTTACTTTACTACACACACATCGCACCATCTTCCTTATTACGTAATTCTCCCACGAAACACAACGACACTCCTGTTACCAACAATACCGTCCATCACATCACCACCACCAACAGTATTTTTTCAGCATTCGCGTGTATTCATGGTCGATTTAGCTGTACGCGCGATGAAAAACCCGTGTTTGGGAAAATGAACCCATGCTACTCCCTTGTTTTTATGTTGCGTACACCAGATTGAAACCATTTATCAAAATGATACTGTTTAGTTGATCAATTTTTTCTGCATCCGCCACCTGCACACCATCCGAACTGACGGGAGTTATTCTTTCACACTCGTTTTTTTGTTACTAGCAACACAAGGTAGAATTCTTTTGGGACGGTTAAAACTTGCAGAGTCAGATTTATTTCATTGCCACATTTAGTCTTTCGTACAATAGTTGTCACTCTTTAGGCCTGAGCCTTATAATTTTCATAGCTGACATCATTCTTATGCCTGGGGTATTATTTCCACATTATTTTTTTTCCCCAAGAATTTCTTCCTTAATAAGATGTCGTATCCATTTACACTTAATACCAGTTAATATATCTGCATTTGTGAACCATTTCTGACTAATGCTAACAACGTTAGACTCCACCGTATTAAAGCTGCAACTTCTAACCCATTGTTCCTGATACTGCAGGCATTTGTGCGCATCCTTAATAAGTTAAATCCATTTTTTGTGTGTACTTCCTTTATAACGCTTCCTTTTTCAGACCTCCTTGAATATATTAACAAGTCTGAACCTGACCAATACGCATTCACCTTTTCATCATGAAAACAGTTGATTACTCGTTCTTTCGACTAAGTGGAAAGAAAATAGACTCTTTCCATTTCCTCAGCACATAATCTAGTTTCAACTCTCTCTCTCTCTCTTGAAATCTCTCAATTCATGTATATTCGAAAATATACATATATTCGAGGATATACGCACTCTCAGTTCTAATCATAAAGATGTTCACTTCCGTGTCCGGTCTGCGGACGCGGACTCCCTTTATTTCCTGACGGAAGCATATCTTAACCCTGTCGAAACACTACTCATCCACACATCTTCGACTCCTTTCATCTCTGAGGTGGGGTTGGTGGATATATTCGCTCTATTATACCATAACAAATAGTATCCAAATGAAATCGTCCAATTTTTTCCCCTTTGGATAAAATCACTTTAAGCGAGCTGTGTATGCAGTCTCTTCTCTTGGCAGCTTCAACTACAATCTACTCCAGATATGTTTCCTTGTTTTTATTGTTTTATCCGTATATTAGTGTTTACAGATTTTTATTCTTCGTTGTACTGGTTTTTATAATATTTTTAATGTTCTCCTTTTCTATTATTGCCATGGTTAATTTTTACAGTATTTTCGTTTATAAAACTACTTTAATAAGATAAAAATCTAAATTCCATTTTAAACAAAATACTGTTTATAAAACTATTATTAAATTATTTGAAGGACTAAAATGTTTTTACGTATTTAGAGATTTCTTTAAACAATTTTATAAAAAAATAATACTTACTTCACACCAATTTTAATTTTACCAAATCTTTCTTGAAATATACACCTAGAAGATTCAATAATTGTTACGGAATGATGGCTGAATCAATAGACAGTGAGATGCGGTGATTGATTCATTAATGCCCTTGGAGGTAATGGATGGCAATGCTAATGCTGTACCAATGAAGCTTAACTGAGGTTCGGCTGTTGCTGTTACCCCTTTGGGCGATGAGTTTTTGAGTTCGCTCGCTTAAGGTTTTTGCCTTAAGGGAGCACTTTGAGTCTCCGAGGAAGGTGTTCTCCGGCACGGCCCGCTGAGGGGCTTTGTCGGTGAATTATTTTCTTCGAAATTTGAGCGGTTCTGCTCAGTGGCCGGGAAGCCCGTCACTGAGTGGAACCAACGCTGAGATTAGGACGGTCTTTCGCCCACTATGGAGTGGCCTAGAGATCGTCCGTATTTTTGAGATTTCACCTTTATTACATAGTCGGTGATTGATTCATTCAATCCAATAACCTTGGAGGGTAATGGATGGCAATGCTGTAGCCAATGAAGTTCTGACTGAGGCTCGGCTATTGCTGTTACTCTCCTGCCATGATTAGAGCTTTAATTGCTCAATAACACCTTATCCTACACTGTCCTCTACAGATTACGGGGAAGATGAAAAGTATTCTGGCTTCGCCCCTTTAAGCCAGTCCTTATAAGGATAAGGACAATAATTGTTACTTTTTGATACACGGAATTATATCTATCTAGTCATATCTGAGCAGTTTTGCTCGGATTAGATTATATTTTCAACAAAATGAGTGTTTTACTGTCATATGTTTAGACAACATTTTTTTTTCTTATTAGGAAGAGGTGGTTTTAAATTTGTGGAGTCGACCTCACTTTGAAAGCCATAGCGGTGAGGAATGGCCTTTGTGGATGTGTGGAGTGAATTTGATGGAAGGATTTCGATAAAATGGACGGCTTGCATTTGAATGGATTTGGGGTCATTATTGTAATAAAATACAAGATTTTATTGCAAAAAGCTTCGGTCAGGACACAAACCAAGAGGAACTAGCAGACTCATTCAACCATGCTTTCACAAACAACATCACACAACTCAAAAAAGACAAACTACCAACGATGAACAAAATCCTACCGACACAAATTCAACAACAAACGATGTATTTTCCACCCGTAACAAAAGAGGAACTGAAAGAAACACTCCTACAACTAAAACCAAACACCACTCCAGGAATAGACAAAATAGGACTCACAGACCTTATAACACACTTTGAACAAATACATCCAATATTTTTGAAACTCGTGAACATAATATTCGACGCAGGCATTATTCCACAACAACTAAAAACAGCAGTAATTACGCCAATATACAAACACGGCAAAAGAAACGATACTCAGAACTACAGACCAATAGCTACCCTACCAGTCATCTCAAAAATTCTAGAAAAAATAACACACACCAGACTACAGAATTATTTACAGAAGTACAACATCATCTCACAAAACCAATACGGCTTTCAGAAAACAAAAAGCACCATCACTTTATTAGAAGACATCGCCGACACAACAAACAAAGCTCTCGACAAATACAAGTACGCCGTCCTTGTACTGCTGGACCTAACCAAAGCGTTTGACACACTTTAACATGACATACTACTCACCGAACTATACTCAATAGGTATAAGAGGAACACTGCATACGTGGTTCAAGAACTACCTCTCAAACAGAACACCAGTAACAAAAATAGGTACATGTCACAGTCGGAATATACAAGTAAAACACGGTGTCCTTTAAGGCGCCATCACCCACTCTATTCAACATATGCATTAACGATGTTTATGACATGGCCATAAGAAGTCAAATATTTCAGTACGCAGATGACACTGCACTACTAGCAATCCACACAGATATCAACACGGCTCTCTGCGGAGCATAACAAGACCTACATGAAATCACAACATACTTCCACCAAAACGCAATTCTAATGAACGGCACTAAAACACAGACGTTAATAATTCACAACCGGAGAATCATGCGTCCCGATACACTCGCACACATACCGCCGCATTAGAAACAAAAAAAAAAAAAAAACGACAATGTCCCGAAATCAAACCTGTAACACATGAAAAATTCTTTGGTCTTTACATAGATTGACACCTTAAATGGACAAAACATGCAGAATACCTACAAACCCCCGTATCATCACAGGAAAACTCTTCCAAGTAAAAGACATTATTCCACCCAACATAAAAAAAACTCCTATATCACGGTATCTGCGAATCCCTATTCAGATATGGAATAACAGTCTATGCAAACACATCAAACATCTACCTAACAAAATTAGAAACACTACACAGGAAAATCGTGTCAACAGTGATCTGGACACCTTATACGCAACAATCAATATCCGACCAGCACATGGCGACACTCAGAATTCTGAGCATTAAAAACCTGAAACACTACATGACATTAACAAGGAATTACTTCAACAGCACCTATCGAAACAACAGAGACACATATCGTATAACACGACCTACAACAACTCTCTACATTCCTACACCCTTCAACAATTCATAGGGTTCTTTGGTGAGATCACATCAGATACCCACGCAACTCAGCAACCTACCAGGAAATTTAAAACACATAGATAACTACACAACATTAAAACACGAAATCTGGAAAATATAACAACAAAGTTAATATATCATTAACAGTAATATACACATCACAAATCACCAGCATCCAATGCCAATATCCCATACATAAACAGTAGCAACAACATAAATAGTGAAGGCTAAATCCCACTCTCTTCCCAAAAGCTAACCCAAGCTTCGAAGTAGGTGGGATTAACTCGCCTCACTCAACAACACGTAATCCTTATAACTAAAGAAGCAGGTTATGTAATAAAACAGTTAGTAAAGTATATAACAATAAAGAAGATACTGATTATTATGTGTTAATATCATTAAAATATTACTCTTATGTAACATGAGAAAATAATGTAATAAATTATTCTTATAATTAAAAATATTGTATAAACAAAAAAAATTATTATACCAAAAAATTCTGAATAATCTTCATTGGTAACATTAAAAGAACATGTGTTGTAAATACGTGATATAGAGGCAAAAATGTTATTAAAATTTTTTAATTGAAATCAATGTAGAAAATGCGGCATTTAGAACTGAATTCTGTAAAATTATAAGGTGCAAATCACTCAAGATGTCTATTGTATGTGTAAATATTTCAGCAATTAATAAATTACTATTACTATTAAAAACAATTGTTATTGTTATTATTATTATTAAAGACGAAGCTTAATTTCAGCGATGTAAAATAAATAGAAAAAACTAGGATATTAAAGATCCAAACTTTCTGATTATATTGAAACTATCAGAAATTCTACATAAATTTGAAATACGAGTATTTGTCTATTAAATAAAGTTGTATTTTTAATATTATCTTTCTTATATACTGTATATCCTTGAATTTGACAAAAATGTTTATATTTATTAGATTACTATTATATATCTAGCAGAAATTTACTTATGAGAAATACAATTGTCCAACAATTCGTTACCGTCGTCGTCATCCCCGCGCGGTTGCAGGGATAAGAATAGCACCAATGTAGCTAATGCATCTCGTAAAAGGCGACTAAAATTAGTAGCCAGGGAGGACGATGGATGGGAATGCTGTAGCCAATGAAGTTCTAACTGAGGCTCGGCTATTGCTGTTACCCTCTTGCCATGATCAGAGCTTTATAGCTCAATAACACCTTATCCTCACACTGTCCTCTACAGACAACGGGGAATATGAAAAGCAATCTTGCTTCGCCCCTTTAAGCCAGTCCTTATAAGGACCCGTCGTCGTCAGTATCAGTATTATTATTATTGATTTTCCATTAGAAGGCATCCTGTTAAGTTGGAAACAGTATTGAACTCAATATATATATATATATATATATATATATATATATATATATATATATATATATATATATATATATATATATATATATATATATATATATATATTCCATTTTGGAAGATATTCGGAGTTTTTTTTTTTTTTTTTTCAATTTTTAGATTTTTATTTATATTTATCAATCTTGAATTTAGTTTTTTTTAGGGTGAAGTTTGAGTTGTTTTTAGTTTCTTTCGCGCGCATGATATTATTTTAGTTCATACATAAATTACTTTTATTTCTTTAAAAAACTTTACTGTCCCATACTAAATCGATATATAGTAAAGGTTGATGAGTGATCTAACAGAACTCATTCAACCCACGGTCACTCAAACTTTAGTATCTGATGTTACCTTTATTTTTTTCTGCTAATTTCTAAAAATTAAAAAAAAAATGGCGACGAAGAAATGCATCGACAAATTTAGCCCAATGGGCACCAAACGAGTGATCATTACTGGTGACTCTAATTTTCCAAACATTGGTTGGGTATAAAAGAAATCTCAATAAGAAAGAAGAGGGATTCGTTGAATTGTAGCGAGACAACTTTCTCAAGCAAATGCGAAAGATGGAACTCAAGGATGGTTACATGCTGAACTATAAAGCTGGAAATTATGGTCAACTTAGGAGAATACTGTCGTTGTTCCCATGGTATCAGTTACTAAAAGGGAAAGAATGTCAACAGTGCATGGGGATCTTAGAAAAAGTGCTTAAATGAGGCGGTATCTGAATGGATCCCTAGTGTTCGAAGAATAAATAGGTTGGGAGTGGAATGGATGTGCAAACTTATTAAGCAAGAGATCCACGAGAAGATGATGATGCGGAAAGAATATCGTGAGAATATTGAATGAAAGAGAATCGTGAGGGAGAGAAGTTATGAAATATATCAAGCTCAGGCCAGAAAAGTAACAAGTATTGTGCGGAAAGCTAAATCAATTATGAAAATAAAGTGATCATGCAAGCTAAAGGCAATCCAAAAGAATTTTATCGTTATGCCGCAAGGAAAAAAAAGAATGAAGGTGGAAGAATAACTTTAGTGATTGCAGATGGTACTCGAGTTTCGGAAGCTAAGGAGATTGCTGAGTTAATGAGTGCTCAGTTTGCTAAGCTATATCAACCAGGTGGATGTAACATGTTGCGCAGTGCTACTGCGAAATTGGATTAAGAGGTAGAGCAGTGGTACTCGTCATCAGTCGTAAAGGGTCATCAATATTCAAGTGAATATTCCAAATATCGAGTTATTCCGTCTATAAATGATGAGCAGTTACCAATGTGCTTACTATGTGAAAAACGTTCTCAAATGAAGGAATGAAGCCTTCAAGAATGATTGAACATTTAGGAACAAAGTAAAAAAATGTGGAGTACATTCGCGAATTAAAGACTAAATTTAAAAAGCATCAACGACTTAAAGGATTGATTGCAAAACAAAGTAACAAGAGAAGGCACTTGTCTTACAAACTTTCAAAATTAATTGCCAAATGGGGGAAGCTACATACTACTGGCGAAACTCTCATCTCACCGGCTATAAATGAAGTTTTAGATACGATGATTGGCCCAGGTAAAAGTAAAATGAAATGAAGTAAAAGTCAGTTCCTTTCAGCAAGAATTGAAGAAATTGAAAAGGACACTGAAAAAACAAACAATCTTTGTGATGATTTAAAAATCATAGAATTTTCTTTGTAACTCGATGAGACAACTTTACGTGACAAGCAAGTTTTGTTAATGGCTTACGTGCGTTATATAAATACTAATGAAGAAATTATTGAAGAAATTATTCAGCAAGAATTTTGCTGAACAAATGAAAATTGACACAAAAGGTTCTACAATTTTCAAGGTTGTTAAAGACTTTTTTTAATTCTAAAAATATTTCTATCACAAATATTATTGCCTGTGCAACTGATGGAGCTATGACTGGTCATTAGCGTGGATTTATAGTACATTTAAGTGAATCAGCTCCAAATGTCTTTAAAAATCACTGCACTCCTCATAGACAGCACTTACCTGCGAAACATTTTACCGGTGGACTACATAAGACTTTGAATGATGTTATTATATCAGTGAATGGAATAAAAGCCCAGTCATTGAATACCCATATTTTTCGTGAACTTTGACCTGAAAATGAAGAAGAATTTGAGCGTCTTTTACTTCACACTGAAATTAGATAGCCTTCAAATAAAAACATTGCATGCTTTAATGATCTCTACGATACTATTTTGAGAACATGTGTAATGTTCTAGAAAGGAAAAAGGTTGACATCGCATATCTTTCTGATATTTTCACCAAATTAAATGAGCTGGACATTAAGTTACAAGGGAGCAACATGAATGTTATTAAAGCAAAGGAAATTTTAAAATACTTTTATCAGTAAATTAACATTCTACAAGCAAAGCATTATAAGTCGCGATTTTCTGCAGTTCCCAAATCTACAAATAACCGACGATTTAATATTAGATACAGATTTGGATTGTTATTGTTCCCATCTTTTGATACTTAAAGAAGACTTGATGATCAGATTCAAAGACTTTCATGAGATTAAAATACTCGATTCGGTCATAAATCCATTTCTTTCTGATGTTACTTCTGTTCATCAAAGTTTGTGTGAAAAAAAAGAATTGACTTAAAAATAATTTTGAAGCTTAAGCACGATTTCAACAGTGTGGAAAGAAAGATTCTGCCCAAACATCTGATGTAAGTATCCTCAGGTTTGGCAAGAAATAAAATTACTGCTCATTGCTTTTCTTTCTTCATACTGATCGAGAAAGGATTCAGCGTCTTGTTGCAATTGTTAGCTAAGCAGTGAAATAGATTGCAAATAAGACCTCATCACAACAAAAGTGAATGTGAACCATCAGAACAAAACATAATTAACACCAGAATATAAGAGCAATTGTACTTTTGACTTACTCGAGGCATAGAAAGAAAACACAGTACAAACGACAGGACTCTCCATTCTGCATATTTACATCTTGATTAATATCAGAATTCTGAATATCAATAGAAGTACATTTTCCAGTAAAACAAACTAATCCTAAATGAAAACATTTTGCGTTATCTAAATTTCAATGAACAATAATACTGAACCATTTTTTATTTCCAATACTGGTACACTCATCCAATGTAACACTAAAACGATATTTGCTCTTTTTTACAAGTAAATATTAAGATATCAGACTGACTGGTAGTGCATAATTCTGTGCTTATGTGCACCACAACGAAATATTTGATGGCAATTCGTGGAAAGGTGGTGCAAGCTACAATGGTCTATTTCCTAACATATGTTTGAGAAATTTAGTTAATAAAATGCTCAAAATTATAACAAACTCTGTACTGTAAATTCCTTATAAACACAGTAATCAATAATATCAGGAATATTATCACATACACAAATACTCATAATCATCTGTTCTGATACCATTCTTTAATTTTAATATGGAAAACTCTTTTCCATAATGAGAAAGTTCAAAATGTCATGCCTGAGGATGATTCTAGATGCCCCTTGCTTTATTAGAAGCTTCCAGATCCATAGAGAAGTCAACATTCCTTACGTCTCTTCCTTTCTCCTGGATCTAGCTGAGAAGTTCTTTACCAAGACATGCAACCACCCAAACCCGTTATTCAAGGAAGCCTCGGAATACAATGAAGCAGAAAACTTCAAATATAAAAGACCACAGTCTATCTTAAGTTCAGCTGAACACAGCTAACTTCACTGCCCTCAATGGGCGAGCATATAGCCCAGAAACACTCCATTCAAAGTTCTTTCATTTCAGACAAAGGGGAATATTAAAAGCAATTTCGCTTCACCCATCTAGCCAGAAATGTTATTCGTTCAAAATGTCGATGAACAGCAGAGAGAGCTTAGAATTCTCTACTGATCACTGTATTTCAATACATTTAAGCATGTTTTATTGCTATTTAACTCAACTGGTCTAGCTATTATTATAAATCCTATTTTTATTCGCTTGCATTATACCGACTTTGCACTTCAGTTGATAACATCGATGATCTTCGGCTCGGAAGTCATTTAGAATCTTCTAATCCGTATCGCTGACTGGTTATCAAAGATTTTGAACTGAAGGCTAGTTAGCCCCTCACGTGATGAGGCAGTATAGGACACTCTGATTTTTCATCGCTGCAAATTGGGTTCCTAGACCAGCATCCCTTAGAAATTGACTGTAGAACTTACTCTATTTCAAACAGTATTTAGAGTCTCAGGATTGAGAACGACAATATGCTGGGGGTTTCTTTTTCCTCTTCCGTGATGCCTCGAAATATCACTCAGTTGCTTGAGATAAGCTATTTGTAATGGTTAAGGTAGAGACCGATTTCTAAATTTAGGGCTACCAAAGCTGCACATACTATTTCTGGATAATCAAAGAGTGTTGGTGATTTGTTTGATTTTAATTTAGTATTTATAATTTTAATTCTTAATAATTTGCATCTTAATATAAGATAAGCTATGACTATTTTGACAGAAACGCGGATTTTCCATCCTGGAAACAGGTAGAACGAAAAATGAACATAATTAACAGAAAAACGGCATTATTGTAGACAGATGGCGTATTGTCTGGGTGAAGTGAAACTATTTCCCCCCTCAGTGAGCCCTCGGACTCCATGAAAGTCTCAGTTTATGAAACAGCACATGGGCGTGATGGTAATAATGCACTTGGTTTTGTATGAATAAAATGTCAGTTGCGATTGCATGAACACAATAATCCCTTATCCCTATAAGGACTGGCTTAAAGGGACGAAGCAAGAATGCTTTTCATCTTCCCCATTATCTGTAGAGGACAGTGTATGAATAAGGTGTTATTGAGCTATTAAAGCTCTGATCATGGCAAGAGGGTAACAGCAATAGCCGAGCCTCAGTTAGAACTTCATTGGCTACAACATTTCCACATGTTAAGGTAAAGCCGTCTCTAAAAATTCGGATGATCCCTAGCCCACTCAATCGTGGACGAAATACCGTCCATCTCAGCGTTGGCTCCGCTCAGTGATGACCTTCCACCCACCACCACCACCACCACCACCGAGCAGAACTGCTCATATTCCGAAGAAAATCATTCACCGACAAAGCCCCTCACCGGGCAGTGCCGAAGAACACTTTCGCTGGAGACTCAAATTGCTCCCTTATGGCAAAAACCTTAAGAGAGCGAACTCAAACTCTCAAATCTCTGCGGCCCAGGGGGTAACAGCAACAGCCGAGCCTTAGTTAAACTTCACTGGCTACAGCATTGCTATCCATTACCCTCCAGGTCATCGTATCTCACCTGTAAAGAGCTCGAACACAATAATATTGATAATTGACAAATGAGATTTATGTCTTTAGGGGTGAAGCAAGATGCTTTTCATATTCCCCGCTATCTGTTGTGGTTACAGTGAGAGTAACATTTGTGACCAGTTTGCTCGCCCTGAATAGACATGGAGATTATGCATCGCTATAGGAGGCTAATATAGCTTTTGGTCTTCTATATTTGAATATGTCCGTTGCCTCGTATGCTGCAGCTTGCTAACCAAATCATTGGGGTGTGTTGACGTCTTTAGGAAAAACTTGGATGCTAAGAATTGTAGAAAAGAGAAAATATAAGGAATATTTGTATCTCTATGAAGTTGATTGTTTCTAACATACCACGGGGCGTTCAGAATCATTCTCAAACACTTGTTCTGCACTCGTTGTATCTTGATAATGTTAGTATTAGAGGTGTGGCTCCAGGCTGGAGAGGCATAGATGATTATAGGACGAATCGTCATCTGGTATAATTGCAATTTGATTCTGTTGCTGAGCTTGCTATTTCTATTAATTAACGTATAGATCTGAGCTCTGGCTTTAGATGCCTTTGCGAATGTGCTGGTTGAAAGACAGCTTTTTGTCGAGAATTACACCCAGGTAATTTGTTTCTGACTGCCAGGGAATTTTAGTATTGAATAGTAACACATCTCCTGCAGGGGACATTGGCCTTTTTGAGAAAAGAACGGCTGAGATTTTCTGGGGGTTGACTTCCAATCTCCACTTGGAGAAACAACCCTCCAGCTTTAGAAGGTTTTCTTGAAGCTTTCTGGTAACGAAGTGGGGTCTGAGAAATCTCGTTAGTATTGCCGTATCGTCCGCATACATAGCTAAACTGGAAGTCATCGGATTGTGTGGGATGTCTGACATGTATACAGAAAACAGCAATGGAGCCAGTAGAGATCTCCGCTGCACTCCAGCAAAGATACGGAGCTGGGACGATGTAGAACCGTTAATTTTAACTTGCATTGATCTATTCTGAAGATATGATCGGATTAATGAACCATTTTTAGTGAGATACCGGCTGAGATAAGTTTGTGCAGGAGTCCAAAATGCCGGATTTTGTCAAATGCTTTGGATAGGTCTAGGAAAACAGCTCCTGTACACTGGCGCCAGTTGTAGCTGGTGGTGATGTATTCGACAATTCTGTGGATTTGCTGAGTAGTACTATGGTGTTGCCGAAAACCAAACTGTTCTTTAGGGAGGATGTTTAGGTCGTTTACTGAGGTTTGGAGTAGAGAGAGGATGACCTTCTCCGCAACCTTACCCAGATTGCAGATGAGACTGATTGGATGATAATTATGCGGTAGGTGTGGGTCTTTGCCTGGCTTATGTATAGGAATTACATCAGCCAGTGTCCAGGTAGAAGGAAAATAGTGAAATCTTAAGATTGCATTTATCATACGTCAGGTGCACTACTGCTTTTTGGGGCAGAAGTTTGATCACCCGATTAGTAATGCCGTCTGGCATAGGAGCTTTTTTGTTCTTTAATTTTTTAATAATGTATATTTCTCAGCTGGTGAGGTTGGTGCAATATGGTCAGTACTGGTGATAGGAAGTTTGAGTGAGTGTCTGACCTAGCTGTGAATCTTATATATGTGGTCAAAGTCAAGGTTTTCATACGAAGGCCTGCATTGCTCCTCCAAATTACATTCTATAACTTCTGCTTTGTATACATCTGTGTGAGCAAGGCCCTGGTCAGAGAATATTGGGGGAAGGGATCTGTCTTTGTTTTTGATATTTTTCAGTTGTCCCCAGATGGAGTGATCAGTAGGTCAAATGGAGGCTAACCTTTCTTCCCATACTTGGTCTCTATGAGCTTTGAGCGCATCTTTAACTGCCCCATTTAATCTGTTTAGATTTGTTTTATCTTGTGGTGCACACGTATTACGGAATATTTTCATAGCTCTGTGTTTATCACTGATCAAGTTCATGATGTCTTCAGGCCAACGATCTGGCTTGCGGGCAGATTTGTAGCAGGTAGCTACAGTTATAGCAGAATTAATTTGTTGTGTGAGATTTGTAACTGAAGTTTCTACTTCTTCTTTTGTGCATATGCGAGGAACATGTCCAATATAATCCTTCAGTGCTGTTTCTTTCCCATGCTATATAGGAGTGAGAAGGAGGAGACAGGTATTCTTGTTTTCCCAGCTGTAGTAGAATTGGATTGTGATCGGATGATATTTCATCCATAGATATGATGCTGTATTGACGTTTAATATCCTGAAGGATAGCTATATCCAGGATGTCAGCAGTGCCAAACGTACTAAGATGAGTTGGTTCGGTGGGGCCTGCCACAACAGCGTTGCTTGATCCTAAGTAATTGGAAAGGATGCAACCATTCTTGTTGGTGGTTGAGCAATTCCACGCAGGGTGCTTGGAGTTCAGATCCCCGGCTATAATGGTCGACTCTCTGACGCATAAGATGGCCTTTAGGTCAGAGTGTAGTAGAGATTTTTGGGGAAGGTTGTAAGCTAAGTAGATTTTCAATATTCCAGCAGAACTGATGACTACTTCCACGATTGTGATCTCAAGATTAGTGGTTGAAGGGTTGCTCACAGAGTGCTGCTTAATGTAATTTTAATGAAGATGGCAGTGCTGCCGCCTCTGTAGAGTAATCTATCATTTCTGTATAGGCGACAACCCATTATTTTAGGATTGTCTGTGGGTCTTAAATGAGTTTCACTGTTTAATATAACATCTGGTTCATACCTATATGTGAAATCTCGGAGTTCCAGAATTTTGTTTTTGAGGCCATTTGCATTCCAAGCAACGATCTGTAGAGATGTTGGAATGAGTTTGTTACTGTTCATTTATGAGAACTGTGACGATGACCTGTGTTTCACGAAGAAATCGTTTAGTGGAGGTTGCCGTAGGGGTTTGACAAGCTGAAATCGTGTAGCATGTTTGCTAGTGAGGCCGTAATAACAACTGTTAGATTTTTAGGTGCTGTTGGTTGATTTTGTTCTGGAATTAGTCTATTTGTGCGGGTCACATCGACATAACGTCTCTATTTTTGGAGGTCTCCGATTGTGGCCGCTGAGTCTCCGGTTTTGATGCCTGGGCCTCTAGTGTTCTTATACTGTAGGAGGAAGACTGATTGACTACCTCCATCCTGTTTTTTGGGTGCTAAGTACATCCTTTGTAGTTCACAGGATGAGGGCCACGGCAGTTGCCACATTTGGCCGAGCTGGTCCTCGTCTTAGTGCAGGTATTGGTTGGGTGGCTGTCCCCACATTTCAAACATCTATATTCAGCTCTACATAGATTCTGGGTATGGCCAACCTTCTGGCACTTGTGGCACTGCCCAGAAGACGATCTTTTCCGGAGTGGTTCTGGTGTGACGATGAGTCCACAGACTGTTTATAAGTTATAGATATTTTTGTAAATTTTATGAATCTCTACTAGGACTAATGGCATGGGAGTCTTGTCTGCTTTGTACATTCTGCTGACCTTGACTGAGAATTAAGGTCAGCAGCTATTTCTGCTGTGTCAATGTTTTCACAGACACCACGAAGGACCAATTTTAAGTTTTTTTCCGGAGCTGAGCGCAAAGGTATGATACTGGATGCCTCTGTCGTCCAGTTCTTTGGTCAACCTTCAATAGTCTGTCACTGTTGCTGGCTGGATCTTTATGCCTTCATCCATGTTTTTGGCCTTAATGAAGCCAATGTGCAGATTACTGTGGATCTTAAAGCTGCCCACTTCTGCTTTTCTCAAAGGACGATCTGAGGCACCTTTGCTTTTGGAGAAATAGCAGCGTCCGAACCCTGAGAATCCTGTTCCATTTCATTATTGTCATTGTGCGGTTCTTCTGTTGTTCTTCGCTTTCTGCGTGCGCGCACTTCTAAAAAATCTGAAGGAGTAGAAGGCACCGATTCTAATTGATCTTCTGAGATAACGTCTGTGACACTTTTTGGGGGAAACGTGTCGTAAAGTTTTACTTTTCCCGGCCAATTCTTGTTGAGTAGTTCACCTAGTCTTATAAATTCTTTATATACCTCCTCGAATATTGTCTCATTTAGCTGTTTATCCATGATTATCAATGTGAAGTATCTTTCAAAAAAAAAAAAAACGCTTACCGTGCAGTTGTATTCTTACCGACACTGCTACAGGACTCTGTACTATTTTGGCAAGAGCACTGAATCAAAAATTGCATGATCTTCAAGACAAATAATATAATAAACGCACCACAATTCCAAAACTACTGACCGTGGACTTATCTCTAATGCTTTTTTTAAAGTAAAGCAAATTCTAAAAATCAGTAAGATCCCCACCCCCCCCCCCCCCCACCCCCCCCCCCCCCCACCCCCCCCCCCCCCCACCCCCCCCCCCCCCCACCCCCCCCCCCCCCCACCCCCCCCCCCCCCCACCCCCCCCCCCCCCCACCCCCCCCCCCCCCCACCCCCCCCCCCCCCCACCCCCCCCCCCCCCCACCCCCCCCCCCCCCCACCCCCCCCCCCCCCCACCCCCCCCCCCCCCCACCCCCCCCCCCCCCCACCCCCCCCCCCCCCCACCCCCCCCCCCCCCCACCCCCCCCCCCCCCCACCCCCCCCCCCCCCCACCCCCCCCCCCCCCCACCCCCCCCCCCCCCCACCCCCCCCCCCCCCCACCCCCCCCCCCCCCCACCCCCCCCCCCCCCCACCCCCCCCCCCCCCCACCCCCCCCCCCCCCCACCCCCCCCCCCCCCCACCCCCCCCCCCCCCCACCCCCCCCCCCCCCCACCCCCCCCCCCCCCCACCCCCCCCCCCCCCCACCCCCCCCCCCCCCAAATAATTGTTAAGAATATGTCTAAATGCCGATGGCATCTCTTGACTCTAAACGTCACGTCAATGACAGATAGGGACCACCAGCGAACTTCCAAACATTTCATTCTCTATCTTATCTCTAACCATCACCCACAATTCTATATGCAAATCATTCCCTTATCTATATCTCATAACAACACACACCCATGACACTGATGTCACTTCCCCCATTTACCCTACCTATATTTGGTTTATAGTGTCCCACCAATCACGGCACAAATGCTTATCCACTACTATAGCTTACTTTTCCACTTCAAATCTATGACAACACTTATTTACAACTAACAAATTAAGTCACTTATCTACATCTGATAACAACACACACCCATGACAATGACGTCGCTTTCCCCATTTATCTACCCCTATTTGGTTCATAGTGTCCCAATCACGACATGGTTCCTTATCTCTAACATCACCCGCAATTCCATACGCAAACCAACGTCAATGACACATATGTTCCCCAAAGGAAATTCCAAACATTCCAATCTCATGACGTTACACAACGAATCACACACAATGACATCACTGATCTTATCACCCCATGACGTCACGATTCCTTATCTTATCTTGATCTTGATCTGGTTAATAGTGCCCGGTATTCTACTTACGGAATATGAGGTACTAAGGATTATGAGATTGTTCGCAGTAATATATCGAAAAATCTCATGTCTGAGTGATCTTTATAAAAAATAAAAAAAATCAGAATTATTGTTTATTCTTTTGCTGATGTTAAGAATCGTGTCTTTGAATTGTGTCGCTAATTTTTACATTCGTTTAATCTTACATGACTTACAATAATCACTCTTACAATATTCTTGTAAGAGTGATTATTATTTGAAAACGTATATATAAAGGTATATATATATATATATATATTTGAAAAGGTTCTCCCAATACTTAAAGACACCAAATAATAATATGTGCCCCAAAATTTTGGTTCGCACATGAGAAAGGTTTGGCGATTTTAGCATGCACGCTTAAAAAGGTTGCCCACACCGACCTTTAAAAACAAGCATCTTCAAGCACTCTACAGCAAACCTCCTTTCCAATTCATACAGAAGAGAGAATGTTTTTGTTTTGTATATGTTCTGTCTGATAATTTAAATATATTAATATTATTAATTTTGACTGTGGAGCGTTTTATATTATGTAAATAAATTTTAAAATTTTATAAAATATTTATCTACAAAATATTATTATTAATAAAAATATGTAAAATTTTGTTTTTAAATTATTGTTAATTTTTAAATTCCTTTCATAAATTATACTTATATTAATACACCATCTCAGATAACTCAAATTATACTTATATTAATCCATCATCTCAGTTCATTGTTGGAAAAATGGGTTGTGAGATGTAGCCAAAAGTCCTTTTTAGGACCTCCAGGGTAACAAATGGCAATGCTGTAGCCAATGAAGTTTTAACTGAGGCTCGGCTATTGCCGTTACCCAGCCATGACTAGAGCTATTTTAGCTCAATAACACTCCATCCACACAGATTTTCTTCATTCAGATGACGGGATTAAGAGTCAAGGACTCAGTCCATCGCCCAGTTCTTTTAAGAACTTTATTGTTGGAAAACGTCAAACATTTCCCTACTAACTCAAAATTCTAATTCTAATTCTAAACTATTTTCAAGTCTGAAATGGGATGGCCCATTTAAAAGATCGTTCTCTCATTTGTCTGTAGGTTTCCATGACCTGGTTATTTGGTTCCTTACATAACTATGACCTGAATAGTGTAATTTTATATTTATATTTCTTGAATAACACATTGGAGAGATTTTGGTTTATACAATTTTTTTTTAATATATATTCTACATTCCAACTCGAAATCCTTTGGTCAGTTAGCTTTAAATGTAATTTAACTGCAACTGGGGAAATTTAACTTTAAGAAATAGTATACTTTTTGTGGTTTAATTGTTACATTTGTTTTTTGATTTCAGAAGTTAATTCTGTGTTTCCGTGATATTACTAATATTTTAACCATTTATTTCAAATTTTCCTATAAATAATCTTAACCAGAAAGGGGGAAAATAATATATAAGAATATTCACTTAAACATAAAATTATAGGTTTCATTGTTTGTTTTAAACAAAATGTACAGATGGTATTAATAAACGAGGAAAATGGAACAGTATGAATGAAAGAAAGCAATGAATACGGCAAATGCAATTCTTCTGTGTTTTTCCCAATTGACAGGTGCAGAACACCTGATAAATTGAGGTTGCTTCCTTTAGTATCCAAAATGCAAGCTATGTTACTTAACAATCACCATCTTTGTGTACTGCTTCCGATCCACAAGACGATGACGTCACACAAGACAGATGATTATCGAACGTGACACAGATGGACTCGAAACGTTAAACCGCTCTCGTTGTAAGGGCGTGCATGCAGGTGATGTTAAGCAGAAATTATGTGAAGTGCAAAGAAGAAGTTTGGCACTGCGAATTTAAAATTAAATTTTATTATTTATTTATTTCTAAAGGAAAGGAAAAACGCAATTTTCCTAAAACATAAAAAAAAAAAAAAACATGAAGTGTATTGAGTTAGTCAATACACAAAATATTGCATTCATATTTCTATTACTCTTTTCCAACTCTTTGAATAAAATTGAGAATTACGCAAATATGAAAAAATGGCTTAACGAAGTGAAAAAGATCTGATCTGCATCGTCTCTTAGAATTACATTACAGACGTTACATGGAAAGACGTGGGTCTTTTCATAAAACGAAATGGCATTTTTTTTTATCTAGAGAATTCCTAATAGTAGAACCAGAGATTTTGTAGGTTGTTACGTAAATAGACATTTCGGTGCTACAAGTTGGGAAAATGCATTTATTTATATTTATTGAAAATGTATTCTAGAAACGTAGCTCTATATTAGTGTTTATGATTAAAAGAAAATATTTTTGTTTATTGTTCCAGTCTCATAAAGTCTTGTTTAGTTGAGTTCTGATTGGCTGTTCGAGGTACGGTTCAACCCATCTAGACTACGAGGTTGTAAATTATCCGTTAATAACGTGTTTCCTCTTATCCCGTTTTCAAAAAGTTGAAACATCCGTCTAAATATTATTGGGATTCCACACGAGTTTTAAATACCAGACACGAGAAACTTGTGTCTGGTATTTAAAACTGTTCGGTGATTTAGGTAAATAATTTGATCGTAAATATGCAAGGTCAGTTAAGTTACAACAGCGGCCCACGTCTTGTACATTAGCAAGTCTCAGACAGAATTTAACTTATACTTTATTAGCGCCAAACACTCGAATGATTAGAAATTTGGGGAGGCATTTCGAGTGTCTGTAATTAATTGGAATGGATGAATTCTGACGAAAACAACAGAACCTTATAATTAGAACTGCGATATTTTATCAGATGATAAAGCTGAATATTTGCTTTTTTTTTTCTTACAAATCCAATCCTGAGGAGTTCCAAAAATCGCTATGCTGAGTCTTGTAGCATAAACCAACTCGAATCTGTGCATTCTGTGCACAGTGATCAAATATTTGTATCGTATTGTCCTCGCTACCATAAAATTTCCCACTTGGCTTTATCATAAAATCTCTTAAAATACAGATAATGACATTTTATTTTTTTAAAAAAAAAAGTGGCTTTTCAAAGTTATTTCTTGCATTTAGAAACTCCTCACAAACTTACGTAAATAATCCTAAAATTCCAAAGAAACGCGCTAAAATTCCTACGCATGCGCTAGTAATTGATCCTATTTTCGTTCAATAATTCTGAGTCGCAATTTCCCATTGCTGAGATAATAATTTAAAGAAACCTCTAAGGCAGTTGCGTTCACTTTTCCCAAAGTGTGCGGCCCTGGGGAGCCGCGGCTTCCTCAAGGGGGCGCTGCGATTACAAAATTTTCATAATTTTATTTCCATTTTCAATTCAATGTGATAGGACGCGACATCTAGCGGACCTGCTACAAACCAGTAACTGACTTAGTAATAACCGTTTGCAGAAGCCTCTATAAATGGTTACTAGATGGCGCTCTGCAATAATTAAGTTTCTCGATTGTTTCAGTAGTTTCTCGATTGTTTCAGTAGTTTCTCGATTGTTTCAGTAGTTTCTCGAACTTTATCGTTACTTTGTGTTCGTATATAAACAGCTTTCGGTTTCGCGCGGTCTTAGTGTTGAATTAGTTTTCGAAGATTGTATCAACTGAATATTGTTGTGATTTAGTCAAGTGAAGTTTCTGAAGTATTTCTTCTCGTATGTATATTTAAAAATGGATCGGTTTTTACTAAACAGTAATAAGCGTTGTGAGAGAAAAAATAAAGAGGGCACATCGTCAAATAGTGGCAAGAGTGTGAAGAAGCGTAAATATCGAAAATATGATGAGAGTTATTTGGACTTTGGTTTTACGTCGACAGAAGTCAATGGTGAAGGGAGGCCGCAGTGCGTACTGTGCATGACAGTTTTGGCACCAGAGTGCAGTCTACCAAGTAAGTTGAAACGCCATTTAGAAACCAATCCTCCCAGCTCACCAGCATGCTCACTTGATATGCTATGTACGGTTTATAGATGGTAATAACATTGTAGAAGACCTTCTCTTTTGTAAAAGTATCACTACTGGTGCTAAGGCTCAAGTACACCTCGTGACTACTTTACCAGAAAGTTAAAAGAGTTAAATCAACAAAAAGGTAGTTTTTATAAGCAGGAGTCAATACTTAGTAATGCTTTGCTAGCATCCTACAAGGTGGCACGTAGAATCGCAAAATATAAGAAGCCTCATACATCGCAGAAGAACTCATTCTACCGGCTGCTGTAGATAGGGTGAACATTATGATCGGTGAGGCTGCTGGGAAGCTGCTTTCAAAAGTGCCTTTGTCCAATAACACCATCAGTCGAAGAACATAGTGGAGGGCCTCAATAATCAATTAATTAAAATTGATTATTTGACAAAGGAATAATAATGATGCTCACTTGATATGCTATGTACGGTTTATAGATGGTAATAACATTGTAGAAGACCTTCTCTTTTGTAAAAGTATCACTACTGGTGCTAAGGCTCAAGACCTGTTCGAGATCCTGTAAATCAATGTGGAAAAGGAAATGGGGGTGGCTGTGTCGAGTTTGATTCTCAGATTTGAGAAAATGCGCGGTGATCAACAGGCTCATCCATCCCACTATTGATAATTAGTTGAATTTGTTCAATTACTTTTTTGTGATCTTAAATGCGTGTTTTATTTATTTTTAACTAACCGTTTAATTAAAAAAAATCATTCCCTATTTCACAAAGTGTACTTGTTAGAATTTGACATAGGGCGCCTTGGGAAAACCTGGATTCAGCAAGGGCGCCGAGAATCGAAAACGTTTCGGAACCACTGCTCTAAGGAATATCGAGCCATCCTGTGCGCACATTTAAAAATAATAAAATACAACTTTCTGTTTTAGAACAAGGGATCACGTGAGCGAAATGTACTGTACCGATATTGTTGAATATGAAAAAATAACATTTCAGAAACACGTTTAAAACAGTTTAATTTTGGCTTCTCCATTAGAGTTTTCTGTATGCCTGCTTGCGTGTGTTTCTTCAACCTAGGGTTGGTAGGACCCATCGAAGGTCCTCGATATGAACTGTCGAAGGGTCCATAAAGAGGAAGACTTTAAAATTCTTTAGAAAGCCCTTGCTTTTTTATTTAGAATTTTATAAAATTATTATATAGAAGATATATATAATATTGTATATATATATATATATGTTCTATATAAGTTTAATGTTTTATTTTCCACTTTTATTTCATAAAAGTGAAAAAACACGAGAAAAGAAACCATCAAGTACTATTTGATTTCATTATCCACTAAAGAAATTCCTATTTTTGACATCCTGTATAAAACTTCACGGTTGTTATCTCTCTTTTCTATTGTAGCAGGATGCAATTATCACTGATGGTTGATATATAGTTATATAGTTATTGCATTTAGGCAAGAGAGTTGATTAAAAAAAAAAAACCTTGACTCTTCTGTTGACATTAACTACACCAAGTAATTTCAATGAAGGAAAGTCAAAACTTGAGCCAAGCGGTTTTTGATGTTTGTTTTTGAAGAACAGTAAACAGCAAAAAAAATGCTTTGGTTCTACTCAGAGATCTGGTAGAAACCCAAAATACGTGTATTCAGCTCGTAGAAATTATACACTGCTATGCTACTTTCGGCCAATACGTTTAGTTTATTATTTGATTAGAAAAGAAAAAGGCTTGTCAAAAATATTCAAAATACTTCGATTCGTAATGCGATGTCAATCTACGTATATGCGCCACTCCTTATCACACAGAGCTATATTTTCTGGACTAACCACAACTACATCGTACGCTCTAGAATTGAACGAATTCTAATATTTATCTTCAAAGACAACCGCATGAGACACCAGCCGTACTATGTCCTTGATCGATTCACTGATTTTTTTCTTTCCTTTTGAAAGGAATCAAACTCCTTTACTCGAAAGACAGTGAAATTCATAGCAAACGTCAAATTAACTGGGTATCAATAGATATAGTCCTTAAAAGGACTGGCTGAAAGGGGCGAAGCAATAATGCTTTTCATATTCCCCGTTATCTGTACAGGACGGTGTAAGGATAAGGTATTATTGAGCTATATAAAGTTCTGATCATGGCAGGAGGGTAACAGCAATAGCCGAGCCTCAGTTAGAGCTTCATTGGCTACAGAATTGCCATTCATTACCCTCCAAGGGTATTAATCACCGCATCTCATGGTCGATTCATTCTCATCGAATATTTTGCATTTAATTATATTTATGGTGTGTGAGTGTTATATATATTTAAAAACTAAATTTAAATTTTTAACAACAAATTATAAATACGTGTTTAGTAAACTAATTGTATATATAAATATATATATATATATTATTTATTTATTTATTTATTTATATATAGAAAATTATTGAATACATATTTAATAATTGAAGAAAATATTATATTTGAAACTGAGCTTTACGTAGCTATGCACCTTACTAATTGTCAAAATACGATTAAGCTTTCATATTTAATTTTCCTCGCTGATAACAACCTCCCCTATGGTTGAGGATCATTTTCATAATACATGGTATACAAAAATTGAAAGAATAATTGGAAATAATTCAATTTTTTCTCTCATTCTTTATGCAGCTCCCACCCACGAAAGGTTTATTTGGACCTAAGGGTTTTAGTTATATTTAATAAAATTTATATATTTTTAATTGTTTCTTACATATTTCGGAAACCCTGCTCCAGAGATCAAACATGGAACATTTGAAATCAACTTCACGTCTCCGATCAGTTAGGCGTTGGCCTCATACTTGGCGATGAACTTCATCTCCCGCCTGAACGACATCAGAAACAAGCAGCGGGATTCAAACCCGCAGCCTGTTGGGTGGAGCGTGGATACGCTAACCACTCGGCCAACCCGGCCCAACCAAATCTG
Organism: Typopeltis vanoorti; assembly: GCF_054136105.1. Taxonomy (NCBI): domain Eukaryota; kingdom Metazoa; phylum Arthropoda; class Arachnida; order Uropygi; family Thelyphonidae; genus Typopeltis; species Typopeltis vanoorti. The sequence goes on from NC_143568.1 coordinate 113,146,055, forward strand.
AGTGAATAGGCTGGTTAGTCCTCTCGCGATGTCTGTATACTGTGTGTGTTCTTCAGGCCAGTTTTGCCTTTTTGAGAGATGAAAATCTCGACTTAAATAAAATGACAAGTAATCCGGAAGACATCTCCGTGGCAGAGTCCCACCCACTCCGCGAAAATTGGGATATAAAGTTGAATACGCAATGTTCTTGTACAATCTTAGAGTGTTGTGAACAACCTAAATGCTGTTATGGACAACTCTAAAGATGCACAATTCTTTTTACCACTCTCCTATCTCTTTTCTTCAGTATAAATAGTTTCAATTCTTCGTCTTGCTTTGGTTCAATATCAATGGCTGCAACTGACCTTTAACGATAATGTGATCAGTTTCTAACACAAAAGCTTGTGAATGCTCATGGCTGCTTTATTTATACATATATATCTCAGGTATATCGTATATATTTTCATTATATAATACAGTCTATAACTATAGCTAACCATGCAAATCAAATGTTCGGAGATAATCACAAAAACAAATGAGTGATTTCTAATTTAAAATATTGAATTTGATAGTTAATTTCGATCCGGTGCTGTAGGTAGTTGTATGAAAGTGCAAAAGATCTTTCTTTTAAATATTTTATTTCTCTTTAAAATATCAGCGTGAAAATAATATTTTTGCATATGATAAATGTATTATTATTTAACTTTAATTTTAATTTTTTAAATAGTTTTATTTATAAAACAATGAATTTACATCCAAAACATTTTATAATATTTTATATGTGAATAATAACTAAAAATAACCTTCAGTTACAGTTTATTTTGGGGATTTTGGGGATGGAGGAATCGACCATGAGATGCGGTGATTAATACCCTTGGAGGGTAATGGTTGGCAATGCTGTATCCAATGAAGTTCTAACTGAGGCTCGGCTATTACTGTTACCCTCCTGCCATGATCAGAGCTTTAATAGCCCAATAACACCTTATCCCCACTTTAATGCTCATTTATATTGCATTATACTTAAAGCTATTTCTACAGGCAATTTATAAAACACATTTATTACTTTAGACCTTAAAGTCATACAAAAAAGGATTGGGAATTCTGAATATAACTCATATTATCAAATGAATAGAAATGACACATAGAATTAGGGATCATTATTTTCTTTACTATAAACGAACTATTACAATCCTTGATAATCGTCTTTGACGTACAAGACAAATGAAAGCTGGACAGAGAAAATTACTCGTAAATACCAAGAAAGTAATGCGACACTGAGCCTTCCTAGAGAGAAGTAAATGACATCCTGTCTTGTCTTTCTGACTTTGGTAGCAGCATGCAAGGATTAGAAAAGATCACTAATCATTTCCTCGAAGATCGTGTCCTAACATACTGTTGAAGGATTATTAGCCTTCGTATATTAGGATTATTGACACGTCTAACCTTGTGTTGGAAGCAGTTGCTTAATAATAATAAACAAATGATCGCGAATATTAGTACCTCTTCTAATACTTATTTAATTAAAAAGGACGATGATTCGTCTTGTGCATTGCATTCATATAATAAAGAGTGGCGTATTCGGAAAGCATAATTACAGCATCTCCAATTTATGTTCTTAAAGAGAGGAGGGATAGATTTATAAATTGCGTAAGGTCCAACAATAAAGTACCATTTTCAAAAAAAAAAAAAAAAGGGGGAGGGGGTTGTTTCCACATATCTTAAAGAAAGCTCAAGACGAAACTCTGTAAACCAATAAAGAATCTGTTTTTAACTAAGATAAAAATGGATGTAGGTTCGTGGAATTTTTTTTTTTTTTTTAGCAAAAAGCTTATCGCTGAATTACTACAACAGATACCTGTGGTTATGGGAACATTACGTCGCATCCTTACGGATGTGACGAATTATTTTATTATATATGTATCTGTGTCGATTTTTATTTATTTATTCTTGTGGTGTAACCCCGTTCCTCGACCGCCCCTCAGGACTAGTTGAGCTCTCCCAATGAGGAATTAAGTATGTATTTTTTGACTGTAGCTAGTGTGTGTTTACGGGTCCGGTTTGCCTGCTTGCGGGAAGAAATACCCTGTTGTTCACACCCAAGATCGGATATATATATATCCGATCTTGGGTGTGAACAACATGGGAGTGCACAGTAGGGTGTTTTCCCCAGTTTATCCTGAGGTTTTTCATCCCGCAAAGCAGGCAAACCGGCCTTGAGAACTCAACACTACAGGACATAGGTAGGTTACACCGGGGGGTAGGGCTGACCATCTTATCCTGTAATATATATATATATATATATATATATATATATATATGATTAGTACTATTAACTCGGGGTTGGGATATGTTCATTTTTCTAAATTAACTGACTTAAAACCCGAGAATTATAACACAATGACATTTATTTGAAAAAACGCAACATGTTTCGTCAAGATTGACTTCTTAAGGCGATAAGAACATAGAAAGATAATAAAAGACACTTAAATTAACATTGACACACTCTAAAGCTATACAACTATAAAGCCATATTATTCTACTGTAAATTACAGTTATTATGAGCTTGAACTACAGTCCGAGTTAAAGTTCTATTGTTGTACACCTGTGCGTGTGTGGAATCACGCGATCTCCAGTATCTAATAGTAGAGTTGAAAGAGTCAGGCAAATTATAGCTAAGATTGTTGTTCATGTGAAAAGGGTTCCAAGGTGATTTCTTTTGACTCGACAATGCGGCGCTCTACTTCATCATGGCAGATGTGTAGGTTTAAAGTTGATGTCAAGTTTATTTCATGTTGGTGGTTTCCGTTGTTCGTGTTTATTGAAAACAGGACATGGCTTGACAGAGCAGTTGCTCTGGTTCTTTTATAAGCAATATCACGCTGGTGCTCTTCGAGGCGTAGTAAGATAGATTTCTCTGTCTGCCCATAGTAAGGCTTTCCGCATTCACAAGTGACCTTGTATACACCTGGGAATTGTAGAAGGTTGTGAGGTTGTTTATAGTTGTTGAAGCGTGATCTTATTTTTGGCAGAGTCGAGAAGCACGTTTGTATGTTAAACTTCTTTAGGATTCTACTCAGCTTTTTGGATAGTGTGCTGATATATGGCAAGACGATATGACCTTTGGAGTCGTCCTGTGTCTCTACGTTGCTACGTTGACGGTGGGATAATTGGTTGTTAATATTTTTTAGAGAGTAGCCATTGTTTTTAAAGGTCCATTTAAGATGTTGTAGTTCCTTTTTCAGTTCTTCTTCAGTAATTTACAGTCGAATATTATGGCTTTATAATTTTATAGCTTTAGAGTGTGTCAATGTTAATTTCTTTTAATATCTTTCTATGTTCTTATCGCCTAATGAAGTGGTTCTTGACGAAACATGTTGCGTTTTTTCAAATAAATGTCATTGTGTTATAATTCTCGGGTTTTAAGTCAGTTAATTTAGAAAAATGAACATATCCCAACCCCGAGTTAATAGTACTACTCATCATTTCCCTTCTGACGAGGGTAATTGTGCACTTACGAAAGCATATCAGAAGACACTAAAAGAGCATTGGAATTAATATCAACAGACTTATCTTCTTGAAGAAATGTAAGTTTACCTCAATTATTCCAAAGTTCCGACAATTTAAAGAAATCATTACTACAGAAAGAGCACACCGTATTTACACTAGAGCTAAACTTGAACTTTTAACAGAGAGAATTTGCGATACAAAACGCAATTTATCTTTGCTTTTCACAGAAAAGGCATCTTTAGAAAACCAATTAGCAGGCCTGCTTAGATCTGGATTCTTAGAATCACATTACAGATTTAAGTACACACCATGCATTACAATTTCAAAACTTAAACAAACAGAAGGCAGCTTCGCTACTTCCTACCGCAGACGCGAGTTTACTTCGCATTGAAGCAATTCTTGCAATCAACAACGCAAAACCTCCTTCTGATAATATATCCCCTAGTGAGAGACTTGCAATTAAAAATCTAAGGATTAACAAGGACATTGTCATCTTAAAGGCTGATAAGGGGAATGCAACTGTAGTTCTAGATAAAATAGACTACCGAGAAAAAATCTTAGCACTGTTAGATTCAGATAGTTATTCGGAAATTGAGAGAGATCCAACAAGAGAAATACACAATAGAACCAATAATCTCCTACAAAAGACCACAGAAATTCCACGGAATACATGGCTCTCCATCCGCTCTTTACACCCCCTCATTCCAAGGTTATATGGTCTCCCGAAGGTACACAAAAAAAGCTATCCACTGAGACCTATAGTAGACAGCATTGACTCACCCACATACAGGTTATCCAAATATTTGGCGTCATCGTTAAAAGTTTATGCGGGAAAATCTTCTTCTTATATTAAAAACTCAACAGATTTTGTCTCTAAAATAAAGGACCTAAAACTAAAATCTTCTGACATCATGGTGAGCTTTGACGTGGTAGCACTCTTTACCAACGTTCCGACACAGGACGTTCTCCATATTTAAAAAAAAAGATTTCAAATATAATGTTCTCTCTGTTATCTCACTGTGTAAACTCTGGCTATTTTGAATTCGAAGGTAAACTATACAAACAGGTCAAAGGATTAGCTATGGGAAGCCCCCTCTCTCCTGTGTTAGCCAACATTTTTTTCGAGGAATTTGAACAAAAAGCAATCTCCTCTTTTACTTTAAAACAGAAAATTTGGCTTAGATACGTGGATGATATATTCCTCATATGGGAGCATGGTACTGAAAATCTTCACAAGTTTCTCGACCACTTAAACAACCGCCATCAAGATATAAAATGGAGAGTGAAGAAAATAGTTTCACTTTTTTCCTTGATGTTAAACTCACCAAGACGCCTGAATCAATTAAAGTCTCTATATTTAGAAAGCCAACTCATACAGACAGATATTTGCATGCGTCATCCCATCACCATCCAGTGCAAAAGTTGGGTATTATATCAACTCTAGCGAATCGTGCAAGATCTGTACTGTCAGATGAAGAAGAACTGAAAAAGGAACTACAACATCTTAAATGGACCTTTAAAAACAATGGCTACTCTCTAAAAATATTAACAACCAATTATCCCACCGTCAACGTAGCAACGTAGAGACACAGGACGACTCCAAAGGTCATATCGTCTTGCCGATGATATCAGCACACTGTCCAAAAAGCTGAGTAGAATCCTAAAGAAGTTTAACATACAAACGTGCTTCTCGACTCTGCCAAAAATAAGATCACGCTTCAACAACTATAAACAACCTCACAACCTTCTACAATTCCCAGGTGTATACAAGGTCACTTGTGAATGCGGAAAGCCTTACTATGGGCAGACAGAGAAATCTATCTTACTACGCCTCGAAGAGCACCAGCGTGATATTGCTTATAAAAGAACCAGAGCAACTGCTCTGTCAAGCCATGTCCTGTTTTCAATAAACACGAACAACGAAAGCCACCAACATGAAATAAACTGGACATCAACTTTAAACCTACACATCTGCCATGATGAAGTAGAGCGCCGCATTGTCGAGTCAAAAGAAATCACCTTGGACCCTTTTCACATGAATAACAATCTTAGCTATAATTTGCCTGACTCTTTCAACTCTACTATTAGATACTGGAGATCGCGTGATTCCACACACGCACAGGTGTACAACAATAGAACTTTAACTCGGACTGTAGTTCAAGCTCATAATAACTGTAATTTACAGTCGAATATTTAGAGTGTGTCAATGTTAATTTCGTGTCTTTTAATATCTTTCTATGTTCTTATCGCCTGATGAAGTCATTCTTGACGAAACATGTTGCGTTTTTTCAAATAAATGTCATTGTGTTATAATTCTCGGGTTTTAAGTCAGTTAATTTAGAAAAATGAATATATATATATATATATATATATATATACACACACTATCTACCAATAATTGTACACTGTAGCAATTTACAATTGATATCAGAAGGCGAACCCTAATATCGGGTATGTCCACCTTTGGCTTTGATCACCACCACGACCCTTTGAGAGAGGCGTTTCACCAATATGCGGCAGACATCAGGTGGAATTTGTCTCCATTCCTCCATCAAAGCAGCACTGAGTTCAGAGTCAGATCGAGGACGTGCTGCTCTGGACTTCAATTGCTGTTCCTATTCGTTCCACAGGTGTTCGATGGGGTTAAGATCAGGACACTCTGCAGTCGTTTAACACCCATCTCTTCACACCATTCCATGACACTGCAGCTTTGTGGCATGGGACATTGTCTTCTTGATGGTAATACGAGTCCGTTCCTTAAAAACTCCACAGTGTAGGCAGCACCTAATCATCCAGAATATCAAGATACTCAGCTGCCTTCAAGGAACCACGGTGAATGACCAGTGGTCCCACTCCAAACCACCTGAATGTACCCCACAGCATTACTACTCCATCACCAAACTTTATTGTGGGTACAACACTCTGAGGTAACAAGCGTTCACCAGGCTGCGTCTACACTTACACCCTGTCATCAGACTGGAAACAGGCGAAACTTGATTCATCGCTCCAGAGAACCGTTTTCCACTGGTCAATTGTCCAGATCACAAGCTATTTACACCAAGCCAGACGAGCCGCCTTATTCGTCGTTGTGATATTCGGCTTGTGTGCCGCTGCTTTTCCATGGAAACCCAGTACATAGAGGTCTTTTCGTACAGTGTTAGTGCTCACGAGGTGTTACTGGAGCTCTGGAACTCAACACAGATGGTCTGGGACGAATTTAGCAGTTTTTGCCAGCTACCCGTTATAACACCCCTCCTGTCCCAGTCAGTCATTTTCGGTGGCCGCCCTGGTTGTTTTCCTGCACTAGTGATGCTAGAACGTCTACATTTATTGATCACATCGCGAACCGTTGATTTTGGATGCTCCAGTTGAGTGGCAATGGCACGAATGAACATGCCGCCAGTGCGATAGCAGTTCGCAAATGACACCTCTCTTGAAGTCACTGAGTTCACGTCATGTTGCCATCAGTGTTCAACTGTTACGATGAAAATTCAAATACAAGGATAATTTGAATTTTGATGTGATTTTTAAATACAACTGTATGATGTGCACAGAAATCGGAAAAAGTATCAACTGGGGAAATTATTATTTTTCCGGACTGAACCAAAGACATCCGGATTGAAATAACTCGTTTTAGTTAATTTATGCACAAGTTCCAACCTTGTAGTTCGACTATAATCATACAATCCGCGAAAACTCTGGCAGAAAACTGGACATTCAATTACATCGTCAACACTGCTTTCCATTATAGATATGAGCAAAAAATTATAAATTATTTATAGAAAATTATAAATAGCTTTAAAACTTGTCGGTGTCCTAAACACGTCAGTTCACACTTCAGTATTTCTGAATTTCATCGTAGAACAGATGAAATTCAGAAAACAAAAACAGCAACTCATGATAAATGGCAATCATAAATATAATTGATTCAATATAAATCATAATAGTTAATAATTAAGAGTAAAGAGGTAATGTGGTTGAAATAATCCTGACACAAAAGCTGATACATTAGAAAAGTTAGTTATAATGAAAATTCACAACGATCGCAAACGTTTCTTTATAAAAATTGTTTCTATAACGAAGACTCCATGCGCAGTGTCTATTTATCAACACTTTATATCTGCAAATATGTTAAAACAGAAAAAATATAACAAGCAAATTTTTATGTTATTTTTCATGACGACATTAAAATTTCTATCTTATTTACAATTTAAACCATATTATTATTATTTGGGTAGATGGGCGAAGCAAGAATGCTTTTCATATTCCCCGTTATCTGTAAAGGACAGTGCAGGGATAAGGTTTTATTGAGCTATTAAAGCTCTGATCATGGCAGGAGGGCAACAGCAATAGCCGAGCCTCAGTTAGAACTTCATTGGCTACAGCATTGCCATCCATTACCCTCCCTGGGTACCAATTTTAGCCGCCTCGTACGACATGCATTAGCTATATTGGTGCTATTCTTATCCCGGCAACCACACGGGGAAAATTTAAAATTAACATTAACATTAACATTTCTGGCTAGATGGGTGAAGCAAAATTGCTTTTCGTATTTACCTTTGTCTTGTAATGGAAGAACTTTGAATGGAGTGCTTGTGAGCTGTATGCTCGCCCATTGAGGGCAGTGAAGTTAGTTGCGTTCAGCTGAACTTAAAATAGATTTTGGTCTTTTAAATTTGTAGATTTCTTCTTCATTATATTCCGAGGCTTCCTTGATTAACGGGTTTGGATGGTTACTTGTCTTGGTAAAGAACTTCTCAGCTAGATTTATGAGAAAGGAAGAGATATAAGGGATATTAACTTCTCTATGGATCTGGGTGTTTCTTGTGAACCAGGGGGCATCCCGAATCATCCTCAGGCACTTATTCTGTAATCTCTGAAGTTTTAGAATGTTTGAATTTGCGGTGTGGCTCCAAGCTGGGGATGCGTAAGTGATAACCGGTCGAATTACCATCTTGTAAATTGTTAATTTTGTTTGCATGTCCAGTTTACTTTGTCTGTTGATCATAGGGTAGAGCTGTGCTAAGACGTTGGATGTCTTTGAGGAAATGTAACTAATATGTTTGCTGAATAGGAGTTTACTATCAAGAATCACTCCAAGATATTTAACTTCAGTCTGCCATGGAATCTTTACTCCCAATAAATAAATATCCTCGTGGTATGGATTTTCTTTCTAGTAAACAGTATGGCTGAGCTTTTCTGGGGGTTAACTTGGATCCTCCAGTCTGCCATCCACTTTTGTAAAGTGTGTATGCTAGTTTGTAATCTATTAGTTGCCAGTTTTGGGCTCAGTGATCTTGCCATTAGTGCAGTATCATCTGCATATAACGCAGTGAATGTTGTTCTTGGGTTCAGAGGGATGTCTGCTACATAGATTGAAAACAGTAGAGGTGCCAGAAGAGATCCTTGAGGTACGCCTGCCGAGATCCAGTGTCTGGTCGAAACCGTTTCGCCTACCCTGACCTGCATGTATCTGTCTTTCAGATAAGAATGTATTACCTTTATTATTCTGATTGGGAAATTAAATTTTATCAGTTTGTAGAGAAGAGCTTGATGCCATACTTTATCAAACCCCTTCTCTGCGTTGATGAAGATGGCAGCTGTATTGAGTTTCCAGTTGAAACCTTTAGTAATGATTTCTATCAGCCGGTGCACTTGTTGGGCTGTACTATGGGCCCTACGAAGCCGAACTGTTCATTAGGCAAAATTCCTAACTTATCTGTTTTTGCTTGGAATCTTGACAGGATCACTTTCTCTGTTACCTTTCCGAGGCCGGATAATAGGCTTATGGGTCTGTAGCTTTCAGGAAGGTGAGCATTTTTTCCTGGCTTCTTCAGTGGTACGATTGTGGCTGTTTTCCATGTAGCAGGGAAATGATGGAATCTAAAGATGCCATTTGTAATGTTGACGAGATGAACTATAGCCTTTCTTGGAAGTAGTTTTACTGTTCTGTTAGTTATGCCATCCGGTCCTGGAGCTTTTCTATTGTTTAGATGGGAGATGATTTTTATCATTTCTGTTGGATTTGTAGGAGTGATATGTTCTGAGTTGACAATGTTCTGTCTTAAGGTTGACCTAACATGACGATTAATTTGTGAACTGTCCCTTTCTTGGTTTGGATAGGGTGTATGAGTTGCTTTTTGGTGCGGATTGATCTTAAGAATTTCCATACAGAATGATCTTCAGTATTGATGTTAGCCAATTTGGTTTCCCATTGATGGTTTCTGTGTTTTTGAAGAGCTTCTCTGACCTGCCTGTTTAGATTGTTTAATACTTTTTTATCTTGTGGGGCTCTGGTATTGTGGTATCTCTTCCTTGCTCTATTTTTTGCTCTGATTAGGTCCATGATTTCTTCAGGGATACGGTTAGTTGGGTTGAAGACAGTTGATTGTCTGACTGATTCAATTGCTTTCTGAATTTGTATGGTTAAGTTATTTATTGCTGTGTCAATCTCTTCCTTTTTACTGATATTGGGTACCGGACCAATATGATCGGGAAGAACCTTGGATAACTTGTCCCATGGTATGAAAGTGTGCAGAGCAGAGAATTGATCTGATGAACCTAGATTGAGCACTATGGGACTGTGGTCAGAAGATAATTCCTTGACTGATTCCAATTTGAATTGGTATCTTAAATTTTTAAAAATGACAATGTCCAGCACATCCGAGCCACTTGAAGGGCTGAAATGGGTGGGCTCAGTAAGGCTGGCCACTACAACAGAGTTGAGCATTGCATAGTTGAAAAGTGTGTGGCCTTTTGTAGATGAGCTGTACCAAGATGTGTGTTTTAAGTTGAAGTCTCCTGCTATTATTATGGAATCATTTGGACCAATTTAATATTAAAATATCTTATGATAATTATATTATTTTGATATAAAAAATAGAATGGTGTTTTATATTTCCTAATTAAACTTTGGAAATGTTAAAATTTTTAAAATATTTTTAAAAATGTTAACTTTTATTTATATTTAAATATTTTTGTATTTGAAATATATTAAAATTTTAAATATAATGTACTTGAAATAATACAAACATGAAATAAATTTACATAATCAAGCTAGCTACAGTATATGACTGACCTTCACTGCTATGCGCTTTTTTTATTTCTTACAATCAGAGAAATTCGAAATCAGTTTACCTGCTTTGTAATCCCTTGTTTCTTTTTCTCCTATCTTGATTGCCTGAGAACTGTCGGAGGTTTGTAGCTGCGATCATCACTTTGAAAGATATGCGCTACGGAAACTAGGCTAAGTTTTATACTTCGTTTCATTTGCGCGTGCAGCACCTAGTTGCTGGTTATGTCCAATGACAGGCCGGTGTTACCAAGTGACAAAACAAATACATGCAGTATAACTACACGCTTCGTAACGCGCATTATAGGGATGCATGTCAACGAAAGCAAGAGTTCTCAGTTCTGATTGGTCAGAATATTCCAGGCTTCTGGAAACAATATTCAAATTATCACGTGGCGCAGCTGTGGGATTCTAGTTCCGAAGGAATAAATCCTCCGATTACATCTTTGTGAGACGGAGATGTTTACCAGGTTTTCTGTCATTGTCCATAACCGCTACATGAAATTGCAATTAAAAGATTTCTCGGTAATCTCACTCGATGAAGTAGATCATAATTGGAAATTGTTTGACAGTAGAGAGGGGGGGGGTTAAAGCAACTTGTGTTGCTTTAACCCCCCTACTCAATACATTATTTTAGAAAAAACTGGATTTCGCAATGATTGAATTTTTATGGCTACTTTTTGTGCATGTTTATGGCTTAACATTTTGAAGGAACTCCTCGTTTAATAATGAAAAACAATAACAAAAATGACATTAATAATAAATACTACTACTATTACTACTAATAATAATAATTATCATTATTGTTGTTGTTCTACAAGTATAAAAGAATAAAGATAATATAAATATGTTGTATTTTATTTATTTATTTATTATTCGATGTAACAAAAACCTGCATTTTGTTGAGCCGAAAATAAAAAAGAAAAAAAAAAGCACCAGAAGAAAAATAAAATAAAAGATGTACAGTATATATAATAAACATAAATAAAAGAGAAATATGGTTGATGAATTGTGAAGAAACCGACCGAGTGACCAGCAAGTGATATTTGTTGTAAATAAATGTGTCCAAAAAATTCAGTGTCCTGCATAAGTGCCGGTAAGGCTTGAACTGCACGGTAAGCGTTTTTTTTTTTTTTTTTTTTTTCAACTTTAGATACTTCACATTGATAATCATGGAAAAACAGCTAAATGAGACAATATTCGAAGAGGTATATAGAGAATTTATAAGACTAGATGAACTACTTAACAACAATTGGCAGGGGAAAGTGAAACGTTACGACACGTTTCCCTCGGAAAGTGTCACAGACGTTGTCGCACATCAGTTAGAATCGATGCCTTCTACTCCCTCAGACTTTGTAGAAGTGCTTGCACGAAAAAGCGAAGAACAACAGAAGAACCGCACAAAGACAACGAAATGGAACAGAATACTCAGAGTTCGGACGCCGCTATTTCTCCAAAAGCAAAGGTGCCTCCGATCATTCTTAGAGAAAAGCAGAAATGGGCAGCTTTAAGATCCACAATGCCCAATCTGCACATTGGCTTCATTAAGGCCAAAAACATGGATGGAGGCATAAAGATACAGCCAGCAACAGTGACAGACTATAGAAGGTGTGCAAAGAACTGGACGTTAGAGGTATCCAGTATCATACCTTTGCGCTCAGCTCCGAAAAAAAAACTTAAAAGTGGCCCTTCGTGGTGTCTGTGAAGACATTGACTCAGCAGAAATAGCTGCTGATCTTAATTCTCAGTCAAGGTCAGCAGAATGTACAAAGCAGACAAGACTCCCATGCCATTAGTCCTAGTAGAGATTCATAAAATTTACAAAAATATCTACAACTTAATAACAATCTGTGGACTCGTCGTCACACCAGAACCACTCCGGAAAAGATCATCTTCTGGGCAGTGCTACAGGTGTCAGAAGTTTGGCCATGCCCAGAATCTATGTAGAGCGGAATATAGATGTTTGAAATGTGGCGACAGCCACCCAAACAATACCTGCACAAAGCCGAGGATCACCTCGGCCAAATGTGCCAACTGCTGTGGCCCTCATCCTGCGACCTACAAAGGATATACTCAGCACCCAAAGAACAGAGGGATGGAGACAGTCAATCAGCCCTCCTCCTACAGTATAAGAGCACCAGAGGCCCAGTCATTAAAACCGGAGACTCAGCGGCCACAGTCGGAGCCCTCCAAAAATAGAGAGACACAAAAGCAAGCAAGAAGTTATGCCGATGTGACCCGTACAATTAGACCAATTTCAGAACAAAATCAACAAATAGCACCTAAACATTTAACAACTGTTATTATGGCCTCACTAGCAAACATGCTACACGATTTCAGCTTGTCAAACCCCTACGGCAACCTCCACTAAACGATTTCTTCGTGAAACACAGGTCATCATCACAGTTCTCATAAATGAACAGTAACAAACTCATTCCAACATCTCTTCAGATCGTTGCATGGAATGCAAATGGCCTCAAAAACAAACTTCTGGAACTCCGAGATTTCACATACAGGTATCAACCAGATGTTATATTAATCAGTGAAACTCATTTAAGACCCTCAGACAATCCTAAAATAAGGGGTTATTGCCTATACAGAAACGATAGATTACTCTACAGAGGCGGCGGCACTGCCATCTTCATTAAAAATTACATTAAGCACCACTTTGTGAGCAACCCTTCAACCACTAACCTTGAGATCACAGGCGTGGAAGTAGTCACCAGCTCCGCTGGCAGACTGAAAAATCTACTCAGATTACAACCCTCCCCAAAAATATCTACTACATTCTGACTAAATGCCATCTTATGCATCAGAGAGCCCACCATTATAGCCGGGGATCTGAACTCCAAGCACCCTGCGTGGAATTGCACAACCACCAACAAGAATCTTTGCATCCTTTCCAATTACTTTGGATCAAGCAAAGCTGTTGTGGGAAGCTCCGCCGAACCAACTCATCTCAGTACTTTTGGAACTACTGACATCCTGGATATAGCTATCCTTCAGGATATTAAACTTCAATACAACATGATATCTATGGATGAACTATCAACCGATCACAACCCAATTCTACTACAGCTGGGAAATCAAGAATACCTGTGTCCTCCTTCTCACTCCTACATAGCATGGGAAAGACTGTCAGCAGCACTCAAGGATTATATTGGACCTGTTCCTCACATACGCACAAAAGAAGTAGAAACTGCAGTTACAAATCTCACACAACAAATTAATTCTGCTATAAAGGTAGCTACCACCTACAAATCTGCCCGCAAGCCAGATCGTTTGCCTGAAGACATCATGAACTTGATCAGAAACAAAAACAAGCTAGACAAAGATTCCGTAACACGTGTGCACCACAAGATAAAACAGCTCTAAACAGGCTAAATGGGGCAGTAAGAGACGCACTCAAAGCTCATAGAGACCAAGTATGGGAAGAAAAGTTAGCCTCTATTTCACCTACTGATCACTCCATCTGGGGAATACTAAAAATATCAGAAACAAAGACAGATCCCTTCCCCCAGTATTCTCTGACCAGGGCCTTGCTCACACAGATGCAGACAAAGCAGAAGTTATAGCACACAAGTTAGAGGAGCAACGCAGGCCTTCATATGGAAACCTTGACTTTGACCACATATATAAGATTCACAGCAAGGTCAGACACTCACTCAAACATCCTATCACCAGCACTGACCATATTGCACCAACATCACCTGTTGAGATATATGACATTATTAAAAAAATAAAGAACAAAAAAGTTCCTTGGCCAGACGGCATTACTAATCGGGTGATCAAACTTCTGCGCCGAAAAGCAGTAGTGCACCTGACCATAATTATAAATGCAATTCTAAGTCTTCAATATTTTCCTTCCACCTGGAAACCCGCCGATGTAATTCCTATACATAAGCCAGGCAAGGATCCTCACCTGCCTCAAAATTATCGTCCAATCAGTCCCATCTCCAACCTAGGCAAGATTGCAGAGAAGGTCATCCTAGCACGTCTTCAACCTCGATAAATGAACTGTGTCAATACACGGGAGCTGTTTTCATTGACCTATCCAAAGCATTTTACGAAATATGGCAATTTTGAGACTATTACACTTTTTTATATAATCTTTGTCAAATAGCTTTATTTTATCCTCATATATGTTTCGCCAATTTTTCTATTGGCATCCTCAGGGAATACAAAATGAAGGTTACAGACTAGGTTATAACTGATGGTTCTAATTCATACAAAAAATTGGTATTGTGCGTGACAATGTGCGTGTCTCGTTAACGTGATTTATTCGTTATGGCTCATGACGTAATTATTATGAAAGTTCATTTCTTTGATGTTTAATGATCTGATAAACGTTTTCCAAATTTCTGGTAAAATTAGACCTTGATTCTTGTTTAGGTTTTCAGTTTTACGGGCGACTGTAGCTGCTTCTTTAAAGGTTCTTGAATGGTAGTTATATTCTATGTATGGCATAAGGCTTTTATCCCACTCAGTGTGATGGTTAGGAGAGGCAAAGTGGCATGAAATGTCTTGTCTGTTATTTCTGACATATCCTGTGTTCTTTCTTTCTCGTTTCAAAGCTTCTAGAGGTCTGAACTACGTAACTAATACCACATGAGCAAGGTATATTATATACTCCGGAGTACTTGTAGAATGGGTGAGGATCTTTCGGTGATCTTAAAAATTTCCTAATAGTGTTGATTGGTTTGAATGCCACTCTGATCTTATGTGGTTTTAAAAGGTTAGCTAATTTTTTGGAAATGCTGCTGACAAATGGAACAGTAATAGTACTGATGTATTGGACGTCATCACGTTGTCTATGTGGTATATCAGTAAAGAGAATCTTGTTATAGAGTCTTTTTGGGTAACCATTTAAAGAAAGTTTTCTGGATATTGTGGTTAATTCCGTTAGTAGGTCATCCTTGTCTGTCGTATACTGTATAGCTCTTTTCTTGAGACTATGGATAATGCTAAGAGTAAAACTCGGACTTGTGATGAGTGGTAAAGCTGGCGAAAGTCTTGATCATTATGCAGAATGAATACTCGCCGAAATTAAGTCATAGCTCTTTTTGCAATGCCGATGACCTGGTATACTATAGTACATGATCTAACCAGAAAATTATATTTGCTTTCAAGCACTAATGTTGTACTTATTCTTTCACTTCGGGCACATTTTAAAATGGATACCACACAGCGGAAACTTTGCTAATGGAGTCCTAAGCGTCGTCTGCTTTCGTTGTCGCGCCTCCTCGCCACCAGTACACAGTTTAAAGAGAATTCGCAAATCTTTGTGACAAAAAGCCTTACAACTCCCTTTGGGGGAAGCACATCCGTCACAGGAGTGTCGATGTTGCATCTAAAAAAAAAAAAAAAACTCAGGCGAGTAATTGACTCTAAAATAAAAGAAATGAGGTGAGAGCTTTATGGTGCGATGCAGCTCCCACAAACAAAAAAAAAATATATAATCATCATTAACTAAACATAAAGAAAATATATAATCATTATTAAGAAACAAGCCAATAACATTAATTAATTATATCACTTTTTATTCTGGAAAGGGCATCAGCGTTACCACGATGACTACCCTTTCTATATGTAACTGTCATATTATAACGTTGGACAGCTAAAGCCCATCGGGACAACTTGGCACCATGAGGGGCACTTTTAGTTAGATAGGTCAGAAGGTTATGATCTGAAATTATCTGTATTTCAGCACCAAATACCCATGTGTCAACTTTTTCAACGCCTCAAAGACGCAAAAAGCTTCCCTTTCAATGGTTGACCATTTCATTTGACAGGAATTTAGTTTCTTACTGAAGAAAGCAATGGGCAATTCTTTTCCTTGTTCGTTGTTTTGAGCTAAGCTTGCGCCAATTGCTGTTGCTGATGCATCCGTATACAACTGGAACGGCTTGCCGAGATCTGAAGTATGCAAAGAAGGCATTTTTATAAGCTCTTCTTTGAGTTTCGTAAAAGCTTCATCAGCATCAGTAGTCCAAGGAATATTGTTTGGGACACTTTTCTTAGTCAGATTTGTCAGTGGTAATACAATTTGGGAGAATCGTGGTATGTAGTCACGGTAGTAGCTAGCCAGTCCAAGTAGACTTCTTACTTCCTTCTTTGTCGCTGGTGTCGCTAAACCTTTTATAACCTCGACCCTCTCTGGGTCTGGGGAATGTTGACCAATCCAAACAAATGACCTAGAAACTTCACTTGATTTTTCCCGAATTCGCATTTTTCTAGGTTTACTGTTAAACCCACCTCTCTTAATGTTTTGAAGACTTCATCTATATGGCTGAGATGTTCAGACCACGTTTTAGAAAATATAGCCAAATCGTTGATATAAGATCGGCAGTATGCCTTATGAGGAGCTAGTGCTTTATCTAATGATTTCTGGAATGTGCTTCCAGCGTTCTTCAGTCCAAACGGTAAGACGTTCCATTGATAGTGACCAGAATGCGTCACGAATGCTGTGAAGGGCTTTGCTTCCTTTTCCATAGGGATTTGCCAATATCCCTTGGTGAGGTCAACTACAGTGATAAATCTTGCTTGTCCTACCTCAAATAGTAAATCTCTAGCTATTTTCATTGGATAAGCATCTGGAATAGTAAAACTATTTAGCAATCTAAAGTCAATGCATAGTCTGACACTTCCATTTTTCTTAGCCACACAAACCACGGGATGAGCCCATTCACTGACACTTGGCTCATTGAGACCCATATCTAACAGTTCTTTGATTTGTCGATCTACTTCCTTTTGTAGAGTGATTGGCACCCTATAGGGTTTGAGTCTCTTAGGGGAACAGTTCTCTGTAACTTTGATGGAGTGTCCGTCAACTTTGGCATGACCAGGTTTGGAACTAAAAACATTTGCATATTTCCGAAGGATGTCAAAAAGTTCTTATTTTTGTTCTCCCGTCAAGAGAGCTTTCATATCCTCAAGGTGTTTCCTAATATCTTCGATTGATTTATTCATCTTGTCAGCGGGTGCATAGTGGAGTGTTCCGAACCCCCCCCCACCCCCCCCCCCCCCCACCCCCCCCCCCCCCCACCCCCCCCCCCCCCCACCCCCCCCCCCCCCCACCCCCCCCCCCCCCCACCCCCCCCCCCCCCCACCCCCCCCCCCCCCCACCCCCCCCCCCCCCCACCCCCCCCCCCCCCCACCCCCCCCCCCCCCCACCCCCCCCCCCCCCCACCCCCCCCCCCCCCCACCCCCCCCCCCCCCCACCCCCCCCCCCCCCCACCCCCCCCCCCCCCCACCCCCCCCCCCCCCCACCCCCCCCCCCCCCCACCCCCCCCCCCCCCCACCCCCCCCCCCCCCCACCCCCCCCCCCCCCCACCCCCCCCCCCCCCCACCCCCCCCCCCCCCCACCCCCCCCCCCCCCCACCCCCCCCCCCCCCCACCCCCCCCCCCCCCCACCCCCCCCCCCCCCCACCCCCCCCCCCCCCCACCCCCCCCCCCCCCCACCCCCCCCCCCCCCCACCCCCCCCCCCCCCCACCCCCCCCCCACGTCATTTCGTACTATTAATATTAATATTAATATTAATATGGTTTAAAATTGTATTGTACCACTTTCTATGGATTGCAAATTGTATTTTAAATCAAAGTCCATCTAAAAAGTTGCAGGAAAAATACCTTCAGTTGTGTTGATTGCGATTAGTTTTCCGTTTCATGATGAAAATACCTGCGTTCATCGAATAAGTGAAATAACTTGGAACTGGATGCCTTCAACCTTCGGTGCATCACGAAATAGCTGCAGAAAGTTCGCCTTTTATCCTAATGACAGTCGAAAGTGTTCCGTCTCTTCCTGGAGTCTAACAGGGGTAATTACTTCCATAATGATTCGAATACGCTCCCATCCTGATCAATACTCGAACAACATAAAAAGGTAGATCTAAAATCTTTCTTCCTAATTCGTGTTTGATTTTATCTCCAAGATATATCACAGCAGTTGTGAAGCTACCAACAGATCTTCTACTTTCAGTCACTTATTTGGTATGATAAAAAGGAGCGGTTCAGAATGAATTCATTTTTCACCGTCTTTACTATTGTAAATTCAATACCATTTAGCCTATAAATGCCGATATTCAGAAGCTGTTCCCCCAAAAAAAGAGTATGATAGTCATACATTAAACTAGTATCGTGTCATTAAAAACAGAAAAGTCGACATCTAATTACATAATGACTTGGGACACCACTAAATAAGTTATGCCCTCTACCAGCATGGTTTTCCAGCAATCATTGTGCACTGGATCCCCTGCGAACACACGTAAACATAGTTAGGTCTCTTATGTAATTACTAAATTAACTTGATTCAGCTAAAGATAATTTACTTAAAACTAATTTCGAAATTAGCTTTAGCAATACGCCTTTTATAATTAAATATCAATTGATATTAGTATTGGCTGCATGCGAGGAGAAATTCGTATATATATATATATATATATATTTATATATATGTTTTTTTTTTCATAAACAATAAGTATAGTTGGGGACAACCATTTCAACGGGACTTGGCCTGAAGTTGGCATGGATAGCCTATGGATGTTTTCCGGTGAGGTGGGTAAAGTCGCGATACAGACCATGAGATCCGTTCTGTGAAGTTTGTCAGAACGTTGAAATGGTCGGACATTTCGTCTGCTATTGTTCCTACCCCTGCTCAGCTTATCTGGCAAAGACTCAATAATGTACTAGGCATCCCAATGGTGACCTTTCCGGAGGTCGTGTATTTACAGTTCCCGCCACCTCTTAGAAAAACGCATAAATTCTTAATGTTCCTAGTAAATGAACTGAAGTACCATATATAGAAAGTGAGAAAAAAATCCCAGATGCGGAACGAAAATAGAGTATAGGCAAGAGTCCTCAGTGGGTTTTCTTTTTACTTACCTCGGTTCTTGACACAGGAGAGATACCTTCTAGGGAATGGAAAGTTCTTCGACAAATGGTGCAAACCACCTATGATCTGACACAGGGAAAATTAAACCTTTTCCATTTTTATAAAATAATTCTTTAGTTTATTAGTTTACAAATAGGAGGGGGTTGACCTGATTAAACCCGAGCTGTGAAGGCCAACATCGAGGCTGTTTAT
This sequence comes from Typopeltis vanoorti, assembly GCF_054136105.1. Classification (NCBI taxonomy): domain Eukaryota; kingdom Metazoa; phylum Arthropoda; class Arachnida; order Uropygi; family Thelyphonidae; genus Typopeltis; species Typopeltis vanoorti. The sequence goes on from NC_143568.1 coordinate 113,165,695, forward strand.
CAGCTCCTTGACAGCTGTACCACCGGGGCCAGGTTCTTCCCCCATTTTCTGTTCATTTGGTTCTCTAATCAATGGCTATTATATTGTCTTCATTTCGTGATCATTTCGTTTATTTCTCATTTTTAGCATTTTGTAAAAGTCAGGTGTGATGAGAGTGATGTCTAAAGACTTTTAGCCACGGCTTCATGGTAATATAGATAAATTGGTCGATTGAAGCCTCTTTAGAACCTCCTACTATCATACTCTACCTTTTGATCTCTTCCCCTCTCACTACTTGCTGACCCTCAGCACTCTTTTATACTATAAAGACCATGATGAGGGACATGAACTCCCAAAATATCTGTTGTTTGTAACTTTCGGCATCATCCATGTTTGAGTATGAACCAATCTGAGGTTTTATTTTCAATCGTTTGCATGTGCTGCAAATTCGCATTGTTAACATGGAGATATTTTCGAATTGACTATATCGATTAACTGTTAGCAATGATCTAACTTAAAAATTGACCACCTACCCAACAAAAGACCAAATAATATTCACACCATCAACAGACTGAAGCCTTTGTCAACTAGACCTCCTCCAAACAGTACGAAACAGTACTCAGGCAACAGCTAACCAACGTTTCTTTTTTTCTGCGGAGCTCCGTTAACCAACCGCTTTCTCTTTCCTAACAAACAAGAAGAGTACTGAACCGAATGACCTTTGGGATTTCTGTGCCTCCAATGACGTCATTTTTCTTTCTGCTAATCCAAACGCCTACCTTGCTTTCACTATTGTTTGAAATAGCATACACCCTCTGTTCAAAAAGAAACCGAACTTTTTGAAAATAGAAGAAATTAGTGGCGCCACCTGTTGTATCTATTTGATGTCGAAAGCGGCAACCTTCATTAGTGTTGTGTCAACTGTTTATGACATTTGTTTCATTAGAAGCTGAGTTATAGTGCCAAGAGTGACAGTGTGTTTTGACGAGTGGTCGGTCGTCACGATATTCATTACGTACGCGACGAATTCTCGCTATCAATCGCTTCAAAACTTCGAGATAAAACTCACCATTGACCACTTCTCCAGGCGGAACAAATTCTTTGTGGATAATACCCTTGGAATTGTAGAAACAAATAAGCATTGTCTTTACTTTTGACTTCTCCAAGCGAGTTTTTTTCGGATGCCCCTCTTCTGGCGGTCTCCACTCAGCACTCTGGCGGTTTGTTTCTGGATCATACTCAAAACACCACGTTTCATCACCAGTAACAATTAGGTCCTTCCAGTGTTCAATTCTCTGCATTTTTTAGTCGTCGGTCAACCTGTGGGGAAAAAATCGCGAATTCAATTTACAAAGGTCCAAACTCGGTCAAAATGTTGTGCACAGTAGATTCTGGAATCCCCAATTCATTTTCAAACAATCTCACGGAGGATTTCGGGTTTTCTTTCAGGAGATCACGCACCTTTGGGATGTTAACTTCGCTCAGTCCAGCTTTTTACCGCCCTGCTTTTCGTCATCCTCAAGCGTCTCATGATCACTTTGAAATTGCTTAAAGCACTCGTAAACCTGAGTACGGGATTAGAATTCATCACCGTATGCTGTTTGAAGCATTTGATGCGTTTTGGTAAAACTTGTACCAAGTTTAACACAAAAGTCAATCGCAGCTCTCTGTTTGAAACTCATTTTCCGACCCTTCCTCAAAACACGCTGTCATTCTTGGCACTATAACTCGGCTTTTAATGAACGAAATGTCATAAACGGTTGACACAACACTAATGAAGGTTGCCGCTTTCGACAACAAAAAGATACAACAGGTGACGCCACTATTTTCTTCTATTTTTGAAACGTTCGTTTTCATTTTGGACAGAGGGTGTACTTCTAATTTTTAGGGTCAAACGTTTTTATTTAAAAAGGAAACTCAATTTAAAAGGCAATAACACTTGTTTTCGTGATTTTGTGTAATAGTTAAAAGAACCACTTTCTCTCCAATGTATAACGGAACAATCACTGGCTTCTACATTCACTAGGCTTGATACTCTCCCGCACCAAATGACAGCCTCTTTTTTTTGAAAGGCTTTAATTCCATAATTTTAAATGGTTCATCACAAAACCTGCACTTTGGGAATATGATAGGCAAGCACGTTTAGACTTGTGGATCTTCTACCACCCAACATTCAACAGAACCTGAAACGAAGAAGCACACAGGAAGATAAAAAAAAAGTATAATTCGACTAATCATGGATAGAATTTAAACAAATGTCAAAGTTTTTGCTCTGATGATAAGACTAGTGTCTCATCACTTCTTATGAGTGAAGTTATTATGATAGTTATATGAAGGAAGGATGGGAATGAGATGAGCTAACATAAATCGTTTATAGACCCACCAATAATTCGGGAAACGGAAGAAATAGAGTACCAAGTATTATCTGAAGTCTTTAGCAGAATTTCTCTCACTATATTGGCATTCGAAGAGTAATGTCAGATAACTAAAAAGGTCTATTATTAATTCCTTTCTTTGAAAAGCTGTATAGTTCAGTCGATATCGACGAGATCCCTTCTATATGTATGTAAGGTAGCTGGACAGTGAAGCAATTTGTAAAATGAATTGTGCCGTTTTCTCAACAGTTTTTCCTTATTATAAAGCTTATATAAAAATGAAGTGAAATGTACTGCAATTGCTGGAATGTGTGGTGTAATGGTGAGAAGAAATATTCTGCAACAATGGTTGAGGATTAAACAATGAGCTTCTGATTTCCCATTACAACACGCAAGCTGCAAGTTGGTTGAGCGAATAGCAACACAGATAAAATGAATAATCTTCCAATTTTACAGTATTATCCATGGGACTAATTTTTTATAATCAGATGTAGGTTGTTTATATTAAAGTATGTCTGAATCAACTACACTGCAGATATATCGTGTAAAATATCAAAATACAAAAATGTGACAACCGTACTCCGGCTCCCCCCCCCCCCGTTGCTCTAATGAATCATTGTATGTATTTTGTCACAGATCGTTTTAATAAAATTAAAGAAACCATGAACTCTCAAAGAGGCAGAGATTTTGTTTATCATTTACTTTAGAAAATGGCTGCGAGAGGGCACTTGCAACAATAGTATACAACATAAGAAACCAAATACAGAAATTTACTGAGTTTCAACCTGATACTGCCTATGTCTGCTTTGCGATTTACTGCGAAGCAAACTCTATGAACAAATAAGATATATTAGAAATGGGAAAGAACTCTATCAGACTGAAATACTGGGGTGGCTAAACATACATAAAGTGGTAAAGCATATTAGAAGAAATGAAGATGTAAAAAGGGACATTCGTCGTCCAGGTACAACTGCTAGCCTAAACTTATGTGTACTCAAGTAAATTACCAACTTACAAAATTCAAAAAAAATAATGCTGATCGATCTAAGAAACCGAAGCTATGTGGTAGTTTCGTTTATTTTTAAGCGGTAACGTCGTGCTGTCAAATTTGTTTTTAAATGCTACAGGTGTACATGTTACGTGATGGGCAGCCTTTAGTTTTTCAGAATGCGTAGCTTAGTCGGTATGAACGATATCTTTGATTGAGAGAGATGAGCTTAATCCCTTCTACCAGATTAGCCATATTTATTATAGCTTTTCATTCGGAGAGGAATAAGTTGATTTGATATCGGAATGACGGGGGTTTGTTTTTCGCAAAACAGTCAATCTAGTACGAAGAATGCTCGACATCAGTACTTTCAGTGCACTTCGCATTTTTTTTTTACGCCGAAATTTAAGCAACACAACAACATCCCAGATTACTGGATGATCATAAAGTGCAGGTGATCATTCTTTTAGTTAAAGAGATCTGTGGGTGTGATTCCCATTTTTTTGGGAATGATTCCGTTTGAGATAGTTGTATGAAACCTTTACGTAATCTTTCGTGTGATAGCTATTCTGAAAGCACACCCAAAAGTGATCAAAACGGAATGATTAAATGCCTAGACAGGGACGTTTTACGTATAATTACCTCCAGAGCATTCACACTAGAGTGCGTCATGTCTGCTAACTTAAACGGTTTTTCTGTTTGACGGGATAAAAAAATTTCAGTTTTGGAAAGAAGTACCCTCGCATCCCCCATATGAGAAGTATAGGATCTTATTTCCCTTCATGAATTTCTCTGTAGCTCTAGCTTTCATGACCTAATCCATCGTATCCACAGTCCACTCAACCAAACAAAAAGCAAGCAAACAAAAACATCGTAGGTACTTTTCATCTCAGAATTGCTTCTCACTTGTACAGCAGTTAACACCATAAATCGTTATAGCACAGTACAAGGGTATAACACGCGATCTAATAGTTTACAATATTGTATAATGTTCAAGCCACCTACTACACGGAGATGAGTACCGTTGGCGGGCTGAAGTTTTTTAAGCTTTAATAGAGTCTAGAAGCTCTGTTCGTGACACCAAACCTGAAACCTTTCAATTCTCGCGATTTGACCTCAAACAAGTGAGATGTGGTCTCAAGCCGGACGATGAAATGTATCGACCAGCTAAATACAATCCCAAACATCTACGCTTATGGAGTTCGAACCCATAGTCTGTTCGTTGAAGAGCGGCTACGTTAAGGAGGGTAGCAAAATTTGGTTGTGGTTCACAAAATCCTCCATAAAAATACATGCAATACAGAAGAGAGAAATCCAATTAACTGGATAATTTCTTGCTCACTGATTTTTCAATAACTTTCTTATTCGTTCGGTTCCTGCCTTATGCATTTTCTCTCGATATTTTGTGGATAAATATTTCGCTATATCGGCTGTCATCTTCATTATTTCACTGATCGTTAAGGATCTAAACTCAGCTGCTGATGGTGAACTATCACATCAGCTTCAATCTTACTTAATCCACTTCTCAACCTTTTCTTTTATTCTGTTTTCAGCCTTCCTCACTAAGAACTAAGCTCTATAGATGATGAAGAAATACAACGATATGTTCCCTCTGTTATCCACATGGCCCTGTTGTATTATGAACCTCACATTTTCATCGAGTGTGAGGTTCATATTAAAACTTTCATCTAATTTAGAATTTATTTTGTATCCAAACAGTATTTACAACAAACGAGGATAGATTACAAATGAGAGCAGCTTAAATTTGATAATAAGAAATAAAATATGAAGAAAGAAACTATACATAAGTTATATACAATAAATATGGTCAGATGTTCCTCCAGTATCTTGCGCTTTCAACTGCGCTTTCTGTGCCGGATATAAGGTCCTCTTGTGGTGGACGTAAGGGGCAAGAAAGAAGGTGTTCCATGGACAGGGTTGTCCCACACTCAGAATTATCTAGTCCAGTGAGGTAGCTCCATTCGATGAGGTTTTGTTTGCAGCATCCTGTTGTCCGAAGTCTGTTGAGGCTTTTCCAAGTATTCCAGTCCAAGTGGGCACCACATGGAAGATGCTCGGCCGTTGGAATACCAGTATCATTCTCAGGGTATAGTGTAAGCCATTGTTGAAGTCTTGTCTCCGAAGGGTTTTTAAGTGATTGAACAGTTGCTAGGAAGCTATGTCGGGATCTTAATCTTTGGGGCACTGTGATCTGGCCGAATAGTGAGTGACGTTCATCATTCATTTGTCTGCTTCTTTCGTCAGGTGAGAATGCAGATCTTCGAATTGGAGGGGGTACGATACCAGCCAAAGTATACAGGTCTTTTATTTGTGGTGTTTTCAGGCATCCTGTAATTAAGTGGCAGCTTTCATTCAATGCTGGATCAAGTTTTTCAGCCTGGCAGGATCTGGACCATTCTGGGCAGGTATATTCAGCAGAAGAATAGGAATGGGCCAAGGCAGAAGATTTGGAGGAGGTAAGCTTTCTTTGTATGTTGTTTCTTGCATTCACTTTTGCCTTCGTTTTTTCTGTGTGCTTTATATGAAAGGGTGCCATCGAGAGCCACACCGAGGTAGATTGGGTTCTAGGAATGTTCTAAATCAGAGCCATCCCAAGAAATCTGCAGCTTCCTGTTCACCTCCTTATTGTTAAGGTGGAAAAGGTCAGTCTGGGTTTTCAAGGAGTTTAGTTTAATTGATTGTGCTATAATATGTGGTTAGTTATTTAAGGCAAGTGATAGAGTAGTTTCTATGGACTTGAAATTATTTTTGATTGAGTAGCCATTGCAAGGTCATCAGCATAGATAAAATATCTAGTTCCTGCAAAGACGGGGAGATAATTGACGTACATGTTGAAAAATAAATGGTGATAACACACTTCCCTTGGGGGGGGACATTTTTGGGGGAATGCCAGCGGCTCTAAAAAATTCCACAAAAAAAGGTCCACAAAACGCGTCTGTGTTCCAAGAGTGATTGGATCAGGAAAATAAGGTGACAGTCTCTAGTTATTCTGTATATTTTATTTTATCCAGAAATTCTCTATTCTAACCTATATTCTACCAAGGTTGGTGTTGAACAAATTTTGAAAACTACTCTCAGGGAGTGAACCGCGGAAGGTCACTGGAGGTGGGCAACATTTGTAATGCAGCTATTTGAACAGGAATCTGCTCGTTATTGCAAATAAAATTAGGATTAAGTTGATTTTGACGAACTTCCTAACAAGATGTGAGGTGTAAAAAAGGCCGAGATACGTAATTTCACACGAATTGCTCAAAGGAGAAATGAAAATGGATATTTACTTCACCTCTGACCTCCGTAAGGTTTACGATCCTTTTTTCCCTCATGAGGAAATGAGTAAAACATCAAGATACTCCTCGCCAGTCATAAAACACACTTTATAGGTAAATACGTAGAATGCTATCTACATCCAATCACAGTGTTTCACCACCAGAGTCACTTCGATGAGCAAGCACACTTCGATAATTCAGGTTCTCCGCTGTAAAGACCAAAAATGAGACTTCTAAAAACAGTTTCCTTTTGCTATTCTCCGTAAGGAGAAATTAGAGAAACCGATATCTTTACAGGATGTTTCCAATGATTGCGGTGTCTAATGATCATGTTTCAGAAGGTGCATCCTCAATGATCGTTTACTGTTTACTGTTTCCCAATCGATCTGTTTCTGGTGCCTTCCGATATACTTGGATGCAGTACGTGGTTATACCACGAAGAACGTTTATTAACTTTTTATTGTTTAATACAATAACATATGAATTTTAAAAACGCATGAAATTAATCTGTAAAATGTAAAATATAAAAATTTTTAAATATTTAATTATAAAAAAAATGTAAAACTTAAATTAATTTTAAAATAAAGATGCTGAAAAGCTTCTCTATTAAAGCTATTTTCTCACCAGTTTTCTAATACACCTGTTAGAAAATTCAATCAAATATAATTAACATAAAAAAAAGAGAGAACTCTGGTGCATGTTAAGTGTACTGATTTCTTTTCTATTTCTATATAATGCGGAAACCATTATTATATTATACGGTCTTATATATATATATCTTATCTTATATATATATGTATACAGAATTTGGATGTTTTCCAAAATTTTTCTTGGGACTTTTCTGATGTTAAAATCGCGAACAAACATATTTAAGCTTTTCAAATGAATTTATCAGGAAACCTTACAGTACAGAACGATACATTTACACAAATAATATTTTCTCTGTTACATTCTTTAATGGGTGTACTACTTCGAAGGAGTCGGGTACTAATGGATCTTGGAAGGAAAATTGATTATTTCGCTAAAAACAGTTACATTGTGTGGAGTTAATCACTTCACATTCAATTTCCTAAAACGTTTTCGATATTGGTTTGCTTAGGGGATCTATGTTAGCGATTTTCTAGTATGCTTACGCATTTGTGAAGAGTTTTTGAATTCGAGTTCTTTTTTAATAGATAAAATGTTAATATTTGAATCATTTACCCGAGATATAGCACAGGTTTTTGTTAAAAAAAAACACTGACAGGGAAAAACTAAATTTGTCGTGTTTCACAGAATGCATACTACACTGGGAAACACATTCTGTGAGGGTTTGTGATGCTTTATTCAGGTCTTGGAGTCAATTCTACAGATGAAATTCCAAGATCCTTTCTTTTGTAATCTTATGAGAAGAGAATGGATTAGGCAATTTGTTTTGAAGAACGCGTCGTTTGTGATCACATAAAACTGCTCACTTTTTTTTATCTCTGCGGGGAACGAATATTTTTCAGTGTTTTATTATTTTACACTAATATTAAATTATATTTTTTATATTTAATACACAGCTTTGTGTAGGCAAAACACTGATAACTGTCTTTGAGTTTGTCTTGTTGATTTATTAATATCTAATTTTAATTAATAAAACTAACGTATAAAATTAGTTTCCAAAATCAAGACTTGGAAAACAAACATTTTTCAACGCTTCTATTTTATTCGCAAATATCACCTTGTACTGTGTAGGAAATAACAAACAACTCTTTTCTTACCTTGAATGAAAACGTGTACCTATCTTTGGATCATTCTTCTGATACTGACAGTATTACAATTATATAAACGAGTAAACAAGAAATTGCATAATCTTAGAACGAAACAGTAAATTAAGAGAACGTAATATCATTTACAATATTACGTTCAATTATAAGCGACGTTAAAAAGGGACTGCTGAAATTGTTCACTTGCTCGATGATTCACGGTGACTCAAGTTAGAGATTCAGATGCTCTATTGTGAAGAAAGCACATCATCACAAACAGCAATTGACAAACTCAACAAAACCTTTAAGATATTCCCATTAACACAAAAGCAAGTAATAAACACCTTCCACTCCAAAATGCTACACGTCTTACTACACTACATTTTGAGTTAAGAAGTGCAGGTATTAGCAGCGCAAACATGTGGGATTTTTTTCAAAAAAGAAATCCTGTACTACTAAGTGCTTTTAAGATTGAGTTGCTCAGAATTACATTAATAACCAAAAGGACGCCAACGAATCTACGATTATGACACCAGCGTTTCGTATATATACGAAACGCTGGTGTCATAATCTGGTGTCACGCTGGTGTCACGCTGGTGTCATAATACGAAACGCTGGTGGCAAAACCGACTTGTGAACACACTCCACTGATATATATATATATATCAGTGGAGTGTGTTCACAAGTCGGTTTGTCATTCCGTTAAGGGGAGGAGGAAGAGAAGGTGGTGGAGACAACCATTCATCTCTATCTTCGACAATCTAATTTAGCACGAGATGAAAAGATCCGGAAAATGTCCATTCCTTTTAACTGCATTGAAATCCGTTTTTCAATCTAAAGAATTTGTTGATAATCGTATAGTTGGAGTTATCATTATAGCTGAAGAATTCGTGGTTTGTAGTTGAAATAATTATCTATGGATCAAGCAGAGATAAATTGCAGAGTCGGATCTGCAATTTGTAAAGGACTTGGGAAGTACTTGCAAAACTGAAAAACTATGCAGAAGCGAAAATTTTCACCAGGATATTCTCAATATTTTGATATATGATTGTGAAAATATGGAAAAGAAATGCGAGGAAAACCCATAGTTTAAGAACTCTGTAACGTGTCGATTGAATACTGCTATCTATTAGAAAAATGAAAAATTCTTAAAACAATTCCTTTCATAAAATTGCCTCCAATAAACGAACTGTGAAATTTCGAAAACTATTCAAATTGAGGTTGCCATATTGGGAAAAAAAGTCATTATTGCGTGTATCCGTATAAGCTTTGATACTGCACCAGAAATGTTTAGTATTTGTACAGAATGGGGAAATAAATTGTGAAGGAGATACTTCTGCAGACAATTCGTGATTTGTAAGGAACAACCATTCAGTATGAGCAGAAATGCTTCTGTTAACACTGCAGTTTCATAGACAGGCTGTTGTAAACCCACATCAACCATCACCAAAGCATCAGATGTACTCTTTTCCGCACCACCTTTGAGGTAGAGTATGAGGCGCGCTTTTTTTAACGTGGTATCCCCAGTAGGCCAATCCACGATCTGATAACATAAATTTGGGATTGTCATGGAAAAAGCAATAAAATAATTTCTCGTATTAAGAATTTCAGTTTGTTAAAAAGTCACGTTTTGTTATCTCAAGCAATACATAACAAATTTTATAATCACAGAAACTTTCAGGATTACACAACACCATAGGTTGCTTTTATTAACTCAGGCTTGATTTTTCATTATTTTTGAACGGGCTAGATGATATGTCTCAGCCACTTAAGTTGTACATAAGCAATACACATTCTCGTAATCCTTCAATATGGAGAACAAAGATTGCTCAATGCACACTGGAAATGATCATTTTAGATAACCATCATCCAATGATGGAATATTACCATCCATCTTATTGGATGCCTCATTATAAACTTCCTGCCACATCCACTTCACTAACATTCGTGGCCTTAACACCAGCATAAATGATATCCACCATCACTTGCAATTATCCAAACCAGACCTCCTGCTCTTCACAGAAACCCAAATATTACTTACATCCACCTCACCATCACATTATTTCTCCAATGTTAATATTCAATACTTCACAATTTCTTTCGCCACTAGGGGGGACATTTCTGCCTTTTTGAGATCAGATATTACATTCGAGAGAATGGATAATTTAGAATCCCCTGCTTTAGATCTTCTCTGGTATAAGGTTTGCTTGTCCCATCTCATAATATTTATATGCTCTAATTACCTTTCTTCAAACTCTGATACCTACTGTGACCATTTTATATTCTCTCCATGAAGATCGACACCTGCAATCCAGCAATTCTCCTTTCCATGGTCTGACTATTGCTTTATTCACTTGATCCTAACCCCTGCTGCGAAAGAATAATAGAAATTATATTTACCAGCATGGAGGCCTTCATCCTTTATTCTCCTCAGAATCCTCGTCCACCTTCGAAGCGCAGGTTTAACAGGAGGTGTATCACAGCAGTCGAAGGAAAAACCTCTGCTTATCGCATTTAATTCCCATCAAGAAATCCAGTTTAATACTTTGCTTATACTAAAGAAAGCACAAATGCTAAACAGTCATCAGTAGATTTAAATCTGACTTCAAAAAGGCCTAACGCAGAAACTTTGCCTCCTGTCCAAAGGAAAGCTCTACCTTTTGGTCCATTTCTAAGCCATTGGAGGCATCTTATTGTCATCGGCACTTCCACCTCTCTCTCATCCTGATGGCACCAATTTTATTTCAGCCGAAGATAAAGCTGACCTCCTTGCATCACTGGTTAGATCAGCACAGACCGAATTCTGATCACAGTATCTCTCCTGTAGTTTTGAGACACTTAGACAAACGAAAAATAATAAATAACGCCTGCAGTAATGTCTCTTGGTCCTGATGGTATCTCTTATTTATTTCAAACATTGTGCTCCATAGATAACACCCGTCCTGTATCGCCTGTTCAATCTGTGATACATGCTTGTACAAATCTCAACACGTGGAAGCAATTGCATACCTAGCCTTCTAGAAAGGGATAGACGTCTGTCTACCTTTAAACAACCGACCAGTGATATAATCTAAATCCTCTTCAAAATAATGGATCAAGTCCTTCACTACCCAGAGCCCCACCAATAAATCAGCGACCACCAGCATTGATTGCGCCATTCAAATTGGGCATCTGAACTTATGTCACTTTATGTGCAATGGAAATGTCTGGACAAAGTGGTAGTTTGACGTTTCCAGATTGTGCCATGGTATTGAGGCCTGCTAAACATATTGCCATCCTTTTTGTCTATCTGCCACTCTCTGTGATTCTTCTGGTTTACTCATTGTTGTTCATTCATTTCTTAGCTTCCTTAATGGTTGTTCGCTGAGTGACATGGTTGATGGGTTCCACTCTACAAGCTTTCCCACCAAAGGAGTAGTGCTTCTCCTTTCACCTAACCTCTTTGTCATTTATATAAGTCACCACTAATCCTATCCACAGCTTCGCACGTGACAGTATTATCCATTCTTCCTATTCATGTGACAAACCTTGCAGTGCGCAAAGACATTAGTGGTTGATGACCTTGAATTTGGGGATTCGGCGCACTGCAAGGTTTGTTACATGAGTAGGAAGAATCCCAAAATTCAAGGTCATCAACCAATAATGTCTTAAAGATTGATTTATGTTCTATCCTTCAATTGGCCAAGACAATCTTGTCACATACAATGCCGAAAAAAGTCAGTCTTTCCTTTTCTCTCTGAAAAGAATTCTCCGCTCACATCCCTTCATCCCCCCCTCAGTAACCCACAAATCAACAGACACACGAACAGATCTCTCTCTCTCTCTCTCTTATTGGGCTAACATTCAGCTCCATTCTTTACTCCATCACATGAAGAGCTTGCCCAGAATCCAATACAAAAGACATTTTCTTTTGCTCAAGATGCCAATTTGCATTCAATCCACTCTTAACTTTATACAAATCTCGAATTTTGCCGTGCTTAGAATATTGCTCACATGTTTGGCGTGGAACAGCTGAAACGTCTCTTAACCTTCTTGACGCCATCCAGAGAAGAGCTATTCGGCAAACAGATGATCCTACTATTCGAGATTCACTTCAACCTCTATCTCAAATTCGCAGTGTTTCAGCTTTGTGTCTCTTCTAGAAGTTCTTCAATGGTCATTGCTCCACTGAACTGCTAAATATCGTTCGTTCATTTTCTGATGTACTTGTTAATACAAAAGCAAGCTTCCCTGCACTCATTCACTGTACGAACACATCGGACCTGCTTCCTTCCTCCACTTTTACGCCATCTATCTCTGTCGTCTGCCAAAGCTTACCGTAAAAGGTATTCCCAAACTACAACCTGCAAACCTCTTTAAAAAATTCTACCTGACAACTCATCTATACCACACACACACATACACTGATGTGCTTATACGTTCTTTGACCTCTTATGTATGGGATTCATATAAAAATAATAATAAATGTATGACATAAATAAATAAACTCTTTCTCCACCGACATCTTGAATTTATTTCTACCTGGTTGTAAGAAATAAATTCCCTTTTCTGTTTGAGTTGATGTTGCTAGTAAGAAGAATACGCTGACTTGGTTACGACCCATAGGATGGAGTCTGACTCCCTTTTACCCCCGCTTAGAAATGAAAATATAAAGGATTTAAACTGAAAGAATGCATTGAAAGTGACCCATTTTCCCTTGTAATTCTTTATAAGGACTGAATTAACAAGCTGAAACTTTGAACTTTTAAGCCAACATTTTTTCATCTTCCTTCTTGGATCTTTACGATTCACAAGTATTGAAATATTCGAATGCTTGACTTCCAAACGTTAATTCATAAAATAAGGCGGTTAGTTTTAATTCAGTCTCTTAATTGTGTGCTTTCTCCTTTCATGGGTACGCTTTTTATGCAAGATGAAAAATCTGAATTTACAGCATTTAACCATTCCTCATCAGTATGAGATCGACTAACTCAGTTTCTGTTGAAAAGCTCGTCTTAGATGGAATTTGAAACCAAATCGTTACTACCAAATGACATCTTCAATAACGACTGAGCTCATTTCCACCTTCTTTACACTGTAAAATACTGCGTTATTTGCATTTACTGGTTTGATGAATATCCTTTTTTAATCGCTAACAAGATTGCGAAGGTGAAGAAGAGATTTCATATGAAAAGTCGTATATATTTGGAAGTATTCTTCATTATTAGGCAAAATTAGGCAGAAATTAGAAATGGATTTATCGGTAATTATTTCCCCGTGCCTTCAAAAGAAAGTGCTTTTTAGAGGAATTAATTGCAGTGCTCAGCATTTGCATTACAATTCGACTTCTCAAAAATCATTGTACACACGATTTCCTCTATCGTTTTCTCCCCAAACTTCAATGCATCAAGCACTCGAATCTATTTTTCTTAAATTGACGCGATACAAAAATTATTCCCTGATGTGTCGTCCAGAAATAATTTTTTCAACATTTTCAGGATCTTTGATCAATTAATTCTCTTCATTAACTAAGGATAAATTTTCTTATTCTGCATGTATCCAAATAATATTCATGTTGCTTGTTGTAGTTTATTCAGTGACGGTTGCTCCTTTATTTTCAATATTTGAAGGCGCTTTAATCTGTAACAGTATTTTTAAAACATTTGTACAATAAGCTGATGTTTATTTGATATGATATTAGCTACTGGTTGGAAGTTAAACTTTTCAGTTAACCCGAACCATGTTAAACTAGAGTGGGTGACGAGAGTATTTCGCAAATAATACCAAACTTCGCGGAGTAAATTAGGCCTCTTAGTTTTCCGTGTGGGTGGGTGTTTGGGATATTTTTATTGGAATGCATTCAGTGAGATTTGTAGTTTACTTTGATTTCAGCAAATAAGTCAGAACCGTTTTAGTATTACCTAGATTCCAAGGTTTTTTCCCGTTCAATAATGGTCATCGTATTTCTTCCCGTGTACAATCATTTTTCTTTACTTGGTTTTATTTAAATCATATCCGCCTTTCTCATTCAGTTTCGCTCACTCACCGAACTGCATTTACCTCGTAGTATAGAATTTTGTAAATATTTTTGATCAATGAATTACTAATTTCTTTTTCCAGGAAACGCTGTTGTTTACTAAAGCATACTCATGTCGTTATTTATTCTAAAAACCAAGCCTCTCATTTCAACAAAACTTCAATTCTATTAAAAATAAACTTAACAGAATCTGAAAACAAACTGAATATTTGTGGCAAAACTCTCTGAACCTTCATAGGTCGTTATAAGATTAATTACTTCAAAGGTTGAATTAAGAAATTATACAAATATTTGAGAAAACATAAACGTGAATTTTTTTGAGGCGATTGAGTTGAACATTAAAACAACGTTACTGAACACATATAAGAAGTCCGCATCCTTGGAAATACTTGAACAGCAGTCACATTGTTAACTCGCACACTTATTTACCTATAATATTACGATCAACACCGACATTTCTTACACACTTCCTTTGTCTCTCTGTCTGTATGCAAGATTATTAGTGCGTAATGTTTCAAAAGGTTTAAGTTGTAAATGGAGCACGTTGGAGAATTCTTTATAGTAGAGAAGTGCTCAGAGAGAGAGAGAGAGAGAGAGAGAGAGGAGGCCGTTTTGAGTTAAGTATATCAAAAAAAAAAACGAGGAAAGAAGAAAGAAAGGCAACATAACAACCCGTGTGGCAAGCGCACGCCATGAGGATTTGTGTCCACATTACATCTGTGATTATTGAATTGAATCAAATTAGAATGTTCAGAAAATGTTTTGAGAAATAGAAGTGCGTGTGTGTGTGTGTGTGTGTGTGTGTGTGTGTGTGTGTGTGTGTGTGTGTGTGTGTGTGTGTGTGTGTGTGTGTGTGTGTGTGTGTGTGTGTGTGTGTGTGTGTGTGTGTGTGTGTGTGTTGAGGAGATGATTGGAATTATTTGAATTATCATCACCAGTTTACTGATATGTGCCCTCAAGATTGATATTACAGCACTACATGATTAAGTTTGTTTATTATTAATCCCCTATCAACAATTCCCCCACCCCCAAATCAGTGTACTACTCTTCATTACGCCAATATTGTCTCCCCCCACCCCCCCCCCCCCCCACCCCCCCCCCCCCCCACCCCCCCCCCCCCCCACCCCCCCCCCCCCCCACCCCCCCCCCCCCCCACCCCCCCCCCCCCCCACCCCCCCCCCCCCCCACCCCCCCCCCCCCCCACCCCCCCCCCCCCCCACCCCCCCCCCCCCCCACCCCCCCCCCCCCCCACCCCCCCCCCCCCCCACCCCCCCCCCCCCCCACCCCCCCCCCCCCCCACCCCCCCCCCCCCCCACCCCCCCCCCCCCCCACCCCCCCCCCCCCCCACCCCCCCCCCCCCCCACCCCCCCCCCCCCCCACCCCCCCCCCCCCCCACCCCCCCCCCCCCCCACCCCCCCCCCCCCCCACCCCCCCCCCCCCCCACCCCCCCCCCCCCCCACCCCCCCCCCCCCCCACCCCCCCCCCCCCCCACCCCCCCCCCCCCCCACCCCCCCCCCCCCCCACCCCCCCCCCCCCCCACCCCCCCCCCCCCCCACCCCCCCCCCCCATACCTTCTTCCCCGTTATTTGTAGAGGACAGTGTGGGGATAAGGCGTTCTTGCGCTATTAAAGCTCTGATCATGGCAGGAGGGTAACAGCAATAGCCGAGCCTCAGTTAGAACTTCATTCGCTACAGCATTGCCATATTTAAAGGTAAGGCCGTCTCTAAAAATTCGGACGATCCCTAGGACACTCAATCCTGGGCGAAAGACCGTCCATCTCAGCGTTGGCTCCACTCAATGATATCCTTCCACCCACACACCACCACCGAGCAGAACCGCTCAAATTTCGAAGAAAGCATTCACCGACAAAGCCCCTCAGCGGGCCTGCCGGAGAACACTTTCCCCGGAGACTCAAATTGCTCCCTTAAGGCAAAAACCTTAAGAGAGCGAACTCAAAACTCTCGAATCTCAGCGCCCCAGGGCGGGGGGGGGGGGTAACAGCAACAGCCGAACCTCAGTTAAACTTCATTGGCTACAGCATTGCCATCCAGTAACCTCCAAGGGTATTGATCATTGCAAAGACAATGAAAAAAGCGCATCTCACTAGAAGATGTATACCGCAATGCATTATGGGTGGGATCATAATGTGCTTTGCATTATGGGAAAATAATAAGAATAGTGATCAGAGCTTTACCCACCTTTACAACGAGTTGCCATGGTGTTGTAATATCTTTAGACTTGAACTTTGTTTCAGGCGCAAACTTAATTGTTTGCATACTTGGGATTAGGAGTTAAAATAACCAAGTTTATAAAATAACTTGGTTATCCTAATATACAATATCCCCAAGGTAAAAAAAAATATTATATATATATATGTAATATTTTTTTTTACCTTGGGGATATTGTATATTAGGATAACCAAGTTATTATATATATATATATATATATATATATATATAAATATATTAGGAAAGAACTTGACATTGTCAGCATCCAGGAATGCGTTAGCAGAGCTAATCTCAGGTGGTATGGTCACCTAAACAGAATGGGCGAGGAAAGATTAGCAAAACAAGTTTTCTCTGCCAGGTAAACGACCGAGAGGAAGACCAAGATATAGGTGGATTAATACGGTATAAAGTGCCTTAGACGATAGAAATATAAGATCTGGTAATGTTGGAGTCTTGACAGGTATCAGACTGATTTGGAGGAGGATTGTAGATAGGAAGTTAGTAATGATGGAAATTTTTCACGCAGTACTATCATATCCTGTACACCCCTTGTGGGTACATGGCAGGAATTTGATGATGATGATGATGATGATATATATATATATATATATATATATATATATAAGATAATAAAACTATTCTGTTTTTATTAAGTATTAAGGACTATTCTGTCATTTCTAAATGCTATTCGTAAATATAACAAATCCCTGCATAAACAATCCAATCAATCCACAGTGCAATGAAACTCTAGGATTGTTATTACAATTTGAACAATAGTATCACATTTCATTGTTTCATTGCGTCAATACGCAGACATTCAAGCGACACTCTAAAGCCTTACACTTCAGGGTGCATAAATCCTTCTGGACCAAAGAAAGGAAAAGCCACAATAACAAATTTTCCCGCTAACTTACTGGTACGTTAAACGTTAATATTTTATTTCTAAAGTGTTTCTTTGTCTTTGTTAACGATAACGAACTTATTTGAATTAGTAATTTGAGACTAGAGAATATGAAGGTATTATTGCATCAGTGCTGTGGACATTACGGGAAATAGCAATTCATTTTGCAATAATGCATATCATCACTTAGTTGGAACAGTTGAAATAATGCTAAATCTATAAAAACAAATGTTAATTTAAATCTTTTAAGAATTTTAATGGCTTGGAAATAATGTTGGATCTAATATCCCCTTAATATTAATAATCTTAAATCTATTATAAAATAATGTTGACATTATAAAAGATTTAAGAAAATTAATTATATATAATAGGATGTTTATAACTGTAATAATTATACTTATACTTTGCATTTCTATTTCCATCGCTATCCAAAATAACTCAGCTACTTCCGTGTTTTCTCGTCACTAGGTGGCGAGACTGTAAATCATTACGGAAAGTTGTGATTGGCCACAGCCATGCAAAAACAATGGCATCACTAGAGTTAGCAGAAATACACAAAACCGTTTTCATTTCATCTCTTTTTTCTAAATTTATTTTAATTACAAATTACTAGATTCTATTTATTTTATGAAATAAACTTTTAATTTACGAAAAATAGTTGAGAAATCGTGGGAATATAACAAATTTAAGTTTTGTCAATCTGGAAAAGGCATATGACCAGGTGCCAAGAGAGAAGCTATTCAAAACGCTACAGTTATATGGTGTCAATGGGGCATTATATCAAGCAATACTTAGTCTTTATTTGAGTTGTAAGTCAGCAGTTAGAATTGATGTAAGTACAAGTTTAATGTTAAATCTAGTGTTAGACAAGAATGTACATTATCCCCTCTGTTATTCATTATTTATATGTATCACATTATGAAGGAAAGTGGTATTAAACATGATATCAAAATTGAAGATGTTAATGTCAGCTCTTTGCTTTATGCGGACGATGTTATACTTCTAAATAAATCTGCTACAAGTCTGCAAGATTCTCTGACCAAATTGAATAACTGTTGTAATAGATATGGTATGCAGGTCAGTAATAAAAAGACAAAGACAACTAAAATAGGCAGAATCGCTGAAAATATCAACTGCATTGTGAACGGAGAACCTGTGGAACAAGTAGAACATTTCAGCTACTTAGGCATGATTTTTAGTGAAGATGGTAAATTAAATATGAGAATAGACAACAGACGCAACAAAGCTGGTATGGTAGGAAGTCGATTGAATAAATTAATATGGAATAAAAGAGAAATTAGTCGGAACATTAAATTAGCTGTACAAGACAGTGTTCAAACCAATTTTATCTTATCGATCTGAAAACTGGGTAGCAAAACACTTGACCAAAGACTAGAGGCCGCAGATATGAGAGTCCTGAGAAAGATTAGAGGAGTGAACAGATGGCATCAATGGCAATATCATATTAAAAACAAGGATATTAAGAGAGAACTTGACATTGTCAGCATCCAGGAATGCGTTAGCAGAGCTAATCTCAGTTGGTATGGTCACCTAAACAGAATGGGCGAAGAAAGATTAGCAAAACAAGTGTTCTCGTCCAGGTTGGCAGGAAAACGACCAGAGAAAGGCTAAGATATAGGTGGATTGATACGGAACAAAGTACCTTAGACGATAGAAATATAAAATCTGATATTGCTGGAGTCTTGACAAGTAACAGACTGATTTGGAGGAAAATTGTAGATAGGAAGTTAGTAATGATGTAAATTTTTCATGTAGTACTATCATATCCCGTTCACCCCTTGGGGGGTACATGGCAGGAATTTGATAATGATGATGACTTTTAATTTTCTTTTTATAATTAAATCACTTCCCACACTATTTCAGACAACATATCCTGTTACCGTTAGGTACCAAGACGTTGCAGACCTTCTTTGCCAGTCTCTTCATCGGTCGCCGTTAAATTTAGTGCTAGTATTGAGCCCACTATCTCTGATTAGCTTTCAGAAATATATAAATGCAATTATATTTTATTTTGTATATATTTATATTTATGAATTAAATGACGTGGAAGTTCATCCTAATGAGAAAGAGAATTTGTAGTTAATAATTTTGGAACTGTATAACGATACTGTTCATTTCATTTCATATCGTGATTCAACGGCCGTGAGTCCTTTTACGGGAAAGTACGGCACCACCTCAATTCCTCCGCCCCTATTTTTATCCGGGCTCGGGACCGGCATAGCTGACAATTCAGACCTATGGCTGGAAGGATTGTCTTAAGTATTTCTGACTGCATCCGTCTGTGTGTTCCCGGGGCTGGTTTGCCTGCTTGCGGGATGAAAAACACCAGATAAACTGGGGGGAAAAACCCTGCTTTCCACGCCCAAGATCGGCGAACTCCACTATGGCTGAGGAAGATCCTTAAGTTCCTCACGTATTCGACGGGAATCGAACCTAGGACATTCCTTCCCCAGCATATGGTTGCGAAGCCACAGCCACTAGGCTAACCCGTGGATGATACTGTTGCAAAAGGGTGAAGGGTTAACGCTTTTAATACCCGTTGTCCGAATCTGAGGCAACTTTGGTAGAAATAATTTATGAACATTTAGCACGCCCTGTTGAGGGCTGAAGGATTAAGCGATATCATTGGAAGGTAGAATGGCTGTAAGTCTTTTGTGATTGTATGGGTCATATTCGTTGTAGCCTGCAGCTTGTTGGATCAGTTAATTAGGGTGCGTGCCCGCATTGGAAAAGAACTTTACTGCTAGAGAGAGAGAGAGAGAGAGAGAGAGAGAAATGAGGAAGTACATGGAATATTGGTATCACGATGAATCTTTTCTTTTCTGATGAGCCATGGAGCATCTACTGTCATCCGTAAGTACTTATTTTGCACTCGTTGTAATTTTAGTATGTAAACTTTGGAGGTGTGGCTCTAAGCTCGGGAGGCATAGGTAATTATACGACGTAACACCTTCTGATAGAGCAATAGTTTGTTCTTTGTATTCAATGGTGAATACAATAGAGTCGAGCGATAGTTTGGGATACTACTACACAAAAGAGCAATCTTTTGTCTAGTAATACCCAGAGGTAAATGGTTTCTATTTACCATGGGATTTTTGATACCAAATAGAATAATATCCTCCTCCTTTGGGAGATGTTATCCTTCTGGTGAAGAGCAGGGGGGGGCTCGTGCATAGGCACTGCAGAACTGCAGTACCCCCAATTTTTCTCGATACATAAATATATTTATTAATTTATTTATATTTGCTTGTAATATTAAATTTTATCATCAACAATCCTATACAATTCTCTTATTTTTTATAAAAAATAAAAAAAATCCATCTTATAGCAAAATGGAAATGGACAGAACACTTGATGAGAAAACAAGATGATAAATGGGATAAACTAACCACTTACTGGATACCTGGAGAGTGAAAGAGACAGAAGACCAGATGTCTTATATCTACCTCTATCAGCAGGAGTAACCAGGTCGAGAACAGCCCAAAATAGAGCCGAATGGAATAACATGGGGGGGGGGGGGGGAATGCCTTTGCCCAGCAGTAGGATTATTGACAGCAACAAGAATTGCACAAGGGTGGTACAAATATTGATGTGCGTCTAATAAATGACATATTAGGTTCTCTGGAACGGTGGTGAAGATTTTGAAAAGGCTTATGAAAGCACATACTGAAGCAGGTTGACGGAGATTTTTTGTTCTGCAATGAACGGGCTGGGTTTAATAAGGGGAAGGTCGTGTTTGAGGAATTTTCTCGCATTACATAGCAATATCGCAGTTGAATTTGGCAAGGTCAATTGTTACACCATGAGAATTTTTGATTTTTTATAGATTTTTCCAGGACTAAGCATTGATGGCTGCTGCATAAGTGTACGATACGGAATTGGAATAAAAATTACCATTTTGGATAAGAGTCTCCATGATTTAAGGTGACACCGGTGTACTTCAGGAATGAGTCCTTAGTCCAATTCTATCCAGTCTTTATATTAATAATATCGTTTTTTTTTCTTGATATGCAAAATGAGATTCAACTGTTTTGTCACAAAGTAAACTGATAAATTTTTAAATTTATTAATTCGTGGATTAGGCCTACCGGGGATACCACGTTAAAAAAAAACGCGCCTGGTGCTCTACCCCTGAGGTGGTGTGGAAAAGAGTACACCTTTATCAGTTTTTCATTAATTTTCATTAAAACAGCGATATCGACATTGATCAGAGATGCTTTTTGGGTTTGAATATTCTTGTTTGATTCGTGCATGTTCATCAACATAGTAAAATACGTACCCTGACTCCAATTAACAGCTACACTTTGCATCATACTGCAAAGCGAGTTTCGTTTAGAAACAGCACCTGATTATTATACATTAACTTGAATCCCCCATTTGCGATATTGTTTAGTCATTTGATGAAACTACTTAATATTTAGTGTAGTGATGGAATATTTTACACCAGAAAAAAAAAAGAATAGTTCGTCCTTGTCGGACATCTAAACCGTGTGCTGTGTTATTAGTGATAGGGATACATCATGCTGATTCGAAGACACAAAGTTCACAAACGGGATTTGAAATAGGATTAGTTTGAGCAGGGTATCTTGGGAGAGGCCTTTTAAAAAAGAAACGTTCAGCGGGTTTCAGAGGTGAACGTAGACTCTAATACCAAACTATATTCAAGAACAAATGAAAGAGTTTGAAAAGAATAGATGGCACAGAACACGTACCTATACGGCCCAATGGAAATAGCTTCTTTTTTTTTTTTTTTTGCAATGCTGATTTTAATTTTGCACCTGAAAGAAAAAAAAATGATGATTTTTTTCTCTATTTCTTAAACTGATTTCATATTTTGCATTGCAGGATATCCTTACAAGATATGAAAGTCGTAGGAATTCGAATGCTTTATGAAGTGCATAAATTCAATAACTGTTAATCACTGTGAAAATATATTTTCAAAATAATAATTTGGGAGTTCATGTCTCTCATCATCGGCCTTTAGAATATAAAAGAGTGATGAGGGTCAGCAAGTAGTGAGAGTGGAAGAGATAAAAAGGTAGAGTATGATAAGAGGAGGTTATGAAAAAGGCCTCACTCGACCAATTTAACTATGAAAAGGTTGTGGTTAAAAAGGTCCTTAGACATCACTCTCATCTCACTTGTCCTAAGAAAAGCTAAAAACACAAATTATCCAAAATAAATAAACAAAAGAGACGAAATGATCACCAAGACATAATGTAATAACCATTGATTAGAGCAATGGTCGGCAACCTTTTTAATATGAAGGGCGCAATACTGCGGGCGCCATGACGCACGCGGGTTGCCGACTCCTCCTAATTTAAATAATTAAACTTAAAATTACAATGGGCATGAATGGTTTCGAAATGTCTTTCTACATTATGTTTTTAGAAATAGCCACACTATTATTGCATAATAAACAAATACATTTGCCATTATGATTGATAAAGCAAGGCGCTCGCATCTGATCTGACAGATACATGCTAATTTTTAACATGAATATTATTTTTGTATTCATTTTTTATTTTTATTTTTTATGGTATTTTATATTCATTCATATGTGACAAAAATATGTTGTAAAAGCGAGGTAAATAGAATAATGTTAAAATATGAAAACTCATTTTTCTTAAAAACAACTAATCGTAGAATTTAAAAGCCTGAAATGAGAAGGAAAAAATGCCTGTGTCATGAGCCCTCCGTAATTTTCGAATTTCATATTGCGCTCTTCATATTAAAAAGGTTGCTGACCTCTGCAAGATGTGCTTTTCATTTACGGAAAATACAAGGAAAGAGGTCTGGAGCTTGCTCCACCTTTACTACAAGTTGCCCATAAGGCACTACTTATGCTTGCATCCGCCGAAACATTTAGTTTCTATATATTGGGCACGCAACCCTTGTAGTTTCTATATTCGTCTAAGAAATAATGTTGGATTCAATATTCACTTAATTTGTGCCATTATGCTTGCTGTGTTTGCTGAAATAAAAAACACAGCCCACTTCAAAGCCAGCATAGACAACCTTACACTCAAACACACTGACGTAATGGTCAGTTTTGATGTCTCCTCCTTATTCACAAATGTCCCACTCAAAGAATCTTCAGAGCTAATCCAAGCCACATTTCCTCCTGATATCTCAGCCCTATTTCAGTTCACCATGAACTCGGGCTATTTTGTTTGGCAAAGAAAATTCTACAAACAAATAGAGGGGGGCAGCCATGGGTTCTCCACTCTCTCTACCCTTGGCCAACTTTTATATGGAGACTTCTGAAGAGAAAGCCTTAAACCCTGCCCCACAAAAACCAACAAGGTTCTGATATTGAATTTTCTTAGAACTTTTGCTAATTTATGCGAAACTGTACTTATATAAGGAATAGATATATTGCCTTTGAATCTATTTGTTTCTTCTGAGTGATGTCTAGGAGGATTAAGAAGGAATGTGTCAATGATTCTCTTGGAATATCCATTAACTTCTAAAGCAGTTTTCAGATGGTTTATTTCTGTAAGAAGTTCATTTGGGCATCAAGAAGAGAACGGGCTCTATGTCCCAAGGTGGAAATTATTCCAAGCTTATGAGGAGGGAAATGCTCTATGTCCCAAGGTGGAACACCTTGGGACATAGAGCCCGTTCTCTTGTTCACTCCACTTCCATAACCTTGTTCACTCCACTTCCAAAGATCCGTTCCTTAATTAGCCACCCAAAACCTTGTCATCATCAACTCAAATATTCTGGCGTATATAAAATATTGTGTGACTGCGATATTCCTTATTTCGGGCAGACAGACAAATCTGTCGAAATGCGTATGGAAGAACACATTAGGGACATTACTTACAAGAGACAGCGAGCGAGTGCATTATCAAGTCATATCCTTTTCTCGGCTAATCCTAATGATGAAAACCAAAGTCACAAAGTCTGCTGGGAAAACTCTACTAACATCTTCCGTTGCAGTGACGAAATAGAGAGAAAAATTGTGGAATCTAGAGAAATCATCTTAAATCCTGTTCATCTAAATAACAACTTAAGCTACAACCTCCCAGATAGTCATTCAGCTGTAATCATGTACTGGCGTTCACGTGATGCTGCAAGCACGCACTCTCCCAACAATGCAACAAACGAAAGAACAGCTTTAAATACAACTACAACGTTTTCATGCTAATTATGTATAGAGGCTGTCTATGTTGTTCATAGTCCTTTAACCTTCAATGTTTAGTGTTTTTTCTTTTTTTCGTTCTTTTATAATGTCACCTGAAGAAGGCTGTTACAGGCCGAAACTAGTAGTGTTTTTATATTAAAACCTTTTTACATAAATCTCGGTTCTAGTCATTCAATTCTTCATAAATATATATATATATATATATATATATATATATATATATATATATATATATATATATATATACATATATATATATATACAAAATCAAAAAAAAATCATACTTATTTGCCTTCTCCGTGCATCGAGAACTTTGAATGGGAACGTTTACTTACGCTTCCTTCTTGACCAATGGAATCGTTTCGATTAGAAAGGGTGGGGGGGGGGATGGATAAAAAAATCATATTGAATAACAGATAAAGACAAAAAATGGCATTTAACAAAGAATGGCACCACACTTCATCGTCTACTCTATGAAATAAAGTATTTCGCAGATCTCGATTTTTTTATACTCAAAAAGGGTAATTTTGACTATTCATTTTTTAGTTTTAATAAATATTGATGATACATAACAGTTTAGTAACGTTAGAAGAACATACACACATGCATTATTTCATGCGACTTGTTATTAATCATATATTTAGGTATTACTATTATCATCAATTTAATACATTTTATTTAAATATATTAAGATGTCAGTTAGTTACCAAGAAGTGTACGTCTTAAAAGACTCTATTAGCATTTCAGCACTAATAGCGTGTTAAGACACGCCATAAATCTTTTGAAGTAAGCCCCAATTTTATAGAATTTTATAGTTTACAAACATTCTCAATTTTAATCTAATTTTTTTAAATGTACTCTTAAGAAAGATTCATGCAAATACGAATCCCTGGCCTTGTTGGCTGAGTGGTTACGTATCAGCTCTCCATCCACGAGACTACGGTTATCATGGGTGGAGAGCGGATCCCATTGAGGAAGAGACTACACGACTTCAAAACGACTTATGGACTCTTCCGTTGTTAACATAAGTGAATGAGAACTTTCGCGTAAAACTAATAGCATTCCAAATACTAATGCACATTTCTCATCAGATGACATCCTCAGTAATTAATGGATAAACAACTGTTTAGTAAAATGATCTAGTAATTTATTAAGCAACTTTTAATAAATTACTAGATGGTATACAAAGTTTGCTCTGTAAAGAAATCTTATTTCCTGGAATTTCGGAGAAGATCAAACTCAAAAATTATTTCCACACGTTTTCCAGCTAATCCAACATTAACTTAAGCAGTATATTATCGATCAAGCCATAATTTAAAAAAGTATTTAATATATATATATATATATATATATATATATATATATATATATATATATATATATATATATATATATATATATATATATATATTAATGGTAAATAGTCTGAAGTAATATTTCAAAATTTTAAAAATTTTAAGTGTTTTATAAAGAAATCTAAAACACCATTTAATTATATATATAAAATTATCTAAGTAATGCTGTGACTACCGCCGGGATCAGAATAGCACCAAGGTAGCTAATGCATGTCGTACGAGGCGACTAAAATTGGTACCCAAGGAGAGTAATGGATGGCAATGCTGTAGCCAATAAAGTTCTAACTGAGGCTCGTCTATTGCTGTTACCTTCTTCCCACGATCAGAGCTTTAATAGCTCAATAACACCTTATTCCTACACTGTCCTCTACAGGTAACAGGGAATATAAAAAGCATTCTTGCTTCGCCCCTTTAAGCCAGTCCTTATAAGGATGAAATTCAATTCAATTTTTTATGTGTTCTGCTGTTGGTTCAGAGAATAGTTCATTTGCATTTGTAATTAAACACTCTTTAGGGAGAAGAAAGTAAGAGGTTACGCACTGTCAATAACTACTCATAATGGGTTTCTGTCTATTTTTTTTAACTGAATAATCATGCATTTGTTTTCTACTGAATAACCTCCACAGTTCCTCAGAATTATAGGTTGGTGGGATAAAGTATATAACTTGATTTAATGGTTCTTTCTTTTAATTTTGTGATTATTTAAATTTGATCAAGTTGTACATATTCCTCATCCGTATTTAACTAAACTCCATGTTAATTCCATGAAGCTTTTCTATTATTTGGTTGCAATTAATGAAAACTGGCAGAGAAAGCGCTTGAGAAGTTCATATTTATTTTCTAAGGAAAGGGCTTGGCTTATATAATATCGCTCTGATACCGAATCCTGTTATATCGAGTCAACTACGCAAAACACCTAAATAAAATTCGTTACAATTATAAAAAAAAGTGTAATTTCTTTATTTACCTTGTAATTCCCTTATTGTTTAATTTAAATTTAGATCATCCATTGTCCACTTCTACAGTAGCTTAATATTTTACAAATAACTGTATTATTCTTTAGAATAAAACTGTCCTTTTAATAAAGAGTATTTAAATATTAATGCTAAATTTGAATAAAACATCTACATTTAAAATTTTGAAAATTTTAAGAGTTTTATAAAGAAATATAAAAGACCATTTTATTTCATGTTCAATATTATGTAATAGCCCCACTGTGTCCCATGCATGTCGTACGAGGCGACTAAAAGGGTACCCAGGTAATGGATAGCAATAAATCTTCGCCATAGGAGTTGCCTTTGTTCTCACTACTTAAAGAAATGGACTCAGCCCATATATTAGCATTTTATTAGTGCATTGATCATTTATGGTTTTTCACTGGCCTCAGTGTAGAAGTAGAAATCTAAGAAGGAAATAAAAAAACGTATTACAAACCACTGACATTCACATGTCAGAGAGTTCTATTCTTCGCACGTGTAATACTGAGAGATAATAATAGTACAGGAAAAGAAGTTTCCTATTCATATGATTATGAAAGTATAATGACGATATTACATTTTTTTAATTATTTTAAAACTAAAGGCTCCTAAGCAGAGTCCACTTCTTTTAAATACTAGTACTGTAGTGCAAGCCAAGGCCACGCCTTGGTATAGTCAATGTCGAAGGTTTATTTTCCTAAACTCTCTGGTAATATTCGAAACTTTCATGTTTCATTTATTTGGTTTTAAGACGATGATGGATATTTAAAATTTTGATTATATTTTACTAAAATTTTCAAATTGGAGATGTTAAGCTTGACATTTTGGTGTTATACTGAAATTTGATTTAAGAAAAAAAAAAAAAAGAAGGAAAGAAAGAAAAGAAAAAAAAAACGAATAACTCAACCGTTATGCGAAATAGTGTTATACTAAACAATATTATGCGTAAAACAGGCATGTTACGTATTTAGTCAGTTATTCACGCAGTCGCCGTACGGTCATTTCCGTTCCTTTTAGGGTTTTGAGATCACGTTAATCCTTCTGCTACAAGAAGTGGTAGATGTGATCGCAGATGCCCTTCCACACAGAGTTAGTACGACAATCACAAACATTCATGCCCATGGCGGGATTCGAACACACAGCCTCTTGGCTGGAGAACAAATTCACTAACTATTCCTCCAATGGTTGGGAGATTGTTAAATAACCAGGTTGAAGTGATGTAGAAGTCATTCTTTTCCATACGAATTTCGAAAAGGTGTCACATTTAAAAGGTACCAAGAATTACTGAAATAAAGAGCCTAGAGGCCTCACTTCGGCAATGCAGAATTACACAAAAACCTGTCTGGGTAGTGACCAATTCCAATAACATAATGCATAGCATCATGCATGTCCACAAAGTGGAGAATACTGAGGAAAGTGATCAGAACTTACTCCACCTTTGCCACGAGTTGCCCCTGTCCTGAAAGGTTGCTTCACTTGGATCCTCCGAAACTTTTATAGTTTCTATATTCGGCGCCAAACTCTTGTAGTAGTTTATGTATATTCGGCTCTGAAATAACTTTGGATTGAATATCCTCTTAATTTGTATAACATAAAGAAAAAGATTTCTCATGCAATTTTATGGATATATTATTTATAGAGAAAAGCTGTTTAATTACCGATGTTGAGGTGGGATTCTCTGCGAAGTAATCTTCTTACATGCATTTAGTGAGAATGCATTCACAAAAACTAGCTCCAAGCGGTTCTATGAGTGCTCTCCGAATTGCTCAAATATTCGATTAAGGTTTTTTAGATCCCTTCTGCGATGCGAATCTGAATAGGGTCAGAAAACTTGATGGCTTGCTTACGGATAATGCTAATTACATTATACGCGTGTGGGGGGGGCGTGCGTGCGCGTGCCTGTCTTTCAATATACTTCAATATAATTTAAGCGCCTGCGTCAATGGAAGCAGAATGGGACATTGCACTCTTCGATTGGAAAAGTCCTGAGTTCGATTCTCGTAGAGACGAGAGGAATTTTTAGACGCTCTTTTCCACGTGGAGATTAGCCGATCTCTTTCTAAGATAGCAAGGAGTTCTCCCAGAAACTCATTTTTCGTCCACACACACCGTTTACGGATAAAAAATACCATTGGTCGTAATAGACGGTAGATGGCCGTGTGTGTTCATAGTAGAGTAGTAGCGTTTTGTGTAAGTGAAGGAGTTATTGGAGAAGACGGTGAATTGTGTTTAGAGAAGTAGTGTGCACTCCTACAATAAGTCCTTCGATTCTTTGGTAGAGTCACGTAATAATTATTTTTTTTTAACTCAAACTTTATTCGTATTATGTATATTATCTACATGAGCACAAATTGTTACAATGTATGCAGAGCATTGATTTAACGCAAAACTATCATATAATTGACACCTTATCTCTCTTAGAAAACGTTTTTCCCTCTGACATCTTAGTTCTCTTTTCCTTTGCCATTAACAATGGGTATTTCTCTTGGAACAACAAAATCTACAAGCAGATAGAGGGAACTGCCATGGGTTCCCCCTCTCACCCCCCCCCTTGCCAATTTCTATATGGAAGATTTCGAAAAACGAGCCATAGACTCAGCCCCACTCAAACCTTCTATCTGGCTAAGATATGTAGATGATGTGTTCTCTATTTGGCCTCATGGCCCAGACACGTTAGACTCCTTCCTCAGTCATCTCAATAGTCTACATCCAAGAATCCAGTTCACTATGGAAAAGGAAAAGAACAATTGTTTACCCTTCCTAGACACCTTAGTCACACGCC
Source organism: Typopeltis vanoorti (assembly GCF_054136105.1). Taxonomy (NCBI): domain Eukaryota; kingdom Metazoa; phylum Arthropoda; class Arachnida; order Uropygi; family Thelyphonidae; genus Typopeltis; species Typopeltis vanoorti. The sequence continues at coordinate 113,195,485 of NC_143568.1, forward strand.
TGCCTAATGATACACTTGCCTTCACTGTATACAGAAAACCCACACACACACAGGCAGATACATTCACAAACTCTCCCACCACCACCCCTCTCAACAATATGGCATTATTAAAACTCTTACCAAGAGAGCCCACAATCTTTGTTCCAGTGGAACCGCCCTCACTACTGAGCTTAACCACATACACAACACTTTCCTCTCCAATGGCTACAGCGATCACAGTATCAAAAAAATAATCAACTCCTCCCCCATTCCCCGTCCTTCTCGTCAACAAGATTTTGAAAATGCCATCACCATACCCTACATCCGTGGCACATCCAAAAAAATAGCCAAGATACTAAAACAGTGCAACCTACACACAGCATATAAGCCCCACCGCAAACTGGCTACCCTTATCCGTTCTACGAAAGAGCAGCTCCCTCCTCTCTCTCTCTCTCTCTCTCTGCCTGGAGTTTACAAAGTACCCTGTTCCTGTAAGCTGGCGTACTTTGGACAGACAGGCAGATCAGCATCCATCCGTCTAGAGGAACACAAGTCTTACATCTTCAAACACAACTATGGCCATTCAGGCTTGGCTGACCATGTTTTGGATACCACCCACAGAGTATCATGGAAGAAAACCACCATGCCCACCACAGCAAATTCAAGAAAGAGAGACTTTTCTTAGAAGCAGCAGCAGCTCTCAAAAACCAACCAGATCTCAATAAATATGGTTGCATTAAGCTTCCGAAGATTTGGGAAACACTCATCACCAGAGTTCCCACCTTACATTCCAGGCCACCTACTACTTCCCTTAGAGGGCGCTCTACCTAGATAGGACTTTATTGTCACCCACGTGGTTGGGCTTAGTATTGTTTGTTATTTGTGTATATGTTACATTAATTGTTGTTGTAATCCCCGTAGATGTTCTAGTGACTAGGACGAAATATAGGAAGTATCAAATTCTATTTTAATTCTTTTTGAGTGTTGTAAAAATCCATTAAGCCTCCAACATGATGTCCTCACAGCACTTAAGCCTCTATACACGCATCATATTACGATTAGTACAGTTTTTGATACATTTATTGCAGAGTAATTTTATCGTAGATGCACTTTACACACACACACACACACATACATACAACATAATATAGGCTGTGATGAGAAAGCTAGTTACAATTGTCGTAGAGCTGTTTAAACCTGAGGTTGATTCGGAGAAGAATAAACAAAACAACAACAAAAAAAATCTAAACTGTATTCTTTAAAATCACATGGCATATGTTTCGGTATATAAATCCCACCCGGTCATAAGGTCGGAAATCTATAGTAATTGCAATTGTGGATAGGCAAGAGCAACGCCTGATTCAGTTTGTGTCTTTTTAATATTTTCCTATCATTGAAGTAATGATACACACCACTGGAAAATGGCGTCGTCTGTTATCAAATGTGGATGTTCATTGGAAATTCAGTGTCCTGTGATACGGGCTACTTAAACATTTTGATATTTTCGAAAATAGGTCTTCGATAACCGGACTTCCTTGTTACAACCCAACCTGTGGGCTTATAAAACTGTTACATCCCAAGGTTGCTGTTGGAAAAACGTTGGTAACATACTACGGGTATCCGAAGCATCTGGAAACATTCAGATGCCGGTATGGTATACCATATAGCGGTGTGTATGGTATATTTGTGATGTATGTTGGCTAACAGATAGCCAACAACCTGGTAATTTGTATGTATGAGGATCCAGTGGGTCCATTTAATACACGTACGCATTTCACACGTCCTAGTTCATACAATCCACATTTGATATTTTGCGTAATGGACTGAATTTTATATTTTTTTATTGTTATGATTTGAATTATAGCGAAACAAGCAACATCGCAGGAATAAAGTTAAATTTCAATTTATTTTAATAATGTTTGATAGCAAATATTTAAAATTTATTTTAAAAAGTGGAAAAAAAAATTAAAACGGGCATAATTTGGTGTTCTCAGAGATGCCACACATTCCCAACATAAGGCTAGTGGGTGGCATAAACATTAGCAACATTTAAGAGTCAATTTTTAAGACTAAAAGTGAGACATTGTAAGTAAGATATTAAGTACTGAAATGTCTCACCTTTTAATATAATTGACATCTCCCATTCCTATCCTAAGTTTCCTCCAACTTAAGTTTCAGCTGAAAAATATCAAGGTTGTCTGCATATTATGCCAACTACTTCAGTTTTGCTCTTCATGAGTCATAACTCTGATGGTAAAACCTGACCTATCGGTAAACGAAAATTTCAATTACCCTGGTATACGATAATTACAGAAATCAGTTTCAACTCATTAGCATAAAATTACTATTTCAAATATTTTGTTAAGTCAGCAGCTATTAGAACCTTAGAATTTGAAGACGTTTTCTAGCGAAGAAGTTCATAAAAGCATCAAGGTGAATTTTGCAAAAGAGTGATTATCGTATGTGAGACCATGTATGAAAACATGTCACTAAATCTTGGTATTTCTTGTATGTTAAATCGAATTTCTTCACACTACCCCTCCTTCTTATTCCGTGAGACTTTAGAAACCACCATTTCATAATAAAAGAGAGCATCCAGGTTCTAGTTTCTTACAGAACGTTTATCTGTCAGAAGTGGAAGAATTTGGCCAGCGATCGCATACGTAGAATCAAATCCTGAAGGTACATTTCATTGAGTTACTTGGCCCTTATAAGGACTGGCTTAAAGGGACGAAGCAAGAATGCTTTTCATCTTCCCCGTTATCTGTAGAGGACAGTGTAGTGATAAGGTATTATTAAGCTATTAAAGCTCTGATCATGGCAGGAGGGTAACAGCAATAGCATAGCCTCAGTTAGAACTTTATTGGCTACAGCACTGCCATCCATTGCTCTCCCAGGATACCCATCTTAGTCGCCTCGTACGACATGCATGAGCTACATTGGGGCTATTCTTATCCCGGCCACCACACGGGAGAGTTACTTGGTATTTTTGCATGACATTTTTTAATAATAAGAACATTTTTTTAGGTGTACTTTTATTATTATTAAAAAAAGACAGTAAAAGCTTAAACGAAAAGAAAAATAAACATTCTGCGAAGTACAAATTAACAAATTATTTAATATTTATAATTTATAAATCTTTTAGTCCATAAAATTATACACCATTTATTTAGTTATTTTCTACATTATTACATTTATCTAAATCATTACGTTTCGTTAAAAAAAAGACAAAAATTGCTACCTCAATTTGCAAAATTATTAAATCATTAAGTAGATCTGAAAAAGGTAGTTAAGAACAAAAATATTTTCTCGATCTTCAGATATTTCAATTATTTAGATATACGTGAAGCTGTTTGTTTTAATTCTAAACTTCGCATGTTTCTTGTTTCAGAGAATGAAAGCATGTACAGTGATCGTTCTAAGCATTGATAAGTAAAAGCAATAATAATAATAATAATAATAATAATAATAATAATAATAATAATAATAATAAATACCTACCTACTATTATTAAAAAATGCTTATTTTTTCCATCAAACTACATGCATGCATACATACGTGATCGAACCACAATAAATTATTGCATATTGAGAAAAACTGGGCTCCAGTTATGTAAAGCTTGGCAAATACTACGCTACATTATATAATAGTTATTTTATATTGAGAAGTTTCCCAACATCGGATACTATAAGCCGGGGTAAAGATACGTTCAAATTACACCTTTAAGTTGATTAGAGTAATCGCGTATTTACTGGATGGTAGAAGAGAACTACAACCTTAATAAAGCCTGTATTTCGTCTTCATCAAAACATGATTTTCTTCCAGATTTCCACTGAAGCGTAGATCTACCCTGAAACTTGCTGTATTCGAAATCAAATCTGGTTGAATAGGAGAGTTCGTCCTCATTCGCGATGTCTGTAGTATATTTTGTGTGTACATCTTCGATTCTAGTAACCGATTACAGGAAGTTTTACTAAGGCTTTTTCGACCGGTTCACGAAAAAGTTAGTCGATCTCAAAATTGTATGTTAAGATCAGTTTATTATCAAGTGTCGGATAACATATCACCACAGATGTCAAAGTGCTCTTTACCGATATTGTTGAATATGAAAAAGAACATTTTAGAAACATATATAAAATATAAAACGGTAGAATATTCTGTGTGTGTGTGTGTGTGTGTGTGTGTGTGTGTGTGTGTGTGTGTGTGTGTGTGTGTGTGTGTGTGTGTGTGTGTGTGTGTGTGTGTGTGTGTGTGTGTGTGTGTGTGTGTTTTCAACCCAGTGGTTGGTAGGTTAGTAATGCTACTTTACTGGACAGCAGGGTGTTTTCCCCCAGTTTACCCGGGTTTTTTTTTTATTCCGCAAGCAGGCAAACCGGCCCCGTGAACACACGGGGCCGGTTTGCCTGATTGCGGAATAAAAAATACTATAGCCATAAATACTTAACCACCCATGAGCCGCTCAACTCGCCCCAATAGGGACGAAGGAGAAAAAGGTAGGAAACCCCATACGAATAAATAAATAAATACTCTGTAGTGTAGAACGAATTTTAGTATTTATCATGTAATTATTTATGTATGTAATTATTTAAATATTATTATTGCATATATTATTGTATATATGTATGTAAATTTTTCTGAGACATAATAACATGTTAAAAGAAATTATTACAGCAGAGAAAATGGAGAACAAGGAATATATTATGATTATTCGCGATGCCTGTATATTCTGTTTGTTCCTCAGGCCAGTGTGCTTGTTTTGAGAGATTAAAAAACTTGAGTTTTCCGGAGTAAAACCCTTCAATTCCCTAGGTGACTGGCTAATTCATCATTTTATTTGAAATCTGGATTCGAACCGGATCATTCCAACCGTATCAGATACGTAGTTTCATAATTCGTTTTCTACTGTTCTTTGATATTTTTTCATATTCATAATATAAAATTCAATTTCTTAAATAATATATATAATAATATTAGAAAAAGAAATTCTGGGATATAAATGTAGCTCAGTGGAGATGGCATATGCCTTCCACAGCGCTAAACCTGAAAAGAGAACGTCGAAAGTTCGATTTTAGTCAACGACTAGAGGAACTTTTACTGAACTTTTTTCGACAGGTTCCCGAGTTACTCGAACTTTTGCACAAGAAAGCGAGTTTGTACATCTGTAAATTAGGGTTTTTCTTCTGTTAAACTCAAGAAACTGTACACCCACACTAATTTCAGACAACAAACATAGTGTTAGGATTAGGAATCACGAGATGGCGGCACTTGTCAGTCTCCTCTCTTCAACGACGCCATTTATAATTAATAAAAGACGTTAGCTGACTTTATTTTCTGATGAAAATGTTTTTATCATTTGACTACATATTCATATGTGCTTTGTAGTTGACGATAAATTGAATATCAATATCAAAGTAATTAGGACTCAAATTTGTATGTGATTATCAGTTTCTTATCAAGTGTCGGACTAACATATCATCATAGATGTCAAAATGCTCTGAATATATAAATTTGTTTAGTCGATTCACATACACACACACAAAAAAAAAAAGAATAAAAAAAGAGAAGCAATTAGTGGCATAATCCCACTCACTCCTTGAAAATTGTGATGTAAAGTTGAATTCGCTGAACAAACGTGGACTGTTGTGACACCTTAAGTGTTGCTATGCACAACCTAAAGAATGCACAGTTCTTTTTAGCACTTTCCTATCTCTTTTCTTAAGTATAAATAGCAAACCTTTTACTTATGTTTCAATTATTCTTCTTGTTTTGGTTCAATATCAATGGCTGCAACTGGCTATTAACGATAATGTAACGAGTTCCTAGCACAAAAGCTTGTGATCGCACATAACTGCGTTATTCATAGATATATAGTTCAGTTATATTGTATATATTGTTATTATATAATACAATCTATAGCGATAACTAACCATGCAAATCAAATGTTCGGAGATAATCACAAAAATTAATTAGGGAGATCTCCTTTAAACTATCGATTCCTATAGTTAATTTCGATCAGCGCGCTATGCAGGTATGTAGTCATCTGAAAATGCAGAATATCTTTATTTTAAATATTTCATAAATCATTAAAATATTAATGTAAAAATAATATTTTAGTATAAGATAAAAGCATCCTGAAAATAACTTTCATTTAAACTTTTGTCTGGTTTGTTTAAAAAACAATATATTCACTTCCAAAACCTTTTATAGTATTTTATACGTGAAAATAGCCTGGAGTTACTGTTTATAATTTGATAGGTTAATAGAAGAAGCAAGCTAAATACCAGAATCAAAGTACTCCTCTACCTGCTGACGATCCGCCCCATAGTGACATATGCATCTCCAGCCTGGAGCCACA